>NC_137231.1:15547121-15677121 GCF_949987685.1 Ammodytes marinus | reverse complement strand
AGCAGAAATGGTGAGTGATGGGAGGAGTGTGCAAAAAGAAAATTGTTGAGATAACTGCAGGTTTCGACGGAGGATGGATGAAGAGGGGGAAAAGAGAGAGCACGCTACTGTTAAGTGCATAAGTGGCAATATGCACCCAGTGAGGTGGAACTGGACCCGGTGAGAGAATACTGTCCTAGGTCAAGCCCAGTCAGAATCATTTGGGTGACTGTTGCTCACTAGAGCAGAACACAGCTGGGGGAGAAAGCGGGTGCAAACTTGAGTCAGCTACACTTACTCTGTGGAAAAACACACTCCATGCAACCATCATGATATGGAAGATATTCATCAAAACAGCTGTCACCGATTTAATTTCTCTCCTAAAATAACTTCTTACCTACCGACAAGGTAACACATATCACCTGCAGATACAGTTTGTTTAAAATGCACAAAACTTAAGGAAAGGTTACTCAAACGGTGTGACTTGGGCTAAAATGATAAATTCATAAAAGTTAGGGTGCTTAGTTACAATAATAAAGGTTATGGTTAGAGAATGATCATGGTCATGCATTTAAAAAATTCCAGCATTGACTCATAGCTGGAAACAGGAAAACAGCAGTCTCCTGTATTAAGGCCCAATGTTTTGTTGACCAATCAACTACTTCTATCCATCCACTCCAGTCCCAACCTCCTCCCTACATGGACTTCAGTCCTTTATAATACCATACCTCATTTCCTCTTGTCATGATTACAATTACCCGCTATACGGCTTTGTCAATAAAATGTAAAATATGTTGTTCTGAGTAGCCCTCTGAAACAATAATGGTATTGGTCATATCAGAAGGATAGTACTCCTGTTTGTCCCTTTTGGTTTCTTGTTGTATATTTATATGACTCAGCATGTTTTTTGTCAAGGCCATAATACCTATTGTTGGATCTTGTAATTAAGCTGGTAAAGACATGAACTGCCATGTTCAGCTCTGTTCTGAGCTTTGGTAAGCTACAACAGCACCCAATTGGTTTAATTTTGACTCAGTATAACTGTGTGTCATGGGGGGTACCGCAAATTATGCTATAAAAGCTAACTGTCCAGAAATGCAACAATCGGCTCCTCAAACAGTCATGTTTTTCATGACAGTAGCTTGTATAATGAAAACAGGCATTTGGGTGGTTTTCTGCATTTGTTTAGTTCACCCGCAGTTACCACTGTCCTCTAAAATGTTGTCATTGCGTCCTCTCTCTCTCTCTCTCTCTCTCTCTCTCTCTCAAGACTCCCAAGGGGTCTACTGTAACAACATTCAGGGTATCAGTACAAACATACTGCATTAATGAAACAAATCATCAACATCTAATTACTACCCGTAGAGTAATCTAGTAGTTAATTGATGCCATTAGCTGTATACTGTCAAACAACGAGCTGGTAATGATGAGGCGACTTATTATTGTATGCCAGAGGTATCTAGGGGACATGATGTCAAAGTGATTTGAGGATTGAGTTATTACAAAATCAACTGTAAATTGAGAGGCCCGGTTAACAGGGCTTCACATAGTATGTGAGTGTTGTTGTTGACTGACAGCAGACTTTTAAGCTCAGTTGAAACATTTGGAGTCTAAAAGCTGGTACTACTTATATAATTTACATGAAAATGAAGAGTCGGAATACTGTAATATTCATAATGTGCAGTGAAATGGAGGAGTGTAAATGTCAAGGTTAGATTCTGCTGACATTAAATCATGATCATTCACCAACCGTACCCTGGTTATTTGTCTTATCTTTTCCAAAACTGTAGTTATTATGAATATGCTTAGTTTGCATTGTTTTACATGCAATGCTGCTGGGCTCTGAGATCAATATTTTTTACAAATGATCACATTCTAATTTATTTGATTCACCTCCCCAGAGCTTGATTTTAAGAAGTAGTATAGCATCTGTAAATGTAAATTGTGAGCATAAAGTTATACTGGGGTTTGCCATATGTTGTACTAAACGTCAGCCGTGCCTACAAGTTAAACGTTGAGGATTTGAACCAAATATATGATCTAAAACGTGTTTAACAATTGCAAAGAAACTCCTTCCCCCTTGCTCACTTTTAATTGGTTCAACTGATAGGTTTTTGTTAAGTGTCAAAAGCACCAGCAGGGCTCACACTGTACAATTCATCACACAGGATGCCATGGCATAAAATGGGCAAAGGAGGAAAAGAAAAAAGAGAAATGGGTGAAGAAAGAGAAAATGAGGCAGTGTAGGAGAAGGAGTCTCTCTGACATTTTGAAAAAGAAAAAGTTGCTGCTGACACAGGTGAGCGCAGACAAGGGAAGTAACATTACAGCAGTGATTGGATCGTGATCTCACTGATCACTCGTTCATTTGCACTCTTTCACCCTGGGGTCGGAAGTGTGACACGAGGCGTTTGTTCATTTTTCCACTGCTGATGTCAGTTGTTTTTTTAATCAGCACCACCGGTCCGTAAGTAGTGCAGGTGAGGCTCAGAGGAGCGGTAATGCTGAGGATGTGTGAAATTACACTCATTATAGGGGATACGATGAGCAGTTACAAATGTTCTCTTTCACCAGAGTTTTCCCTTTACAATGTAGAATGAATAACAGTGGGCAAAGATCCTCTTCCATTTGATAATGGTCATTTTGTGTGTTCAACTTATTTTCTAAAGAAACCAGGTGCTCTGTTCCAAATGTGTTACATTTAAATACTTACAGTAGATAGAGTTTATGTGTAAAAACTGAATTGTATAAGCAGAGCTGAGGCCAAGTAGGTCGAAAGACTTGACACTGAAGAATTAAAATATAATCAATACTTTCCAGTGTCCCAAAACTCAATTATGACAGGCGTAAATGTTCAGTCTAAAGTGGTCAGACTTGTGACACCTTAGAACACGCTGCATTGCAACACTTTATGTTAAAGCCTGCTCCTCTTGTATAACTTACATTGTACTACAGCCTTTCCCTTCTAGTGAATGCATTTCAACAGCAATTGCATTAAAGTACAAAGATAATCAAAGATGCATGCACTACAGATCCCTTAGCCAAATATTAATAAAATTCAGTGAAGGCATACGAGCCCCAGCTTGAGAAAAAAGGTGGTAATTTGGTGCCTTTGTGTGCTCTCTCCCAGTGGCCTGACTAAAGGTGAGAAAGAAAGGTGACATTCCTATATGTAATGTGTCGCGAACAATCACATGCGCATATGGCATATAGTCAGAGCTGTGTCGCTCTTGATAATTGAAAATACCAGATTTGATCATGTCACACGCACATGAAGCATATTTTCCTGCAGTTCCAGAGCTCGTAGATATTTGCTTTTATCTGATGGGAAGCTATTTAAGTATTTGATAGTGCACTTTGGATTACCAGACATCCATACATTTAGACCAAACACTGACCAATGCCTATGTCTAAATATGGTCTTTTTTTGTGACTTACACTTGTATCACCAATGACAGATAATGATAATGATATCTGCTCTCCTAGGCCATTACTGTGGTGGTCATTGTGAAGTAGCTTCTCTACACAGGCCCTTAGGCCACTCTTCAACCTAGATACCTTGCTTTGTACTCCCAGAGAGAGCCCCTGTTATCCCTTATCAGCAAGTACAGATGTACACTCTTACTTGTACGAGTTTGATGTCTCGCCATAGGTAAAAGCTTTTGAAATTTGGATGTCCCAATACCTTAAACTCTTAGTGTTCAAACTTCCAACAGCCTATGTCCCAGATTAACTTGTGTTTAAATAACTGGTTATGCGCTCAAAACTAGAACTATGGAACGAGGACTATGGAATGACTAGTCCTCAAAACGATAGTCATGTCAATAAGTTCATTATTCTCTTGTTTTCGGTTTCATGTTGCTCATATCTGGCTATCTTAACATCTGTAACATAGTATCATGAGGGGTCAACCAGCTAAGAAAAGTACTTAATTAAGAGATGACCTGACACTATCAGGATAAACTGTAAGGATGCATGCATCACTTCTCATACTTGTGATCCTTACCGATAACCTGTATTTTGACATTGCTCATATTTGTATTTGCACATTACTGTTCACTGGATTACTTTTATTAATTGTTTGGTCACTGTGTTAGAACACATAAAAGTAGCTCAATTAAGTATGTTTCACCCGGCATGATATGATTGTAAGTACTGTATGTGATTTAGGCGGGTCTAAACAATGAAAGGTAGAAAGGACAGTCAGTATTGCTACAATATATTGCAAAGCTGGACATACCCTTACAATGAGTAGACAAAACATGAGTAGACTTTTTGTCAATAGCACTAACAGAGATTCTGACTGCCGGGGCAAAAATGTGTTTCCTTTGAAAGAGACCAACCCCATGCATGTTCTCCAAATGGTAAAATAGACAATAATACACTTTAGGCATTCCTCGGAATGGCGTTTTATGCGCAACATTTTACAGGTCTGTTAAGGGGTAAACAGTCCTTCGAAATTGTTATAACAAGGACAATTAAACATCTTTGTAGAAATGTAATTGTTGAAATGGATTTCCTGCAGGTTTTCTACACTTCTACACTCGCTAAAATAAGGAAATCAGTTTAGGTTTCCCATTTCCTAATGCACGGTTCAATGTAAAGAGGCCTTATTTCAAAGGCTTTCAGGGCCTCATTCATTTTATAGGTGTTTTTCTTGTCAGATCCAATTCTTGTCTCTGCCGCTCCAACTCTGTAACTATCAAAACGTCTTTATTTTCCTTTTTGAAATAAGAATCAAAGAACCTCTAGGTGAGGCCTCAAAGACATCTTACAAAATATTCCTTTGGCGGGTTATGCCTAATGTTTACTTGGCATGGGCCTGTGCCTTGAGGCAGCAGCCCTTATTCCCTCTCTGACACCAGTGTTGTCTTGCGCTACAAGAGGAACCCGCTGTGGCCACAATTAATTTCCGCCAGAGCCATAATATTCCTCTGGCGTCTGCATGAGACTGGCAGTGACATTGAGGTCCATGGTCTCTGACCCTGGTCTTCAATAGACATCTATTCTAGACTTTCCTCCTGCCCACCCAACAATTTACATGTGCAAGACCTTTCTCTCCACCCTCCCACCTCCAAAAGTTGTTTTGGCTATTTCCCCACATATGATGAGAGAGCATGTCTTTCAGTTAAATGTGGTTCACCCATCATGTTTACCCACCAAGATGTTTGAACATTAAATCAGTTTAAAAAAAAAAAAAAAAAGACAACCGGAACCATTGTTCATAATACTTTGATGATTTTTTATTTTACTGTTGACTTCAGATGTATAGATATTTAATCTGTTTTAATAATGAGGCCATCTTAAATCTGTAACACATATTGAGTTGTTAATCATCACATTTTTAGGGTGATGCCCAAACATCTTAATGTAATTTAAACCTTACTCCTCCTTAGATGGCATTTGACGGAGAACAACAGGGTGAATGTCTCTGGCTGTGTGGTAATCAAGCCGAAACTTGCTCTGTGCTTTTGAAGTCACCAAATGAAAGCCACGAGGCCTCTTTCTGAAATAAATAAAATTAAACATCAGTTAATCTAGCTAAATGAGACCCACGGTCTTGAGTGTGTGACTTTCATTACATTTTAAAATGCATATTAAATGAATATGATGCTATCTCATTAATGCATATTCAAGGTGGATCTTGAACAGTTTTATAATGCTTTTTTTGACATCAAATTTTATCACAGAACCCACCTACCCATCCACCTTTGAATCAACTCATGTGTCCTGGTGAGTCCATTCTGTTGAGGTTCTTTTATCTTCAATGTGTTAATGACCTTCATGCGCAAAGCCAAGCAAGGAATGTGAGAGCCGTTGCCTATTTGAGTCTCCTGTGTTCTTTGGACAGAAGACAATGTGTTGTCAGTTTAAAACGCTCTCTGAAGTGGGAAGGTTGGGTGTGAATTAAAAAATGCCAAGAAATAACAGACTAAATGAGAGGCTGCCATTCATCGTAACTGGCATGGTAGGATCAAGCTTCATACATAGTTAACTATCCAGCAGCCTGAATCATAACAATGCAATAATCCATTTATGCTACAGACTTCTCTGTTGATGACAATGGGTCAGCCATCAAGCACCAGGGAAATGCATTTTAAGATGTGTGGCTTGTGCTAGTCAACCACCTTTGAGGTGATAGGGATATATTTTGGCTTACCCATCAAAGAGCTCTTTTATCATCCCATTGACCATATATTCAAAATAGTGGTATATTTTGCGAGGCTACAGGATAAATGGGACAATTTGTGGTCACAATTACTCCCTGCATCAAAAAGAGCACTAATAATCATAATTGGATTCTAGGTTTGAACATAATAATAGTTAATGATGAGGTAGGAAAATTCCATACGTGTGATGTTTTCCTAAGCCCATACGAACAGATTCCTTGACAGTGCTGCTGGGTAAGGTAAAGTACTGTGTTTGTACAGGACTACAGACATCTTGTATGTAGCTTCATACACATCCAACAGGCCACTGTGGGAGACAGTCTGGCTGCCCGTAACTCAACAAACATTGTCACAGCAAACAAATCTGTTCCCAATTTTAATGCGATCAAATACATTAAAGAAACATTTTCCATGGGCTATACTCTTCAACTGAGACATCCAGCTAGCAAGTGCCAGGGAGAGAAACCTGCATGCCAAGACATTTCTCCTTCAGGAAAAAGCTCTGTGAAGTCACCCTTTCTATCTCTGTGACAGTAAGGGACTGGGAAGTTAAGTTGTCTCTTGAAGCTCCCCAAACAACATTTTGATACAGTTAGGGCAAAGGCAACATGATTATTTGTGCTGTTTCCTTCACAGTAAATGCGCTCTGCTGCAGGGGGGATGGGAGTAAAACCATGACAAGCTTGTAAAATCCGTGCTAGGGATTCTTATCACCGTGTGGGTCTTTTTTTTCTGGCTGGTGTTTGAGGCGTAATGCCCACCCCTCTCATCCTAATCGTGCCCTCCGCGGAGAGAGCCTGGCAGACCTCACATTCAGAAAAAAACCTGTTGATAAGTGGTTGGCGTTGTTGCATGGATGAGGCCTGGAGTTGAGTCTTGGGCTCAGGCCAAGAATAAGCAATAGTTGGAGAAGAGAAGGAAAAATTATCGGCATATACATTAAATTTTTTTTGCAGTTGTGTGCATTGTATTAGAAAGTTGTGTTCTGTGTTTGCATTATGATATAGTCAAAGGCATCAGTAATTTAAATGTTTCAAAAAAAGGAATACATACTAAGATACAGATTTTTTTTTCTCAAGGTTGGGCTGGCAGTTTGGCCGTGTGGTTCAGCCAGTGGTGATACACTCCCCTGTCCTCACTGTTGCCTCCCACTGTGCCCCTTGAAGAGCAAGGGTTCATGGGAATGACCAATGGGAAGTATTGCTCAGCTACTTCCCACAGCCAAGAGACAGCTGTAATCCTTTAACCCCTTCCCCCCTTATGAGTTTTAAAACACACACACACACACACACACACAAACTTCCATAAACACAAAGGAATTTCTAGGTACACACAAATACAAAGACACATTCCACAGTACAGTTCCTTCCACTTGTGCTGCGATATGGCGACTGAATTGATGGTGTTTCTGTTGCAGTGTCCTAGATTGCTTCTGAACATTCATCACTGGACCCTCCATGGCAAGCTGCGGCCACTGGCCTTCACTCAAAACCCGATCCCTTAGTGCCAGTGGGGCACTGACAAAACAAACAACGCACTACTGCCTACACAGTGACCCTCTGAGTCTGCATATCAAGACTCACTCCCTACCTCTACCACTCCCCTTAATATTACTTTTTTTTTCTCATACACTCACTCTTCCACCCCCCATCCAGCCCCAGTAGACCTTCTTCCCGTTTCCTCTCAAACTAAACCTCCTTCAGTGTGCTGGCCAACCTCCTCCTCTCTCTCTCTTTTCGTTTATGTATCTGTTTCTCTGTGTTGAATGAAGAGGGTTTGTGTAGCTATACAGTCGCTGAGGCTGGAAAAGGAGTGAGTTGGAAAAAGGAAGAC
The DNA here is from genome assembly GCF_949987685.1 of Ammodytes marinus. Classification (NCBI taxonomy): domain Eukaryota; kingdom Metazoa; phylum Chordata; class Actinopteri; order Uranoscopiformes; family Ammodytidae; genus Ammodytes; species Ammodytes marinus. The sequence goes on along the minus strand of NC_137231.1, from coordinate 15,669,139 downwards.
AGGAAGGTGGATATGGGTGGGAGGATAGGGGGCTGTGAGTACATAGTCCTCGGAGGAGTGAAGTGAAAGCCAAGAGTGCTCTTCTGAGGAACTTGGACCAAGATGGATCTCCTTTATTCCAGCACCGTCATCACACTGTCTTCCGTTCTCTCATACATGTGCACATTTATACACAGTGCAGTGGTCTCAACTACTGTGCAGTAATAGGGCAATGAGTGCAATTTCATATAACATCACTAGAACCGTGCTTTCAATGACACTCTGCAGATATAAACAGCATGAACAAAATAATGGATTGACCCAACATCACCCTGGAAAACTTTTTCAGAAATGGATGAAAATTTACTTCTGCAAGTTTCAAAATAAACCTAATTAAATCAAATGTATTCCGCTTGAAATTGTACTTCATTTACATTCTATAACTTGAGAGATACTATACTGTATATAATAAAAAAATCCCTTCAACAGGGAAAAAAACAATGCAACAAAATGCAGGTTACCCCTGAGTCACAACACTCACAAGGAGGCATGTATTAACGTCAAAAAGAGAACCACAGAGGACTGCAAGGGATTGGTGAGGCTGTAAACTAATCAGTTGTTTCCCTTTAAAAGAGACCAATAAAAAAGAGAATCCCGTTGGTCAAGAGTAAGAGTCTCATTTTCCAGGGAAGAACAGGATGGGAAACAGGTTTCTAGAGGAAGTCCAACCCATTTCCTGTAGTCCAGGGAATTCTAAGCGCTGACTTGATAGCTCATAACTACGGTGGCTCTGAGAGCTCACGGCACTGCAACATCAGAAAACACATGCAAGAAGACAAAACGCAAACAAATTAAGAAAACACAACGGAAGTGCTTCTGTAAGTGTTTCCAGAGGACACTTAAAAGTGATGCACATGTCCTACCGCAGATCACTTCAATAGGCTAATATCTGAATCATGCGATCACAATGTTAAAATAAATCAAAAACACTTACTTTTTATGTAATTTTCCAACACCACTGACTGAAATCCAAAATCCGGTGCTTGCAACAAGCCTGTCTGAACATGTGCATCACTTTTAAGTGTCCTCTGGAAACACTTACAGAAGCACTTCCGTTGTGTTTTCTTAATTTGCTTGCGTTTTGTCTTTTTGCATGTGTTTTCTAAATGGTGCGCATGTGTTGTCAAATTGATGAAGATGTTTTCTTAATTTGCTTGCGTTTTGTGTTCTTGCATGTGTTTTCTGATGTTGCAGTGTTGTGAGCTCTCATGGCCACCGTACATAACGCTATCTGACAAATATTTAGGCTAAAATGTAAGCTTGGTTAGCTATATAGTAGCTATGGGTCCATTCACTGCTCTAACGAAAACCAAAATAAATTTACGAGTATCCTGAAGTTGACTGTCAAATATGTAATCTATATACAGTAGATATATAGCGACTTGTTCCCTCAAGTGACCAAACTTTGTTTGTGCTCTTATTTCCTCTATATTTTCTGTACATATTTAATCCACCTCAGCCAATAAGTGGCCAATATTTCTGAAATGTTATACTACATCTGTACTTATTGTAACAAAAAAGTTTTTTTAACTCTCGTCATAACAATATATTTCTCTTTTTTTGGGGGCCATGTTGGCATTATTTTTTAAACATTTTTATTAAACAGGTTCGAGAGACATAGATGAAATGGGGTAAAGAGGAGAATGACATGCTGAGAACGGCCCGTATTCGAAACCGGGTCTGCTGCGACTAGGACTGAGCCTCATAGGGGTGTACTAACCACTACACCGTTGCCCCCAAACAATACCTTTATATTAACCTACTTTTAAAAAATTGAGGGGCATTATTTTTTTTACATCCTGGTTACAATTAGGCTAAAGAAGCACCAGACTGTGTACCTGTGAGGGAGTGTAGACTTGGACACTGGGGAAAGGTCATGTGTTCACATTGAGTAATGTCTGAACACACTCACTACCTAATCATTTCCCCCTATTGGATTAGGAGCTTCCACTGCACTGTGACACATTGCCAGTACAGAACATGTGCAGCTCTACTCTGTATATATATATATATTAGCAGGACAATACATTTGCAAAAGAACTGAGCGACTGGAAAAGAAAGAGATGGTGGTATTTGGTATAGGTATCCAAATTGTTTTTGAGCAGTAAGAAGGTGTTTTTCATTCACTTACCTCTCTTGTATTGGATGGTAATTCAGTATCTCAACCCTGTTTCCTAGGTCACACTTTGTGATGACCGAGTAACTGTTGATAAGGGATCAGATAAAATAGTTTAACAAGATATTTTTTGTGTACAATTGTCTTTATGACTAATACATTGATTTAAATGTATTTGAGGGGGAAATGATTGTATGATGGTCAATCTATTTAACCACCAGTCCTTTTAAAATTATGTGATCATCTGAAAAAGTAGGTCGGACCACTATTTCTTGTGAAAAATCATCACATTACACTTCACCTCCTACCGTTGTGCCATTCCCACTAGTGTAACAGTATCAAAACGAGAGATAAAGTACATTTCAAGGTCAAGAAAATAACTTTTCTTTTCTTACCGACTATAGAGTTGCACATATTTGATGTCATGGCGGAGCATTAACTGCTCACATCATGATAACAATCATTAGAAATTAGCTGAGAAATGGTGTAAATATGATTTCAGATGCACACTATTGTTTTGAATTGTATACATACGTATATTACAATAAGTAACAGAACATATTTGTATTTTAGTTTGTCTTTCATTACACATATTTGTTTTTTTATTATTATTTATAATTTGTAAAACAAACACAGGTTTGGTACCAGCTTCAATCGAGAATAAGAGAAAGAGAGCATGAGAGAAAGAGAGAGAGAGTTGTTCGTTCTATAGCCGGCCTGTTATTGCGTCTGCCTGGTTGAGCATGGAGGCGTTAATGTCTCACTAATCACATTAACGCACAACGCTCACCCAGTCATGGGGATGGAACAACATGCATTCTCTCTCCGTAGCTTAGGAATCATCCGCTTTTTGCCTCAGACAGAAGCATTATAGCGTCAGCAGTTCAAAACAAAGATTCCTTGATGGGATCTGGGTGAGCTATCGAGAAGTACTGGTCTCACAGTGCGATGTGAAAAGATGTATCATCTCTTTAGCGCTGGAGGACATTGGGAAAGAAAAGACAATACGAGGATGTATCAAACGGAAAAAAAGAGCAAGAGATTGCTTTCGCTGACAGTTAGTACAAGGCCTGACTTAAAGTAAGATAGGATCAATTTTGAGAATTGAGAGGCTCAGTGTGTAAAGGGGCTTAGTGGTGGATGGCTCTTCAGAGCTATGGCTCTTATAGCCAAAGGAGAAAGGAGTTGATGTATTCAAGAATTAAGCATTTTTTAAAGGCAAATAGGCAGGCAGAAAGGGGGTGGAGAAAGAATGTGTTGGTGTCTACATTCAATATTCTGTCAGAAACTTTTAGCATAGCAGGGAATGGCTTGATCACAAAAACGTGTGAAAACGTTGTGAGTCCGTGTAAGTCTTTAATCGCTTCTCTATGCTACCCACAATGCACCTGATGATATGTTCATTGTTAAAGTAATAAACACTCTTGGAAGATCGCTGACATACTGTACATCTCTAAAATATGCGCAAGAGACTGTATCACAATAGTGTCCACCACGGGAAGCTTAACTGTCATTTATGTCATGTCTGTACAATTCTCTTCCTTGTGTTTAACTGGTCTCACACATTCTTCGCTGGCATCTGTGCCATCTCAGAAGCGGGCCCTGTCTCTTCTGCCTGCCCACCTCCTAATGTTATTTGGCAGAACAAAAGCTTCAGTGCTCTTGCCAACAATCCTGCCCGAAAGGAAGTTCTTGGGCATTTGAGTGGAGTTGTGGTGGTGGTAATATTACCGCTCTCAACAGTAGGCTGCCTGTGTGTCAGGCTATAGACGCAGGAGGAGAGGATGTTTGTCATGTTTCTTTTGTTTGCTGTGCATTTTCCTCTCTACTGTACAGTATATGCCTCGCTCCTCTGGTGTCTGGCCTGTCTGTCCTGCTCCTCCTTGGCTTTTTTATTTCACTTTCTGTCTATGGAGGCTCACCGCCCCCTCAAATTCTCATATTCTTTGTTTGACATCTCGTTTTGAGTTGTTGTTTCTCTCTCTCTCTCTCTCTCTCTCTCTCTCTCTCTCTCTCTCTCTCTCTCGTTCTGCCTGTGTCTCTTTGATGCCCTCATAGTTGGTTGAATGACTGAAGCCATAAGGCTGTTCCACCCACACATGCACGCTGAGCTGAGCTGTCCTGTGCGCTGTTAATTCTCCTGCTCAGCCCATCTGAAAGAGAAGGCAGAGTGTGACTCAGATGCTAAGGTGGGTGGTACGGGCCCAGGTGGGTGGTTTGAATAGGCTAACAGTAGCTAGCTTCTCCAACACACTCACTCACTTTCACACGGGAGATATTCTGATAAGTAGCAAGAACACGGCAAATTGGAGACGCGAACAGCTTTTCAAATGTGATTTACAGTTCAAAGATCGTCGCCGTTATATCTCTAGGTTGTTTTGGAGACAAACCAAAGCTCTTTGATTTGATTTGCCGGGGATGGCTGTTACGTACTATGATAGCTCTCTCAGCCTCAGAGTCAAAACGACATTAACAGATCAGCATTATCATAATCATGCGAACCATGCAGCTCACAGAGTTATTTTCACATTTGCCACATCACAGGAAAAGTGTTCTGGAATTGATGTGTATAAATTAGATATTTGATTTATTAGATGTTTTGAATGGGTGTGGAGGCTCTTAAGCTACTTTGCGATCTTCAAACCATGAGATTATTAAAAAATGAAATCAAAACAAAAACAAACACGACACAGAGACATCAACAGAAACATGTTTGTGTTATGACGAGATTTAGATCTAGACTTCTTTTTTAAAGATAGAAGTGAAGAAAACATGATCTCATTGTCTTGAGGTATATCAAATTTAAATCATAGATATGATGTGCTGTGCAGTATAAGCCCACAGTAAAATGCTAATAGACAACACAGCTCTTTCCTCTCAGTGGATAGGTTTTAAATGTTGCCCCGAAGTTATAGATTTACATTTTCATTTCTTCCATGGGTAATTCTCCCTGACAGGCTAAAGTGACTAAGTAACGTTGCATGCACTGGGGGAAAATGCAACTGGCTTATCTTTGAACGTGATTATCTTTATATAATTTGGCTGTCTGTAAAGCAGAGGGTGAGTCACTATCTGAGGGCTATGTAATGTCTCTTTTCTAAACCGCACACCACATTTGTGTTGCACATGGACTTTTACCTTGGACTGACAGTGTTCTCTTAAGTAAAGCTCCAGTGCAGTGATAATGATTTGTGACCAACATTCATTTGAAATGAAAAATAAATTCTGAGATACCCATGTACATTTTCTCCACTTAGTATGGATTTTAACTAGCGCATGGCAGGGGTTTTTAACGTTTTAGGCTACAAAGAAGAGGGCCCCATGAAATGTTACATTATATGGCACCATAATTTGTGTAAATTATCAGTGCCCTAGATCGAATGGTAACTTTGGCAGGCTCAGAAATGTATGACTTTCAGAACCCAGTCTTTCAGAATTGACTCATGCTTTGGAAGAAATACAGCACCGTTTGTATTTATCAAAGAACATCTCTTTATAAGGAGCTTTCTTTAAGGTCTTTACTCATTGCTGGTTTTGATTTTGAACATGATTAAGCAGTGGAACAAAATGTAATTTCAAATTAGGTTAAATAATAGGTCATCTCTTCTTATTGCACTGACCGTTTGTTGAGTTGCATGTTCTCTTTTAGATAATGTTTGAAAGACAAAACACACCGTAATTGCATCACAATGTACTAAAATATCAAACCACAAAAATATACTGAATTTACTTTGCATGCGTTTGACTGGGAACATTGTATTCATATGAGCACTTATGAGCCTTACTTTTTGATAATACCCATCCACCCTCTATTTCAAAAAAAAAAAAAAAAAAAAAGAGAGATATGATTAATAAAAATGCATCTGGCATAAAACTGCATCAGAACAAAATTAAAAGTAGGCTAAACACATGACTGATTCAAAAACGTACAAGTGTTCTTTTGTAGTGAATGATGTGATGAATGTTAGAAAAAAAATCGGTTCGGATTTGCTATGAGCTTCTCTTGATACCAATATGGTCCTGTCTTTCGCCCTACAGCACCTATACTCTTACAAAGACATCACCAATCTTGTCTATCTGACACCCGCAACCATCTGTTGGGAGCCCGTGGTGGAGCCTTGATGGCTGTGCATTTGAGTGGTAATTGAGCCTGAAATGTGCTTAATAACGATTGTGCTGCCTAATACGCCAAATCAGGAGCTCAGAGCCCCGTGACAACCCTGAACAGCCGAGACTGGCGGGCAGATAGAAGAAATGGGCAGAAACCACATTTCTGGGAAACGGCCCACTTAAATGCATCACTGGGAATCAGCTAAGACACTAGAGAAATTGCGCTGAAAAGCTGTGATATTTATCAGTATGTCCTGGAAATATAGAGTGTTTACACATACATATTGATTTAGTTATTCTATCATTTGTCCTATAATCGTATAATATGGGGACATTATACTAAAGGCCAGTTAATTTTTTCACACCAAATGGCTAATATTTTTAACGCAACCAAGGGGGGATAACTTCTCTTCTCTAATTGGTTCCATACAGTAATGAACCTCTTTTTGAATGTATGTGTCATGTTCAAATTGATCTTGGCTGCTTAAGCTATGAACATGTCCTCTGGGAACAAGTTTCCCATGTTATGAATGGGTGTAAAATGAGTTGTAGGTATTAATACAGTGTTGTCTGTGAGTGGGGACTCTGTTCACCGTGACAGCTTCCCCAGGAGACCACATGGCAGTAAGAGGTACTTGTCATCAGTAAGTTAGAGACAAAAGCCAGGCGTCTTCCCAGTCGGCAGGGGACAGGGTTAGGGATCAGAGGGCGTGCTATCCTGTCCAATGCCCTACATCCAGAAACCTCCAACTCCCTGCACCTGTCAGGCACCGCAGGGAGGTGGTTTGACAGTGGCACACACTCTCAAGCGCAAGAGAACGCCCCTCTCCTGAGATGTACACTAATCATCATGGCATCCGTATCAGATCTATAATCAGTCGTTCAAGCTGACAGATGCACTGTGTTTTTATGCCTGTATGGTGCGTAGTGTTGAAGCTGAAGCGATTGGGTGCTTGGGGTTTTGGAAGGGTAATTGCTTCACAAAGTGAACCGAGTCATGAGGAAACGAGCATCCTCAGAGAAATATCTGTCTTACAAAGTAAGTCATATACACAACAACTAGAGGCTGCTGTTGAAGCATTACTTATTCCCTCTCAACTTCCTCTGCTATTCATTCCCCAGTCTGTTCAACTTACAGTGTGTGGGTGCCGCTAACTCACCCAGCCGCATGTGTAACCTGCTCAGCAGTAGCTAAATGTGACTCTGGGGATACAGCTTCATAAGAGCAATACCATGCATCACAGAGACCACATTTAAATACCAAATATTGCCCATTCGTTTCTCCCTCTCCAGTCGTGGAGGAGTGCACAGCACTGTGTTTAGCGCAGGCCAGGGGGATTTGAGCAGGCAAACAGATGGGACCTGAGAAAAGGTGTGGATAAGGTACAAATGCAGGAATGGGAATCCCCCTGGGAGCACCCCTCCTCATTCTGGCACCCACTTTCATGGTGTGTTTAGTGCCCTACTCTGTATGAATTATGAACAGACTCAGAGAATGATTTTGTAAAGCTCTGAATACAAAGTGTGTTATGTTCCGTGTGGTAACATTGAGATGGAGTGGTTAGCATTCCGTTGTGCATCAGCGTATTTCAGGAGGTTTTACAAAAGGAAGTTTGCCTGTGAGGCTTTTTAAGTTAAAAAGTCTCAATATCTCATTGTTGCAAGAAGATATTAAGGCCCTGCTTAAATAAAAAATACAACTAAATTCAGAGAAAAACAGTAAAGAAAGATATTTTACCTTCACAGCTCTTGAGAAATACTACACTATAGGTGCATGGCGGCGCAGCAATCAGCACTCTTATTTCAGGATTTCTCTGGACCGCACAGCTCCGACAAAACACATGTAGGAGCAAAGCCGACAAATCTGGATACAAGATGGGCACTCTGACCTTCCCCTGGCACGCCGCCCACAGCCTGCAAACCCACTCAACATGACGGGTATCTGTGTGCGTCTGTGCTGAAATCGTGGCAGGCATAATTGCGCCTCCCGTCCAAGTGCGAGGGAGATATTCTTAAGGACCTTTTCTATGTGTATCTCTTTGAGACACGACAGAACAAGAGCACTCGTCCTCATCTATGGATCAGACCCCAAAGGTCCCTTGCCTTAGTCGGAAATGTAATGAGACATTGTTAACTCAATTTTCAGAGGAAATGAAAGGAGGCTTTTTCTTGAGCACTGAAGAACATAACTACCCTTTAATAGAGCCTGATGTGGGTGAACAAATGTGACTTTGGGAACTAAAATGTCAAATTTACAAAAGGTTTGTGGTAATGCCCAGTAGCATTTTGTTCAGTATGTAACACATACACACATATATTTTGACAATATATTATGTACTGTATTCTTGTGTGTACACGCTGTATTTTGTATTATAAATACAATGTGTTATATTTATATTTATTTTACTTTGTTGACCAGTGACGGACAAGTAATCCTGCCGCCATGAATGGTGCATGTATTGTACGAGTGTGTTTTGTATAGGTCCATAAATGGATTAATCTAACAAAGGTGGAGACAAAAAGCAGTGCCCTTCACTTATCTATGCCTTCCTAGGTTTTAAAGGGGTGCTCACCATAACCACGGGTCGCTGTAAAGATGCCATGACATTTACATGGCTTTAGCTGCATGCACACAACCTCACACACGTACTACACACACCACACTTAGAAAAGATCACAATGTTAATCTGTGTCACAATTGCCCTCTGAAAAGATTGGGCACCCTTCAAAAACACTGCTGCTACAAAGGACAGTATGTGGCACCAGCACATGTTGTGGAGGCTGAGGTCATGGTGAACTGTGTCACTGTAGGCCCAGGAAACAAATGAGGCGGGTCTATTATGCCAACTCCTGGTTACGTGGACACATTGAGGGACACAGCGGCTGTCTGCTTGGAGTGAATCAACTGAAGCTTGGAGGCTGGCAGAGAGTGCAAGAGTGAAAAGGTCTTATTTGTACCCCTTTGCCCTCCTTTGCCCTCCTTTTCCCCCTCACTTCTAAATGGACTCATGTCCATTAACTACCACAACATTTATGTTAAGGGCTAAAGAGAGTCACTCTTGCAAGTACACTCAAAGGGTATAAGTGACCCTTAACAACTGACATCAACACCCAAGATATAACGATTGGCTTCTCATCCACTACACATTCTTAAAACACATGAGATTACTAAGTAAAAAAATGGGAACATGGAGAAGAAAGGAAGGACACAAGGGTTGCATGCACACTGTGGACACAATACATGCAATTATTTTTCTGTCCTTTAGATTAAGAAATAGAAATCCATGTGGGTTTTGTGTACCTCACATGGAGAATTGCGGAAGCTTCTGGTTACAAACTGCTTGTCTGTCAAACTCTTTCACACATGATGTCTGGACTGTGATGTTAAGCTTGGGGCCACAAGAGAAACACATAATTCTAGTTCAGCTACTACTTCCATGACTGCTTTTTTGTTTAAAATCTGAAGACTTTTACATCTGTATGTTGCTCCTTTATTTACAGAGTGCTTCTGCCCACGCAGACCAAATGTGTGCGCCCAATGGGACTGCAGTAAGGGCAGGCACAGGGTGAAACGGAACATTGTTTTCCTGCTCAGACATAGACTTAATGCCACTGACATGCGGAGGGATTTAAAAGTCAGAGTCTCCTTGGTAGCAACAAGCTTTCTCCAAAGCACTATCTGAAGTATTTAAATTACTTTAACCATTGAAATTATCAACACAATTACATCAGCAATGCAAACATATGCATAAGCATTTCAGCATGTATTTCTGTTGAAATGGATGGTTGCATGTTAGTGAGGAATTAGCATTGATGAACATCAAAAAGGCCACATTTAGTCAAGGCACATTAACCAAGTACTTGGTAGTATTAAGTTATTAGCAGGTTTCACATTCCAACAATAGCGTGAGTTCTCACTTAACCTTTTGGAAATCTGAATGAAAGGATACAAAAAAGAGATGTAAAATTATAAACAAAAGCCTTTTTACACCTTTTACACCACCAAGTGTTCCCAAGGGGACAATAACCTATAATTGAAAAAGTAAAAACTTAGAAAGTAGGCACCAAGATGAAAACAAAAAACCTGGCAGGTGAACAGACAACCCGACCAGAAAAGTGTATTTCCAAGCCGAGCTATAACGCGTCATTACAATCATCTACCCACCCTCTGTCCTTCCTCAGTACTAAACAACTAAATTGATGCACCAGAAAGCATGCACTTCACCGCTGACACTGCGAGGGGGATTTGGTCCTGTGGGGATATAAATACCTGCCGAATCATGAAATGCCTACCACTGAGAGATGGAGTAGAGGCCAATCAGGTAAATAATGGCCATAGTTTTTATACCGTAGCCACCGGTACTGGTTGCCATCAGTGGTAATGTCCATCTTGAAAAACAGTAAGTGTGCTGTTTGATCAATGCAGCCTGATGGTAAGGGAAAATCAAGCCAATAAACAGGCCCTTGGATGCTAAAAGGGGAGTGAGACCTGAGGGACCAAGCATTGAAATGTATGGTGAGGGAATATTGATGGCTAGGTTCCGAGAAGTAGAAGTGTTTGACCCTATAGCACTTCCCCTAACATAATGTGCATGTGCTACCTGTGCATGTAGTGTTTTTTTTTTTTTTTGCTGGACAATACAGTACTGTATGTGTACCAGGTGATATGCTATAATGTATACAGTACATATAGTATGCACATACTGTATGTGTGTGTTTAATTATTAAGATCAGTATTATGTCCAGCTGCAACATGGTGCTGGGAGACAATCTTGACCTTCCTGTATGTCTTTTAAATCATACTTCTATGTTTGAAAAGTTCATCTCTTCAAATAGAATAAACACTGTAGAAGTCTCTCGAAGCAGACAGCACGAGCAGAACAAAGGCATAGAGAAGGAATAAACGAAAAAAATGAAATAAGTATCAGCAAAGTTTATTTCCTAAGCCAAGAAAGAAGACGAAGAAGCAGGCATGTTTCTGTGTCACTGTTTCCCCTTTTCATGGCAAAGGGAGGAGAGCCAAGGTCGAGCATGTCAGTGTGAGTCAAGACTGAAAGTGTGAAGACTCCAATTAGACATAGCCTCGGGTCTGACTCCAAAGACAAGGATAACACACACCCCTCCGTGAAAATGTGCCAAACAACACTGAGTGCAAACACACACACACACACACACACACACAGACGAGCAAACACAAATACACACCACATGTCTTCATGTCCCTGTTTTACATGAAATGCATGTTGATACCACAGCTGTTTGCACCCCATCCATCATCTCTAGCAGGCAACAGGCAGGATTATTAACAAGCAAAATCTGTCAAGCCCTATTAGCGCAATAAGGAATCTGCTAAGGAAAGTAAACAATGTATTAATGTATACCTGATGTATCTAATTATCGTGTGTTTGGAAAATACCTAATATTTTTGATTTCACACTCTATTTGCACTTAATTGAACATGTGGCTTGTAAGAAAATATCACAGCAGTGATTATTTAATGAGCATGTGTTTTTCAAAGTTTATAGTGATTGATTGAATTTAGATTATTTATTTTAATTAACCAAACTTTTTTCCAAGATAAACCCAATGGCAGAATGTTTGTTGTAGACATATCCGTTTTTTTGATCATTTGTTTTCATGCTTTTTTACACGTCATTTAGTCTTTTTCTGTTATATGCTGAACCACATTCGAATGTTTTCAATGCATTATGTAGAGCACTTTGTAATGTCCAAATACAATGTTCCATACAAATAAGGGCTTTGTTTTCATTTGGTACAATAAAACATATACTAGCAAAACACTGATTTAATCATACAAGACAGTAGGGGGCGATAATGTGTTACAAGTGTCACATCAACTACCATAGAAAAGCATTGTGAGCATGCGCATTGAGCATCTTCTGGAAACTGGAAATGGTAAAAGCAAAAACCAAAGCAGATTCATTATATTGATTCTACTCCGCTCGGCGTAGTAACTTTGATGTGTTAGGTCGCATTGTAAGCTATTGAAACACGGATTTTGACTTAGAAAATGCTGAGTCGGGGGCAGCTCTTGTAAAAATAAAGTTGCTTGGTGAAAATGGTTACAAAAGAGAAAATATAATCACTTGAAAATATTTAATTGAAGCCAATAATCAAGGATTATATTACAGTTATTTGAGCGGATCCAGATGTTATCCTTCATGCATGAAAACTAATGCTAATGTTGCTTCTCTGCTGGATTGCCAATAAGTGAATGATATGACTGTTGAACAAGTAGCCTTACTAACAAAGAGATGAAAATGCACTAGCCAAACCCAACTCACCATATCACTGGATATTTGGTAGTACACTTTAACAATATACAATTAATGGCTTGCCGCCCAGTTTTCCTTCACTACATAAGTGTCTGCTTAGTATTTCATAAATGCTTACCAAAGCGCTGTAGTAGCCTAAACTTAAAGGTGAAGTAAGCGATGTATTTATGTTAATGTAAGTGTTAAATTGCTCTTTATTTACACAGTGATAGTGTGTGCGTTTCATAAAGCCAATCTCTCAGTCACTCGCTCAGCATGTAATCGGCAAATAAACTTGTCGTAGATCCCACTACTGATAACCAATCAGAAGAGAGAACGCAACAAACCGGCACTCGTCTCACTGCCGGTGCACGTGCATAGCGACAGATGGGTGAATGTGTATGCGCCTACAATGGCGGAGTAGATACAAATCCTTCCCAATGTCTGTTTTGATGGTTTTTATCATGTTTTATCATGCTTATGGATCTGACATGATGCTAGATAACTTGCTGCTTGAAGACCCCAGTGCATTATTGTGGTGACGTGGGGATGAGGGAGGGGACTGCTAACTGCAGTCACTGACAGGAAGTCAGCTGAATTGACCATTCCTCTTACTGAATCTTTAATAAATGAACAACATGCAATCCCCGATCTCTGTTGTCAAAGGCCTTCAGGTAGTTATTTTGCCATTTATCCTGACACCATCTCTGCAACAGAGCAATAACGTATAATGGAACACTTTGTGGACTGGAAAGAATGTTAAGGTTTGTTAAAAACAGTGGCCTTTTTCAGCAGACGGGCCTTTCTTCTTAAGATCTCTCTTACTTATTTCTAATATGGATCATTCAAACCTGTATGGTTTCAATAATCCCAGCTGCCTGTTTTGTCAATTCCATTATAATCCCATATATATCTCATCTGCACACTGATGCTTGGCCGAAGAAACACATGAAATACCACAGTGTGCAGATAATGCAATGAGAGAGAGAGCATGTGTGTGTGTGTGTGTGTGTGTGTGTTTTGGAGCGAGAGAGAGGATAGAGGGATGAGATAAAATATTACAGTACATAGTGTGTATAAAAAAGACAAACAACTAAAACACATTTACACACAAATGCTGAACAGATGTCCAGTGTACAGTGTGGTTTTAGTGAGCCATGAATGATATGAGAGGCAGGTGGAGATTCCTGGCCCTATCCGTTCAGAGATAGGCTTTGGTTGGGACACATCTGGTATACCTCCCCCCTCCTCCCTACTGTGCCTGTGCTTGATGCTCAGGGACAGTTGAGATGCAAACTACTAATACAACCTCAACCTGACAATTTTTACCCATCTGACGTCTATTGTACATTATAAGAGAAGCAGACCAAGACCTCATATATTGTATTCCTGGATTAAAATACAAAAATGTTCATGATATGAATTGGGAAGATAGTTAGACTTTATTTTTACAGAGTTAAATGGAAAAGTTGATATTATTTCCATGTCTATGCTAAGATTTAAGCTAGAGCCAGAAGGTGATAAGCATCGCTTAGAGGGAGCAAGGGTGGAAAAGCTGGCGTAGTTAGGTCCAAAGTGAACAAGTTACAGCCCCGTTTTGTCGGGATTTGTGTCTCTAGGGCAGGTAGGGTAATGTGTTTAATACTTTAGCAACCCAATCATTTAAATCCCAACACATTTGGGTGTTTTTTCCCCTTTGTGCATTCACGCGGTATTGCATTTCTTGGGGTCTTGTGTACCCACAACTGCGGTAGTGGAGCTGTCAAGGAGGACCTTGAGATGGGCTTCTAACTTTGAAAAGGTATGGATGATCATCTTAATAATAATAATGGATTGGATTTATATAGCGCTTTTCAAGACACTCAAAGACGCTTTACAGGGTTCCAGGTTCCATTCATTCACACACAGTCATACTGGTGGTGGTAAACTACCATAGTAGCCACAGCTGCCCTGGGGCAGACTGACGGAAGCGTGGCTGCCATTCAGCGCCTACGGCCCCTCCGACCACCACCTCAAACATACAGCAGTCATACACATTCACACGAGGCAAGGTGGGTGAAGTGTCCAAGGACACAACAACCATGACACTGGTGGCAGAGCGGGGATCGAACCGCCAACCCTTGGATCATTGGCCAACCCGCCACGGTTGCCCTAGACCCACATAATCTAGAGGACTGAGAAAATGATGAAATAGATGTTATTTGTACACAATGCCAGGCAGTAGGAAACTGGCTGTGACGTGAGTGACGAGAAGTATCTCATTCTTATCGGCATAAACGCTGTCCGAAACCATGTGTTTACAGAGGAGCATGGCTAAAATGTTATCGCACACTTTCGTCATCAAGTCTGTCTTGATAGGGGCTTATATGTCTCATTTGTGTGGGAATATAAGATAACCAATTTATGGGTGAATCCCACAGATATACTGAAAAAAGGGATTATTTGGGGTTTGAGTCTGCTGGACTAGTGTTATCATGTTGAGTTAACTCATTGGCCGTTACAACAAAGTGAACCGACTAACAACAACTTCAACTTGATGAACGACATGAACACTTGCAATAATCAATTCAATTTACAGCAGAATATGAGTAATGTCCAGCCCACTACACTATGTGATTGGCTTGCAATAACATAGTGTAGTGGGCGGGACATTAAGTCGCTTCAGTGTGTTGATTTGCTATTATTCTTATAACCCCTAGCCAATCAGATAGTGTTGTTGGCGGGACGAGAATGAAACCAGAGCAGAGGGAGAAACACAGAACTGTAAGAGCCAAAGTGGCGCACATTTTAATGAATTAACTTTATCAGTTATCTGGCAAATAAAATGCTGATCCTGACAATTGGCGAAATGCCAAATATTGGCCTCAATAATCCAAGTCAACAATTGATCAATTTATAATAATTATAGAAGCTCTGTATTTGTATTTGTATTGGACTTGTTCTGGAGAAATGTGTAAACTTGGTAATATAAGTTGGAACAACAAATCTTTTTTTTTTTTTTTTACAGTGTACAGGGTTGACAAATGCTGCTAACTTGCAGTGAATGTTCAATTTAATGAGTGTGGTATAGCCAGTGTGGAGTAACTGAGACCATAACTGAGAAACATGTCCATGCTATCCCACCATGACACCGACCTGTAAAATATGTTGGAAAATGAATGAAATGGATGGATGTACTTTTTAATTTACTTAATTTATTGTTCCAACAAAGGACAAAGGATGTGTAATGGTTTTAGTGGCGAGTGATTACAATATGGAGAGGGTGATTATAATAGGGCAGAAAGGGAAATGAGAAAGGGAAGTGAGAGATACCAAGAATGAATGAAGGATGATGGCGATGCACTGGAGCAAAGCCCTATAAAAAAAGCAAGAGAGGAAGACATTTCAGGAAGAGAGCAAGGAAATGGATGGCGTGTGTTGTTTGCCCACTGGTCTCCAGCTAGCTCTGTCAGGGGCACAGCTGACCCAAAACCAGAAAGTCTCCCTGCTGTTGTCCACCTCCCGAGACCTCCATGGCACTGACCTAATTTAATCTGATTGATCTTCTTCCCAGCTTCAAATGTGACCTCTTAGCCACTTTTTATATCAACCTCACAACTTCAAATTCTGATTGGAAACTTTATTTATAGGGTGTTAGTGACTTTGATTAATCTGTTAAAAAATGTTTTTTTGTTTGTTTTTTAACATAATTATGTGCATGCTGTTTACAACAATGTACAGAACTTGGTTACTTAACTAGATTATTTGATTATCCCCCTGGAATTAACTGTGATACATTTTGATCTCTCCTTGCGCAATCCCATAATGATAACACATACAAAATAGTGTCATAAACATATTACTTGCAAAAAGTTTCACTATTTAACATTACTGTCATCAGAATTAGCATCATTGCTTTCTAATTGAGCAGCAGTCACAGCTGCTTCATCGTTACCATCATAGCACTAATAGCATTGTCATTGTCTTCATCATGTGAGTAAACAATTGCGATTGCTGGGCACCAAACAACATACACTGTGTAACTTAAGCTGAAAGCCAGATAGAATGCAACTCCATCCATGCATTGGTCCATCTAGAAGGGGAGAGGGAAAATCACGGGAGGCTTCAGAGAAGCTTCTGTGGTCCCACACTATCCTCTCCTCCTGTCCAGGCAGCATCTCGGTGAGTTAGACTGAGTGGCCTTGCTCCAGCATGTTGAATAATGAATTAGAGACTGATATCCTGTGACGGAGACTGGGAGAGAGCACTTCCTCCCTGGGCCAGAGTGGGGCTTGAATACCCGTGAATAATACATGGCCAAAAGTGGGTCTGGTGAAATGACTCAATACAGGGAGTCAAGTGTGAGATTATCTTTCCACAGTTATGAAAATATTGCAGCCATTGTAACACAATATGAGAGGTGAGAAGATGATGGCTCACAGTTTCTGTTTTGTGTGAACAATTTGTTATCAAATTGTTCTGAATTCCGCCAAGTTGTGTCTAAAATGCCTGTCCAAAAGCAGCTATATGCTTATCTATTCATGTATTGTAGACCAATTATAATGTATGTTCATCCACCCAATCTAAAAGCTTGTTTAAAGCCTGGTGTAAGCCTATAATACACTTGCAATATACTTTAAAAAGAAGATAATGTATTTATATTAATTTTCGTTAAAGGAATAGTCCAGAACGAGTCACAGTTTGTGGGAGAGGAGTTGACGAATGACGAATGATCAGTAGATGTAAACAACAATTGCCATGTGCAGATTGTTTTCATCGATGTTTCCCTGTTCCTACGAATACAGAAATACGAACTTTACCAATATCTCCACTTTGGAGCCGGAGTTTTCGAAATGCTCCAGGTTTAGTGTACGGTTATGATGTTTGCTTTACAAAAACACCCAAGTGTGTGTGCGGAAATGGCTTAAGTCAGACATTTTGACAACATGGCACGAGTAAATCTGCTATCCTATCTTATTTCTACGTTCTGTCCTTTTTTCTCTCTCCATGTTTCAGTGTGGGATTCTGGTTACACACGTGTGGAAAACTAATAATGGCAGCACCTGTCTTTTCAAACTAAAATAAATCCTACTGGACAGAATTATTATATATTTACTTATCGTTATACAGTTGTCAATTTTCACATTCAGAAAATTGATTTTTCAGCCTCCCGCAAGACTAACCAGGGACCCCTGTCTCTCAATGGGCCAAGCCATGCAGCCTCCAAGAAAGCTGGAAACCGCAGGCTCTCACTCAGGCCCCATGCTCTCCCAGCTAACCACTAATCCATGTGTTTGATACATTAGACGCTCTGCTTGGCTTTGTTCTGCAGGGGATGTAACTGTCCCTTCTCCTGCCAACTCTCCCTTCTTCCCTGGACTATCTCTCTCTTGCTCTCGCTCACTCTCGCTCCCCACTGCAGCCCAGAGGATTACGCCGGAGTCCATGGGATTTATCTAATTGTGTTTAATTAGGGCTGGGTCAGGCCACAGTCACAAAGCTCGGGCTGAAGCAGATAATATGGAGTAACCCCCACACCCCCCCAGATCTGAGGCTGGCAGGTGGGCCTGGGTAAGGTGAGAACGAGCCCAGAAAGAGACAGCGAGAGAGAGAGAGAGAGAGCAAAGAGAAAATAAATAGACTGCAGAGCAAGGAGAAAGAGTGAAGAGATAGAGGGCAGAGAGAGGTGGAAGAGAGGACTCAGTACGGGCGACAACCGCGTCTGTGTTGAATTCCCCTCGAGGAGAAATCGATTGCCACGCGCCGCGCTGTTCCAACAGACCTCTGCTCCTCCATGCTTCTCTCCACGACACCGTGCTGTAGGGAGCTGTAACTCACTGTGCCCTTGGTCGGGGCTTAAGCGGATTGTGGGTCAGGAAGTCTTCCCTTTGGCATGATGCACTGTATCCCCGCTCAAATAAATTCTCCACTGAAGAGCATTAGCAGCGAGCGGCCTCTTGCTCTTGTCTGCCGAGGACTACCAAGGGCTTAGAGGAAGACAAAGGCACAGAGGGGGTACGGGAAAAAGGAAAGTGCCAGTTTTCTTTGATTTTCATCGACTGAAGACCGAGTCCACTGAGAGCATTTAACACTTACTATATCTGGGTTAGCTGGAGTCTGCAGTATGTTGTCACATCACAGTCCTCTCATAATTCACCTAGCAAGGCGTCATAAATACAGTGTTCTAATATAGAACCATTAACTCATTTACTCGGTCCACTTCATCACCCATTGAAAGACGGAGTGATCTAAGATGTAACCATAGGAACCGAATCAAGCTTAAACTCTCTCATCTCTCATCAAAGGAGAAGCATAGTACACATACTTTATTTTTCCGTCCGATAATTCAGTGAAATGCTCCTCATATTGGACCATACACCACATGTAGAAATTCCGCAATGCTTCAAAGAGAAATGTTTATCCTCGTAAAGGAGCTGTCATGTTAAATCTCCCGAGCGCTTTCTCCTGTTACAGACAAAATGGATCTGGTCGGCTCATAATGAGCCCTTATTATGGCATTGTGTTTATGTTGGGCAAAACAAATTGTTATTCCTGTGGGGAGGGCTTGGGGGGAGAAATCCGTGTGTAATTTGTGTTCCATGGCATTGTCATCAGGAGTTACTGTTAAAGCGGACAGCCTCTGAAATGTGAGCTGCTGACAAACACACACTCACACACACACACACACACACACACACACACACACACACACACACACACACACACACACACACACACACACACACACACACACACACATACACATAGAGAGCGATATACGCAAAGCCAAAGCCACACAAAAAGGAATTCTGGGGCCCATAAAGACACACTGATGGAGCAGCAGTTGTAAATGAAATGGAATGAAACTCTGCTGCTTGCTGTTGTCTTGATTCACTTCATCACAATAAGAGATTTGGTGAGACAATAACTCTCACTGACAAATCTGCGTAGTGTGTTCTTCCCTCCGTGCATGTGTATGTGCAAGAGAGGGAACTGGTGTGTTTATAATGTTCAATGTTCACAATCATTGTTACATTTAGGGTGTAGATTGTGGACATGTTGGAAAAGAGGACAAAAATACTTGGTCTCATAGTAGTATATAATAGCACATGTCAGGGCCCCAATTAAATTGAATTTAGCATGCTAAATTGTGCGATCCAAAATAACCGCCATAAACTAACCATACTACTCAACCCTAGGGTTCCCTGATGTCCATCATAACTAATGTATTGGTTTAGTGAAAGAGACAAATGGAAAATGATAGCAATGGGTATGACCCTCAATTGACTCAAAAGGCTTCCAAAATTGCTCACTAACTGTTAAACACAATGACCTGCTATAGCAGTATCCACTGGGCTCAGGAATTGGTCCACGCTACAATTATTTAAATTACATCTGAACCAGAGCAATGGATGGAATTGTTGGAATTGAGTAATTACAAGGGCAGCCAGGGGTGGCTCAAAATGCCACAAGCTGAGCTATTAAGTAATAGCTTTGTATCCACGGTAACCTTTCTGAAGGAAAGTAATATCTGTATAATATGGCCCCATCTGATTAGAGGGAGCAGGGAGTCCAACATCTTTGTGAGCACGAAAACATCATGAAAGAGGTTGAGCCAATTTTAATGCAATGTGCAATATCTACAATATTCAAGTCTGTTTCAAAACGGTTTCTGACAGGTTGACTTTACTACATTGGCTCTATGGAAATGTTTCCACAAGCTTCTGGTTTCTGACATAGAGGCAATTCAACTTATGTGCATCTTGCCCTTTACTTCTATGTTGTAGCTACCATCAGTGCTCTGAACAGTTCCCCTTTTCTGGACCTGCCTGACACCTGCTTGTATCATAGGGAAGAACTGGGGACACGTCGGTGTGAGGTTTCATCACATGGAACCTGAGAAGGAGAAAAAGGAATAAAACTTTAATATTCATCACAAGGTCGGCCGAGGGAACTACTGAACACAATATATCCATTTGCATCACCCTAACAACTCACTCATCTGTCATCGCCTGCATTAAGAATTGAGCTCTATGTATCAGCCCTGGTCAGGCCCTTCCAAATCTCTGCATTCTCAAGACAGCACTCTTTATATTTTATTTGAACTTTTGTAGCAAGTGAAAAATGTGGTGAATATGTTTTTCTTATTTTGGCTTCAGACATTTGATAAAATATAAGATCAAAACATCATATTTTGTTATGGAACTTTATTATGTTTTCAAAAATATGTATTTTGCATTTCTTCTTTTTTACATGCACTGATCGAATAGACAACATATTATTCGTAATGACAAATTACTGTTCAATGGCAATTTGACTTTCAAATGAACATCATGAAAATAAACAAAGATGATATAGTGATGTGATGTAATAAATAAAAAGAAAACAAAAAAAATAAGCGATAGTAGTCATACGACATTGCAGAGACTGAAAATTGGATCAAGGAGGGGAACAACTGAATGCACTGTTGTTTTCCATGCAAAAGTCACCCTTGTACGACTGATAAAATGAAGTATAGCTACATTGTCCTGACTGCATGAAGTAAAAGTGGGACACGGCCAGACTTAAATTAGAGAGAGAGGCACAGCAGTTGTGTGCACACAACATAGAGGCTGGTTGCCTAGTCACAGCGGAACACAGCGCTGCATCCATGGTCCCACAGAGTGGACTGGAGATGCTGACTCAACTAAATCCCTCAGCTGCAGGCTGCAATTGGCCCCCAGGAGCACAATGTCTGACCCACATAACTCAATGCTAGGTACAGTGCCAGCAAACCTTGAGTTTCACAATACTTTTCTTTATTGTTAAACTAACACTTTTTTGTGACTTCATGTCCTAACATAACAGCTTCGAGACAGTCTATTAAGATAGGCCTATACGTTCTTTTCTTTTTGAACATTTTGCGAATACATTTTGAACTGCCTAAGCAGGGAAGTAACATAACCGCAGGCTTGAATTGACTGTCCTAACTTGACCTGTTACTGTAACCTACAAAGACATTGAAAGAGAAGAATAAACACTTTGTGCGGCATCTGTGTAATTTTGTGAAGTAGCTTGCTGCCTACCCTCCAGATCCATAGTTTGTCTTAGTTTAGTGAGTGGGCTTCTTTTTTTTACCTGTATTTTTTTAACCGGTATTTGGCCACATTGGACATATACTGGTCAATTATTCATACCAGACACACACACACACACACACACACACGCAAAGGGCAGTCAGAATGGTGTTGGCCTGAGGCTTACTTGCCCTTGGCAACAGGCCGCGCGACCATTGCCTCCCATTAACCTCCTTCAAAGCGGGGCGAGAGAACTGCAAACAGACAAGAGCTGAAGACTTTATATTTAGAGGCTGGCTGTTGAGGCTCTGCTTGCTATCTGTGCTGTATTTGGTCCACCTTGAGAGGCAGTGCTTGCAGGCTAGCAGTAACCTGGCAACAGGTTGGGTATTCTTCACTGATTGTGTGCTTTTATATAATAAAAAAAAAATGTGCTTGTATAACAGCTGAGTAAGTCTGGAAAGCAGACTCAGTCCTCAAGCAAAAATCCTGTCCAAGTGTGTACAGTAAAATTTGCTTTGATGAACATTACACTGGCAGGTTAAATACCTGCAACAAAGTCAACCAAGGAGAGAGGGAGGGAGTAAGGAGAGTAAAGGCCGAATTCCACCGGCTGCGTCTCCGGTCCTTCTCCGCTCCAGCACGGCAGAAACAAAAATACAATTAAGAGCAGTCAGTGGGTGAGTTTCCACCACGGCCGCTGCGCCGTCTCTCTGCTCCGCTGCTGCTCCAGCTCTCCGGTGAAATATGCACTGCTTCTATTTCTGCCGGATGCCGGAGCTCACCGCATCAATTTAGCACAGAACACATCGAGATAGACAGGAACACAGGCGCCGACAAAACAATAAAACCTCCGGTTAATTTTCAAAATAAGACACTCGGTGTTCACTGCAGGTGACATTCTCAAAACAGTGACACATACAAGCATGTCCACTGTTCTTTTACTCGTTCGGATGGGAACAATAACCTTCCGTGCGTTCGTTGTTGTGTAAATACCATATAGGAGAATCATATTATCAAGAGCGATCGCCCGTCACTTTTATTACCACGGGAACTCCTCGTTCTCGCGACCCCAGCAGTTCAGCGGAGCTGGCCGTGCTGGTTTGAAAACGGAGCCGGTGGGTATTGCCGCACGTGAGCGCACGGAGCAAAACCGTTGGACACCGCACCCGCAGCCAGTGGAATTCCGGGGTAAGAAAGAGGAAACTTGGAGTCGTGCATTTTCGAAAGTGGCCTGTGAGATTAAAGCTGTGGCCTAGATACACTTTTACTTAGAGTAGATTTGAAGATATGTTCACGCTCCCTCTGCGCCAATATTCTGGTGGAAATACTATCCTCAACATTATTCAAGATCAACATTTGTTTGAGAGTATGCTTTTGTCTGGGATTGATCGGTATCTTGGCCATTTATCATCCCGGTAGGATAGAGCATGAAAACAAGTTTGAGACTAAAAAAAAAAGGTCCAGACTTTTTCTTTCATGATAATATACGGAATAAAAGCTATGCTGTATATCTGTTCATGGAGTTTGGCAGATTTGATTTTCCTGTAATTATACTGTAATCTTGTTTGTTCAGTGTGCCAGAGGTGACGATTTGAACATAAAGACGTCATACTGTGTGAACACAGCACATTCATACTTGCCTATACACAGAGAGGCTACACAATTAAAGCAAAAGTAAGCGGTTGGATCATTTTAGTGACCCTAACTTCCTGTCAGTTACTGCAGTTAGCGGTCCCCTCCCCCGTCCCTACGTCACCATGACCATCAATGACCAATCGATAATTAAAGTTTTTTTTTTGAGCAGTGAGTAAACAGCAAACAGAATCCCGATCTATTTAGATAACATGACCTCCATTATGTTATCATCAAGACATGAAGGCCATCGATTGGTGGGAAATCCTTGGCGACTTTCACGCTGCAGCTCCATTTAACAGGCAAGATGGTTGTGAATGGAGAGGAGATCAACTGGGCCCGTGCAGTGCCTAATCAATACATGCTGCTGTAACCGAAGCTCGCCCACCAAACAGAAATCGTTGTGGAGCAAATTTTTTACAGACGAACGTGAATGATAAATGAACAGCCTGAATGTACTTAGTGGAAGTTGTTCAAAAAAGGTGACATCATGAACACAATAATGGTTTTTTAACGCTCACTGTTTTATTTCTCGGTCTGAAGTATGAAAGCCGGTGTGTACTTTTCCACGCCAAGACTGATCAGAGCCCTTTAGGGAAATGGTCATCTGGAGTTTGTAAAGGAAACTTACTCTTAATTGTTAAAACTAACACTGTGCAACCTGTACTGTGTTCTCCCTGGGTTACAACGGGCACGACGGCAGCTGGCTCTATTTTGTTGTCAAATACGGTAAGGCAGGGAGGAGAAAAACACCATGAACTTGTATCAGTAAAGAGAGAGAGGACACTTGGTATTATTAATAGTAACAGACCCATGACAGTGAACAGAGAGGAGTCTGTGTGAGCTGCCTTTTATTTCAACCACCATCCCATATACCCCACAACCCCCCACTTCCCTCAACCCCAGCATCTTATGAAATATGTACAAGGCAAACAGAGGTGGGGTTGATGCGTAGACCTTCCTCCTCTATGACTAACCGCTACACGTCCAGTACCATTACTTATTTATAAGGCATGCCGTGTAAGTGCCAGAGTGGCCTCGCTCGCTTCCCTCCGTGCCATAAGGGCACTTTCATAACACACTGTTTACATTTCAACCACCGAGAGAGGAGCGATAACAAAAAAGGATCTCCAATTAGTTACAGTGTCCAGAGCATGGCGAGACACAGGGCGGCTGCGGCGGTTCTGATAAATATTTGTAATGTGTCTTAGAAACTATTCGTTGGTGCTGGTCGAAACCCAAGGTTATTGGGGGAGATGAGTTGAATACTTTTCCATAGGGTCGCAATTGGATTTCGAACTTCAGAGGGGGAAAAATGTAAAAACAACAAAGAGGTTCTTAAATAGCTTTTTAACGTGCATTGCAATTCCTTGCAAGTTACAGTCAAGTGCTATTTTGTTGCTACATTACATTGTGTGCAGTTTTGAAATGATCATTTTGTGTTCTTTACTGACTATATGTATCCTTGGCAGTGATGCCAATTTCCTTTTTTTTAATTGCAGGGCCAGAACCGTTTCCAGGATTCAATATTATAACCACTGTGAATCGTTTAAACTCATTTTGCAACAGCATTCATTTAAGTCCATTTGATGATTTTAAACAGATGTACTGCACATTTAAAGAAATGAATTATACATCAAATCAATTCTGACATGATTATAGAAAAATCAATGAATACAGCAAAGCCTCTTGCATAGTGAATATATTGCACATTTTCCCTTTAAATTGGAGCGAGGATGATGGTGCTTTGAAATGTGGAAAAAACACTCTTTGCCACTTGGAATAAGTGGGAGGATTAATTGTCAGCAAGTAAACAAAGCAATGTGACAAGCCAATAGCCCCCACCCTCCAGATTCAGATCAAATCTGGATTAAGGATAAAAGGCCTATGGCATTTTGCATGCCCCTTCCAACTGTATACATAGCAAACCTACCAAGCGACGCCATCTGGTATAACTGTATTCTGCTAAATGGTATTATCATAGTCTCCAACTGCACTAGTAGTAGAATGATTGTACTGATGAAACGGATTAAAATAACATTGTCAACCTTGTAATATGATCAGACGGAAAATATTTTTTAGATTATATTTTAGGGAAAAATGTTGTCAGGAATTGTAATAAATAATGTATTTGTGATAAAATCAGGGAATTTCTATAGATATATTGACCACTTATAGTATTTAGATCACATGTTTGTAAATTGTGAAAGCTTAGCAAACTCCCTCCCTTATGGCAATGTAGGTCATATTTTCCTCCAACTCTGCCTCTTGAGTGTCTTGGAATTAGGCGAGCCTGGTCCCATCTCTGGATGCCACCGAAACACAGAGCTAGCTCTACCTCCAGACACACACACACACACACACACACACACACACACACACACACACACACACACACACACACACACACACACACATTCCGACAGAAATGGTGCCAGGCAGACCTCAGACATGTTACCATACTGCTCCACTGTCTGGGACCTCCATTGCCACTGCATCCCCAAACCACTATGCAGTGCCACACCTCATGGATGCAGCCTCAGGCCAGCCCTGCACAGCTGTGTGTGATCCAGTCCAGACCATAGCTGACACACGTCCACCATCAGTCCACGCCATCCCTCTCCACATCTCCCAAACCCTAATCTCTCTCATCACTTGCTTTTGGATGGATGGGGGTTTGGGATTGACGGCCGGCTCGCCGTCTCCGTCCTTGCCATCACCATCTGCTTGTTGAGCTCAAGGAAAGCGAGAGGAGCGGTTTGTGTGCGTCTGCCAGCCAGCCGGCTATAGCCTTTGCAGAGGGCCGCTGTGTCCAAAAACGCTGTGCCGTGCCGCAGAATCTTAACTCACTGTCACAGGGCCGTCCAATGTGATTGATCTGGTCCATTTAGTCGGAGCAGCCAGGGCTGGAGGAGGCCTGGTCCTGCTGCAGCCCCTCCAACCCCCTTCAGCCCACTCTGGCCCTGACATCCCAACTAGCACAACACAAACACTAGAGCCCTGCCAGCTGGCCCACAGGCTTGACATGCTCTGTCTGCTTTTTAGTTAACACCCTGCAGGCCTAGAACCAGGCGAACATGGCTGTCCACAGCTCAATTCGTTTGGCTGTCCCATTGAGCAGTAATTGAACTGGATTGAATCAAAGTAAATGTTCACATTGTGAAATGCCTTCAGTAGATCATCATTTTATTTGGTTGAAAAAGAGAAGGGTATTCTATCTCATTAAACACAGCTAATCTGTGGTTCAGTAGGTTAAATGCAGCTGCTGTGCACTACCACATTAATGCTCAAAGACAAACATTTTACTGGCTCTATGAAATTGAACTGATTCACAAAGCAGAAACACACACACTCTATACTTTTTTTTTTATTTCAACAAATGTGTCCTCCAGAAAATACTCATACGTGAATAAGTGAAAGATGAAATGCATTTCAGAGGAAATTAAAGAGGTCATCAGTACAGCTTTGTGCAGTTTCATTTTACATCCCCAATATTATTTCCTGTTCAGAATATTTGCGTACCCCTATGCCTCGTATTGGATGGTTGGTGCTCTGGCTTGGCTCATTCCAGGGAAGACATTTCGTCGGTGTTTAGTTACTATGAAAATGAGTTCCCTAGACACAGAGGTCATGGCCACAGCCCCTTCATCCAGTTGCTATTTGCGCTCTGTGTGTATTACATCACTTTGAAATCAGGCTAGTCCCAGGCATCGACTTCTCAATGCTCCCTTTTAACATGCCAAGCGTTAGTTTTTGGGATTTACCCATTGCAAGTTGTTTTAGGTTTTTTTTTCTTAAAATTCCAACCACATCACACAGACTTATTTTTCCCTCTTTAGATGTCCGTCTGCTGAGGACACATCGATTCTCAAGCAGCTCCATTTCATTGTATAAACAACAAAAAAACGATTGTGGATTTAGCTTTAAAAGTCATGTAAGGTTTTTCTTGATTTGTGATATAGATGTGACATTTAGCTGAAATACACATTGCTATATAGCTTTAATTGCGAGCACTCAGCCAAGGCAAGGATACAGACCTTTAAGTTTCAAGCCGGGGAAAGAGAAATTGACTCAATGTCCTGCACGTACATGGAGTGAGTTTAAGAAAGTCAGGGAAGTTGCTGGGAAAGTTGCGTGTCCTACCACTTTAATATTTTAAAAGAGGAGAGCTTTTTCTCTGAAACTTTTCAGCATCCTTTTGGTGACTGTATTTTTTTTCTGATCTCACTTACTCTCTCTCTCTCTCTCTCTCTCTCTCTCTCTATCTATCTCCCTCTCTCTCTCTCTATCTATCTCCCTCTCTCACTGCCTGCTATTTCTGTAGTACCTTTGCTTCAGCAGACAATGTTTGCATTAGACACAGGGTAAAGGGGAAAAGGGGAAAGGTGCGCACCTTAAATAAAGAACTATAGTTGGTCATTCAGATTGTATATTTATTCAACAGATAACGCTTTTATGATTGAGATTAAAACTAAACATGCTTGCTTGCCCTTGACCAAAATAATGTTTGTAATGGATGCTGAAAGATACACTGAAGGAAGGGATTGACATTATCCTTAAATGCAATAGTTTGCAATACAGTGGTTCATTCCTTATAAATGTCTGACCAGAATCTTAAGTCACACTATGTCAACTTAGGCAAACTCCCTATCTGACTGAGGCAGTTGTAGGGTTGTCTGTGAGCTGTGTCCAAGGAGGACCACCATGGGAACTTAACTAGAGGGGTTGGCTGGAAAGATTGTGGAAGTGCAGTGATAGTTGGGGGACTTTTCTCATGTGAAATGGTCCAGCCGTCCAATAGAAAAACAATCCACTGCAAACAAAGAGCATTCATGAACTGATAACAAGGCACTCGGAGTTTGATCATTTAAAGAAGAGACAGTTCCCTATTTTATTTGAATTTTTTTTTCCGTGGTCGTCTACATTTCCGCGATCGTAGCCAGGTTAATTAAAGAATCCTTTCCTTAATTCCCCCAGAATATAATCATGACAGTTTTTACAAGCAGCAAGGTAATATGATCTCATATTTTTGTTTCAGCGCTGCTAACCGTGGTTGCAAAGTAGTTTTAAGCGTGTCTCCGATGGTGACATCTCATCATGGCGCGGTATGAAATGATCCTGAAGTTGAATGAGACTCAAACAAAAGCGTGAGGGAATTAGTACATGCGAGGCACATTTCCAGAAAGTGTTTATGTTCTTCTTAAAGCCTTTCTCTGGCAGAAGCGATTACATGAACGTCTCCTACTTATTTGTTTTCATCTGAACGTTTGGCTGAGGGGTTTATCCGTGTTGACAAGCACATAATATGGCTTTTGGTGCTGTGAGGGAGAAAACGAGAGAGATCGGAGGAGAGGGAGAGAGGGGAGGAAATGTGAAAGTTAAAACAGTGGCTTTATGGTGGGGCTTTATCACTTGTCTTGCTCTTCCCTTCCTCTCTTTAACAGCATGCTTAACCCCCCAAAGATGTGTTGAAAGATCACAATAATCCCCTCAAAATGGCATTAGTCCTCACTCTCCTCTTTGAGTAGGTGGAATGCATCTGAGCCAAATGACTGAAGACACTCTAGGGTGTTGGGAAGGATGTGATAAACACATAAAGTTCCCAATGTAATTTGATTAAGTCTAAAAAGTATAAATAGTGTCTGCTCAGCATTCCATGCTAAGCAAATTAGAAGCTCTGCGTTAAATACATTTTTGGGTTGATGTGTTAGTTTGACTTGAATTCCTCAGTATAGTCAAAAGGTATCTACTTAGTGTTAAACTTTCCACCATCCTCTGTTGGTCATGTTATTTCTAAAAACAACACCCGGCAGCAGCATGGAAATTCAGGGATTGAGACAATAAAAAAAGTTCCCTTCCTATGCTAGTATGTTGTATTGTATGATGCACTCGGCCAACCAAAATCGCCATAGTGAAGGCAGAGTTTGATTTGTTACTACGTAAAAGGAAGGAAAAAAAGTGTAAAATTGCCTGGTTGGGATTGTCTAAACCACTTGGTCAGTACTTGAAGCAGACTTCAAAATAGAGCAACCCTACACCATTAGTTCCGTTGAACATTGCAGAAAGAGCACAAAAGTGCTTATTTCTACTCTATCAAATGGGGAGCAGGCTGGATAGGAGTGCTCAGCTCCTATAATTATTGCCGAGACATTCCACTGGCTTTTTTAACCAGTTTCTTACTTTCTTTCTTTCTTTCTTTCTTTCTTTCTTTCTTTCTTTCTTTCTTTCTTTCTTTCTTTCTTTCTTTCTTTCTTTCTTTCTTTCTTTCTTTCTTTCTTTCTATCCATCGTATCTAGCTATGTCTTGTTATAACTTGTGTTGTATCCTAGTGGTGTATGCATATGTCTGACAGTGTTTTTGCCCATACAGTTCTGCATGTGTGTGGCTGTCTGCTTGCTGCTTGCCGATCCTGTGTGTGTGTGTGTGTGTGTGTGTGTGTGTGTGTGTGTGTGTGTGTGTGTGTGTGTGTGTGTGTGTGTGTGTGTGTGTGTGTGTGTGTGTGTGAAGTGTTGGATAATTAGCTGCCCTATCAGCCTGGGACACGGGCAGTCTCCTCTCCACTGACAGGTCATGGAGCCCAGGACCAGCGGGAGGTTGGAGAGAAAAGGAGGAGGTGGGATGATAAGGCCACAGGAGGAGAGACAAGGAGACAAGGAGGAGAGAGAGAGGGAGAGAGGGAGAGGAGAAGGAGCTGAAGGAAGAGAGAACAGGGGGGGGGGCATTAGAGAGGCAGAAAAAAACCTGAAAGAGAGAAATGGAATGAGGAGCCAGACAGAGGAGTAGACAGGGAGATGGAGCAGTTAAAAAAGGGGGAGACAGTTAGGCCCCGCAAGGAAAGAGCAGCTGCTCCGGCCTATCAGCTCTTCCACGAGACCTCGGAGCTCATTAGCATAAATTCGAATGACAAATGTGGCCCGCTTTGGCAAAGACTAATTAATTCACGGAGGGGGGAAACTCGCCAGAGTATGAATTCAAATCATTCAGTGCCACAGGCCCGGACAAGTGTTGAGAGCCAGCGTGTTGAGCTCCATTGTATTATGGAATTACTATACAGTTGCCTTACACGTCATGTAAAGGTTACGGCTTTCGCTTCAGTGTTTGAGTTGGTGTTTTAACTTATTATATATAATTTGTTGTGAACTTTTGGATAGGTTTGAGCTTGTTAAGGAAGACTGTTATAGAGTATACAGTATACATATACAGTATATTCCATATGTGTGGGTAGATGTGATTAAGTTGATTAGACGGATGTTGTGTTCAGTATTTTTTCACAAACACACACACACAAACACACACACACACACAAACAAAAACACAAACACACAGAGGCACACACTCAGGATTTCATGATTTATAATAGGGAACAATAGACTGGAAAAGATTGCTTCGCTCTGAAGTGAAGGCTGGTTGTGCAGAGGGAAAGGCTAAGTGCTCCCCCTTGTGTTCAGCACACATACTTCTGCTTGTTATCCAGTCTGCTTTCATAAACCACGTTCATACTCTGTGGGACAGTGTAACTCTAGGTCACATAAAAAGGGTATTGCACTCACTATGGATACCTGAGCTATGTTTTGCACATCATACTCAGCCTCTTCCTTTCTTCTAAGTACAGCGACGCATTACATCATTTGGTCCACTATTCCCACTGTCTGCCACGGAAAGGTCCGTCTCCTCAACTTTCGTTTACAAGCCGATCGTTCCCAGGGGATCTGTGTAACCTGAATCAATCTAACATGTTGGCAAGTGACACCGAAAGGCATATGGGGGCCTATGTGATCCATCTGAATTACATTATAAAAGCATCTGCTTCATGCCGTAGATTCTGTTAGCCCTAAATCTTCATTGTTTTCCACTCCACAGCAGGCTAAGCTCATCAAGTCCAGGTGTCCAGGTGTGTGTGTGTGTGTGTTTTTGCGTGTGTACACATGTTTTTGTCTGTAACTGTGTGTGTGTGTGTGTGTGTGTGTGTGTGTGTGTGTGTGTTTTTGCGTGTGTACACACGTGTTTGTCTGTAACTGTGTGTGTGTGTGTGTGTGTGTGGTTGTGCCCTTGTGTGTTGAAGAGTGTCTCAGTCTCTCACCTTCTCTCTTCTCCATGTCTTTCTCACTCGTGCGTCCTTACATCTCCAACTTCTTCTTTCCTTTTCCTCCCTACTCACACCAAGCTCAGCCAGGTGCAACCGTTTTCTTTACCAAATCCCTTGTTAAAGACCCCACAACGGTTTCCCAAAAGCACTCCCTGCTAAACCTCTTCCTGCACCATAATTACATCAAAACAGAACATGTTGTGCAGTGAGAGGACTATTTATACATCCACGTTGAGAGCCAGTTTTCACTCTTACTGCTTTCAAGGAACATCCTTCTGCGACTACTGTGTGTGTGTGTGTGTGTGTGTGTGTGTGTGTGTGTGTGTGTGTGTGTGTGTGTGTGTGTGTGTGTATGTGTGTGTGTGTGTGTGTGTGTGTATGTGTGTGTGTGTGAGAGAGAGAGACTCAGGGTGGGTGCAGGGGAAATAAATGGGTGGTGTTTGGCAGGGTTTCTGTGATTCTCCAGGTGGCACACAGGGGCCCCAGTTGCCGCTGCCCATTACCAGTTACCCACAGACTCCTACACCTGTGAAACGCATTATAACTTGACCAAAACACTGAAAGTAGGTGGTTCTCTTTTTGTCTGACAGTGGCGGACAGCTAAAGCCATTTGAAAGCAATGCTATAACCAACTGTTGGTTCAAAAGGGCTCATTCAGGCAAAGCCACAACTATTATGGGCCTACTATTCATATCTTTGCATGAAGCCATCACAATTTCCATACTAGCCCTGTATGTAATATGATTGCTTTCTGGTTTAAACTACAGAATGGTCTTTGTTGGAGAGATCTCATAATTGTGCAATGTTCCAGGCTTTGGATGGGTAATTACACTGTAGGCCCGGTCTTTATTTATTCAATAGTGTTGCAACCATGGCAATGAAGTTTGTCTCATTCATGCTCACATGCTGTCATTTTATTCCAGAATAAAGTGTCCAGATTCGCAGACAGACTTTTGTCACTGATGCATGAGTTAGGCATCATCATGTCAACAAAGGAGGAAACTTTTCCGCATTTAAGTTTACAGGCACACTATGCTACATTTCAATGAAAAAATAAATAATAGAGTCACACAAAAATAATCCCTCTCAATGATCACTTCTGCCCCACTAGAATGAGTTGAGGTGTGTTTATGTGCACAGTCCCCCCACATTTGTCAGTATGTTATATTGTAACATGTGTTGGTTTTGTTTTGTAAATTTTCAGATTCAGTCGAAGCTCCACCCCAGCTCCTCCCTGCTACTTCGGCCTAGAAACGTCCCGACGGAGCAAAGGAAACCATAACAAAGCAAAATACAGCCAAAGGGAAGAGACTGTGCAGATAAACACACCATCACACATTCTAGTGCGGCAGAAGTCATAATTCAGTCGGATTACTTTTGTGTGACTCTATACATTGTTTTTTTTTGTATTGAAAATGTTGCATATAGCCAACCTTTAACCATCCATTTAGAAAAAAACTACAACTTTGTTACTTTGTTCATGCATGTGTGCGTGCATTTGTGTTTCTGGTAGAGGAAATGTAACACGTGTGCAGCAGAAAATATGTTATAATAACAACTGTGTGCCTAAGTGATAGTTTGTTTTTTATGTATTGGGAGCTGCGCCTGAGGTTGAACAACAGCGGCAAAACAAGCTGCAATTGCAAACACATATAACTAAGTAACGTCTGATTCAATAGCCAAACTTCGCAAATGTGAATTTGGAACTACAGTAGATACAGAGAAATACATATGTATAACTGATATTTAACAGCATATGCTATATTATACACAGTTTTAGGATTTGGAGGAAACACATCTTAATGAAAATTATAAAAATAAATGTCTACGCTGTGCCTATACTGTGTAGACATTACATCTACTGTATGAATCTATTATATAGCACGCAGTGAGTGAATCAATCTTATTTTATTATTATGTGAAAAAATATTATCTAAAGAGAGCCCACTTGATATAAGGGAAAAGCCAGTGCAAATGCAGCCAAGACATTCAGTACTCCCACACTCACCCTATCAAACTCAAAGTGTCATGACCATTAGCTATGATAGGTTATCCACTGAGGGGGCTCTTACATCACAGATAAGCCTGGTGTGCTTCAGAGACAGAGATACAGTTACAGGCCCAACAACTCTAAGTAGTAAAATTTGCGTATATACAATATACGTATATGTATATTTTGACATATTGTTCCGTGTGTTTGTGTGTATGTGTGTGTCGCAGGGCCGCCGCTCCCTATGCACAGGGTACGCAGAGCGCCTAGGGCACCAAGTATTTATTTTTAACAAAAAAAAAGAGATGATCCGGGGCCCCCCAAAATTGAGGTTTCTTAAAAAATGTCATGATAAGCATTACATTCCAAAAAATATATAAATTAGTTATGAACAGACCCATCGTTATTTCCTCTTAACCCGTGTGTGGTGTTCATATTGTTGTTACACAGCAAGTGTTCGTGGGTCTGGTGGACACACTGCATTTTAGGGGGTTTTAATTCAACACAATCAAACATTGTATGTTAAAATACTCAACAGATGTTTACTTCATCCTATTTGGTAGGATCACTGCTTTATGCAGATGATGTGGTCCTGATGACATCATCGGTCTGTGACCTTCAGCTCTCACTGGATTGGTTCACAGGCGAGTGTGAAGCAGTTGGCATGAGGATCAGCATTTCTAAATCTGAGGCCATGGTTTTCAGTAGGAAACTGATTGATTGTCTACTCAAATTGAGAATATTCTTTACCCCAAGTGAAGGGGTTCAAGTACCTTGGGGTCTTGTTAGTGAGGGAGGGGACAATGGAACCTTAGTTTGGCCGAAGAATCGGAGCAGCAGGGGTGGTATTGCACTTGCTTTACCGCAACGTTGTGACGTAAAGAGAGTTGAGTTGGAAGGCTAAGCTCTGGATCTACTGGTCGATCTTGGTTCCTACTCTCACCTATGGTCATGAAGGCTGGGTCATGACCCAAAGAACTAGATCGCAGGTACAAGTCGCCAAAATGGGTTTTCTCAGGAGGGTGGCTGGCGTGTCCCTTAAGGTACGAACACACTACACGCGTTACCCGCGTAAGATTTACGTGCGTAACGCAGCTAAAATGTTGCTTGATCATTTTGTGTCAAAAATGGTTCTACGCGCGTAGTCTCCCTCCCGATATTGTATTTCCCCTAATTAACCATGGCTGCGATCAGACCCGACCCGACACAACAGCGTGCATGTCCGCACAAAAACAACAACAACACGGCCAACAACTGTGCCAAAAGACAAACTGAACAGCACAAATTAAAATAAATACACTCATAACTGTTAACCAATTTAAAGTTATTATTTTGAATCAGCCCCACTCCACTTGTAACTGTTTTAATTAGGCTATTGTTCTGTTTTATTCAATTGATCTGAATGTTTTAATTGTTGTTGTCTCTTTGTAAGCTTGTTGTGTATTCTCATTGTATATTGTGTATCTGTCTCGACGTCATTGTAAAAGAGGGTAACCCTCAATTGATCTTTCGAGAATAAATAAAGGAAAATGAAATAGCCTAGCATTAAAACAGCATTGCATATTCACGGCAGCTACATAACAAACACAGTTACAGCAGCATCGGTGCACGGCGGCACAACATAAAGCCAAGTAGCCAACATTACCCTACCTGGCTGTGACAGGGGACCGTGGCTGGCGTAGATCAACACCGGTGCTTCGCATGTACTTGTTGTGAAAGTCCCACGGACATAGCCGTCATGTTTGGGTTCATGATATGAGGCACTAGCCGCCCGCACACAACCGGGTGAGTTAACTAATGCTATACGGCGCTAACTTGTTTTATCGGCTAAAGCACAGCCGCACATATTCACTGAATTAACCAGGAAGTCCATTCTCCTGGTTTACTTTCCCCACGTCTTCTATTCCCGAGCTGCTGTCATACAGCACCGGCTCGGCTGCCTGCAATACATTTTCCTCCTCGGTGTCTCTCATCAGCCTCTGTGTACAGTACACTGTTCTCCGACCGTGCCAATGTATGTGACGTCGGGTCAAGCCCAACGCTGATTGGCCAATGCGGCTAATCGTCATGCGTAGGAGCGTAACAAGTTAATTTTTTTGAACTCCGCGCGTAGCTGCGTAGGCGCGTAGGTGCGTATATACGCGGCTCATACGCAGCTAACGCGGCTAAAATGTTGCTTTAGCGCGAGTGACGCATTTACGCGCCATGTACACGCATAAACCAATGGTTCCCTATGGAAAAATAGCCGAATTTATACGTGGCTGTACGCGTGTAACGCGTGTAGTGTGTTCGCACCTTTAGAGATAGGGTGAGAAGCTCCGTCATACTGAGAGATTTGGAGTACAGATGCTACTCCTATGTGTAGAAAGGAGCCAGTTGAGGTGGTTCAGGCATCTGGTTAGGATGCCCCCTGGGGAGGTGTTCGCGGCATGTGCAGGTCGAAGGAGGCCTCAGGTAAGACCCAGGACAAGGTGAAGAGATTATATCTCCACCCTGACCTGGGAACAACTCTGGATCCCCCAGTCAGAGCTGTTTACTGTGGCCCGAGAAGGAGAAGTTTAGGGCCCCCTGCTCGAGCTGCTGGCCCCGAGACCCAACCCCTAATAAGCAGTTTATGATGAGTAATGATCATGAGAGAGTGAGTGATCCTCATATTCAGAAACCTCTAACTACATCATCTTTAAAAACTTCTCTCTCTTCCAAAACCTACCATTTTCCCACTTGTATTAGTCCTGGGTCCAGTAGACCCGAACATCCTGAATGAAATATATATGTGTAGGGGGGGGTGTACAATGTGTGTTGACCAAATTAGTTTTCTGATATATGTTCTTCACAGTAAATGAGCCAAGGCCAATGAGTCTCAGTTTGAAATTATAATTAATAATATTGTCTTTTTTTGATAAAAAATGTAAATGGGTCCCACAGACCGTAACACCATGGCGATTCATAATGGCAAGCGGGGCCGGCAGCAGCCAAGGGGCAAGGGTGGGCCTGCCCACCCAAATCTGCGCCCTGCCCAAAGTGAAGAAAATATATAATTGATTTTCTTCAGCCAATTAAAATATGTCTATTTACTATACCAGGACCATTCCTAGCTTCTGATTAGGTGGCCACGGCGACAGCCCACCTCCAAATTCACCCCCATCACTACAGCAAATGTGCTGTAGTGATGGCTGGTGATGGCTGTAGTGCATCTTGGTGTTTCTTTTTTTTTTTGGGGGGGGGCTCACTGAAAATTTAAGCTTAGGGCACCCAAAAGCTTAGCAGTGGCCCTGTGTGTGTGTGTGTGTGTGTGTGTGTGTGTGTGTGTGTGTGTGTGTGTGTGTGTGGGTGTGTGTGTGTGTGTGTGTGTGTGTGTGTGTGTGTGTGTGTGTGTGTGTGTGTGTGTGTGTGTGTGTGCAGTGGCGTCATACAAGCCAACATTCGGGGGGACAACAACAGAAGGAACCATGGTCCTTCACCTAAAAAAGTATGTAAAAAAAAGAATAAAATTTCAATAAGAAGATTTTTTTGTGTTTGTGACATGTAATCGAAGCATTCTGGTGCATTCTGGTCAAGAGAATAAAGGGAAAAGTCAACATTTATTTCAGTTCAGATGAGTTAAATTAGCAAAACAACTGTAATTGCCACTTTTTTTTACTTGGATGATATTGTCATGATCCCGCTTGGGCCCCTTGGCCTTGTGTGTGTTTTCTCTTTCACCCTTGTCTTTGTGCTGAGCTAATTGCAGGGGTGGAGCCAGGTGTGCTGGAGTCAATTACCTACATTCACAGCTGCCTTCAATCATCATCAACTGCTCTACATATACCCGGGCCTACCTTCCAGATACTGCCAGATTGTAGCTTCTGTTTTCACACAGTTAGTTCTCTCTCTTGCTCACCTGTTTACAGCTCCGCTTTTTTGCACCTTTTCCTGGCTAACCCCTGTTTCCTCTGCCACAGTTCTCCCGGCCTGACTCCAGCCACCAGCTCCAGCCCTCGCTCACCAGCACTACTCCCCGGACCCCTCCTGCCTGCCTGCTCTAGCCTGCTCCCACTCAGCCCCCTGGACTTGCCCCGTTGCTCTCTCCCTGGACCCCCATGCCAGCCAGTTTCCCTCCCCGGATCACGGTCCTAACACCCTGCTGGTTTCTCCTGAAATAAATCTTCTTTTACTTATACTGTCTCCGCGCCTGTGTCCTCCAGACCCAACCGTTACAGATATATTTTTATCCAGAATGACAAATTTCGCCGAGAAGCGACAAGTTTGTAGGTATGAGTATAGGTTGAAATATAAAATAGGATATGTTTTAGCCAAGTAAAAAATATTTTAAAATAAATTATAATAAGTTTAAGTGAATATTTGAGTTCAAAATAAAGTTTTGATTAGTTAGGGTCTTGCCCTCCAAATACCTATTGGCTGGCCCTTTCCCACTTTCTACTCCTTGTGGGCGGCCCGGCTGTAGCCTCATATTCGCTACCGTTTTTAACTTCTTTTCAACAAGGATGGCGAAAACCTCTAAGCTCAATATTTACTTTCCTGAATGCAGAAACAACCTGATAATCTTACGATAAGAAAATTTGGTCTCACTTAGACTAAGGTATGACTGCTGCTACACCTTGCAATACCCTACTGACGCACATGGAGCAGAGAGGAAGGGAGTGGGGGGAATCATGGGAGGAAATGGTTTCATGGCTGAGCTGACTGTTTGAATTAGTGTATCTGAAATGGGCATCGTCTGCTAGCACTCTGACATGGTGTTGCTCTCGCCTTTGGCATGCATCCATCCCTTCAGACTGACACACATGCACGCACATAGTCACACATACAGTCATACATGTACACGAGTGCACACACTCGCACACGCACACGCAAACACACATCGTGCATTTGGCTTTCCTTCCTCCGACCTCCCGCTGTGTCTGACACAGCACCCATGATCCTTTGCCTCGTGGGCTGTGAGCTGTCACAGTGACAGGGCATGAGGAGGGGGACATGTGACACTGCGAGACAGGATCAAATGTGTCATCATCCCTTCAAATAAGAAAAAACAAAGACATGACAAACTCTTGTTTGTCCTCTAATTTCCTGTCAGTAATATCAAAGCCATGTTTAGGTTTCTACAACTAATACAATTGTGTCATTTGTTTTAAGGTGTTTTTTTTTCAGAGGAAAAATGAAATCTACAGAGTTGAGGCTTTCATGAGATACATTTTTTATATTTACCACAATCTCATGTTCCAGTTTTCAAATGAGCTGAATATTATGAGCAAATGGATTTGGAACCATTCACTGGGTGAAATCATAGTCAAACTATACATTAATATTTTCAATACTGGGCACCTATGTTCAATTATCATCTGATCGGAGCAGGTTGAGGTGTTAAAAATAGGTTGGGGCAAAAACACAAAAGATTACTGCAGTAATCCTCTACTCTGCTCTCCTGTGTCTGACAAGCTGTCGTCAGGTAGAAGTAGAGCACATACAGTACGCGCACACACACACACACACACACACACACACACACACACACACACACACACACACACACACACACACACACACACTCACACAAATCTGTCCAGGTCTCACCAGCTTAGTCCAATCTGTCCTGGGCTGTCCAGGCCTCTGCTGTGCTAGTAGACCACACATCCACACATCAGCCCTTTATTGTTCCTTCCACTGTGGTAATGGAAACAGAGTCAA
This sequence comes from Ammodytes marinus, assembly GCF_949987685.1. Lineage (NCBI taxonomy): Eukaryota > Metazoa > Chordata > Actinopteri > Uranoscopiformes > Ammodytidae > Ammodytes > Ammodytes marinus. The sequence continues at coordinate 15,630,168 of NC_137231.1, read as the reverse complement.
TGTGGCACGGAGGGGGAGGAAGTGGTGGCCAAGGGCTGTGGGCCCTGCATGGCCCCTCCATGGTTGGCATCTCTTTACTCACACTCACACGCACTCATCCACACATGCACACACATACTGCGCACAACCTGTCTTACTCTCCTTCTCTGGTTTTGACACGCACACACACATACATCATTATGATGGAGCTCAGCCGGCCGCAGGGAAGTCAAAACAAGCACCGCCCCTGCATCCTTTCAAATGGTAGGAAATCCTGGACTTGTCGAGCACGTTTAAAAAAAATACTTGAGGTTTTGGAGAAATTGGGATCACCTCCTCTCAGCGTAACGTGATGCTGGTTATATATTAAAAAATGAAGGGGTGCCCATATGGAATCCATCACGGGCTTCGTGCACACACGTACAAATCAAAGCAACTCCAGCTCAGCTGCTAATAAGGGTGACCGTGACGTTTTTATGTTGTTATCCTACTGTGTGGCTTAGGCAATGGCCGTATGGGATGGGAGGTTTCATCCATACACGCACAGGGGGGTCCGGGCGGTATTGTTATAGCCTAAACACATTTTTATGGGCTTTTTAGTCTTTGAATTATAGTATCAGCTCTAGACATGGCAGGCAGGGTTTAGTAGCTGGTTAGCAAGCAGGATTTATTTACTTTAAATGTCTCACAGCAGCCAAAGTGACACAGGGGGACCGGCGCTCTGTTTACAGTGAAACAGCAAACACCAGTGGTGCATCTGAACAAAGCGGAATAGAATAGAATAGAGTAGAAAATAATAGAAGATAGGCTTAAATAGCAATGTTGCGCAAGCCTATCTAAATCTAAAGAGAAACCTTTTATTCCTCTAGTGTTCCAGTGTGGCTTTCACACTGTCTAATTGGTCTTTACGTGAACAAAGAGTAGTTAGATGTGCTGGTATTAATTGTCTGAGTTCTACCCCTGGTTGCTGTTAACTGTACATGTGACCAATACAGTCCATGCTTGCCTGTGTGTCTGTATATTTGTGCATCTGTGTGTGCGCCTGCGTGCTCCTGTGCTATCAGTCTTGGTCAGCTTCCCGCCTGTGCTGTGTTAAGGTTTGTCTCCCTGTGTTGTCACAGCCTGTGTAATCATGGTATTAATTATTAGCTGTTTGCTCTCCATCATCCCCCTCCCCTGGGGCGGGCACCGCGCATGGGCTGCCAAGGGCTGGCTCTGGGGCGTTTCATCCACTATAAATCTGCACAGTTAACATCACAATCATTGTGACGGGCAGTTTGAAGCACCAAGTTGCTGTACATGTCTTATTGCAAGGGTATAATAGGTTAGTTTGTTCCCCTTGCCATTGTTGTGATGTTTGTTTTAATGCAGCTACGTGAAATGATTCTGAATTGTGATTAGTCAAAGCCACACTTACAGCCTGAATCATGTAGTTCAGCCAAGAAACAAACAATGTGTCCCCATGGGCTTAGCCTAAATGGTGTGAGAAAAGATGTCTCACTTTATGCTGCTTAATGTCCTCAGGCTGGGCTATGAATTAGTCTCAACTCTATCCGATCTCATATGTGTCCTTTTCACGCCCTGCCACCGGCACATTCCCCATCGCTCACTAACACACACACACGCTTATGTACGTTCGTCTCCCTCAAATGCCACCATCGGCATTGCTCCTTCCGAGATACTTGTGAAAAGAATTGTCTGAGAGAAAGTCACAGCATCTGGCAGTGATTGTGGTACCACAGGCAGTCTGGGCGAAACCCGCTGGGTGTGTATGTGTATGTGTGTCTGTGTGTGTGTGTATGTGTGTGTGTAGGACAGAGGCTTTCACCCGTGTCAGTCTTTAGGGCAAGGGACAGCACACCCCGTTTCTGACCACCATGACCCTATATTTAAATGTTGACTTTTGTCAAGCTTCATTTATCATTATTGAATGTTTTGAATATGCTTCGCTACTCTTTTTACATTTTTAATAAACAGCAATAATAAAAAATATATATAAAACGGTGTACAATCACAAGCAATCCAAAACATTTAAAGGCAGGATTGAAAGCAATTTAGCCAATCTTAAAATTAAACCCTATTATCCGTCATTTATCTTGGCCAATTTTGCTTGAGCTGCCTTTCAGCCGTTACCACAGCCTCTGTCATGTTTCCCATTTCTTTCAAATTCAATGATGGTCACAAAGAGCAGAAAAGATCATTTTAGCGAAACACATTTTACATCAATTTACTCAATGGAAAGATAAATGATCGGTATGAACAGAAATCCAATAAACCCAAACCAGAGAGAGAGAGAGAGAGAGAGAGAGAGAGAGAGAGAGAGAGAGAGAGAGAGAGAGAGAGAGAGAGAGAGAGAGAGAGAGAGAAAGAGATTTATTCTGGAACCACAGCAAAGTTAATAAAAATCCCTTATGGCTTTCAAAGAAACAACAGCATTTCATTGTTCAGGATAACGGCTTGAAGATGAGGTAACAGACTTGGACGTGCCTGTTGCAAGAGTGAAAGTAGTGCTTCATTTTTATTTATTTTTTTCATCTTAGGAATCAGGAAAATAAAGCTTTATACAGAGTTTGTTGCATTAATTAACATCTACCAATGTTCCCCTGTGGTTTCCACCCACTTTGAAGATTCCTTCACAATAGCGCAAGAGACTTAACCATTTACAAACTGAAGGGAGGAATAAAAGAAAATCTCTGTTATTGGATCACAACGCCACACGTTGGCTGATTGCAAGCGAAAGAATTGTATCGTTATAAAAAAAATAAAAAAATAAATCCTCTTGGGAATCATGTCAAGAAAATATCCCAGGGAGAAAATACTGCCGACTTCTCTTCACCAGTGACTGGTAAAAAGAGATTTTATTTCATTTTTTCTGCTTGAAGACAGAGAGATGTTCTAATCCTCTGTTCATTGTTAGGGGTTGTGTGGGACTGGCCGATGGGATATAGCTTTATGATGGCAATGGAGGGGGAAAGGGAGCTTTGCCAAAAAAAGGGGCTTCAGAAGTTAATGGGCCGGTTTCTATGCTGACAGTAAAATCTTGTCTGGAGCCATCAGGAGCTTCCCAAAGCGTTATCTTCTTTAGCGGGTTTTTGAAGATTATTTTTAAAGGGAAAAACAGAAGATGACTATGTCAAGAACAAGAGAAATGTCTAAAAGCAAAGGTTTTAATCAAGACTTAAACCAGATGGAATTATCACCAAGCTAAAGCTGATTTATGTTGAGGAGAGGAGGCATTATACTTCAGAAACAAATCCTCCCAGATAACAGTTGTAGCCTTGAGATCGTCTTGCAAGAAAAAACAGTATCAGTAGTGGATTCATATTGTGATACACCACCAAGGGGTTACAATGGGGTTTCTAGTGCCTAGTGGGTAATGTTTGATCTGGTGGATGAAAAGTTGCCTGTGCTAACTGTTGCCCCTGCAGTATAAAGAGCCTAAAAGAAAATGAGACCCATTTTCTCATCTAGTGCTCTTACATACAGGTGCTTACACACACACACACACATACACACATACACACACATACACACACACACACACACACACACACACACACACACACACACACACACATACACACACCAATCTTTAGTTAAGCTAGAGAGGAGAAAACACAGGAGCATCTTAAGTATTTTACGGTAAGAATAACACTGCATGCCTGAGCTCCGGCAATCCTTTTTAACAAAAGCAGAGAATTGTGGGTACTGTAGGTTTTCATAGCGCTTTGGAGTTTGGGAAGATCTTTCTGGGCAGTCAGTCCTATGGTATAATATTGGTATGTTAACCTGAAAGCCTGGAGGACAGACGAAGTGACCCTTTAGCCTCAATGTTTTCTTTCTGCAGAAGAATGAGCTCACACTTGCACACAGGTGCTTGCAGTAACAGTAGAGTAAAGAAAAGAAGGCTGAACACAGCGTTATGAGACTGCTGCGCTAAGATTTTTTTCGGGCTGCCGTAAACTGACACCTCTCTCAACACACATAATTAATCACAGAAAATGTGCAGCAAACTATTAGTTAGACAATGACAGGCAGGAGTTGAGGGATGGCAAGGAAAAGAAGGACGCGTCCCAAATTGGGGCTTGGAGTGTAGTGGGCGTCTGCAGTTGTGTGAACATGCGCATACATTTGTGTGTGTGTGTGTGTGTGTGTGTGTGTGTGTGCATGTGTGTGTGTGTGTGTGTGTGTGTGTGTGTGTGTGTGTGTGTGTGCCTGTGCGTGTGTGTGTGTGTGTGTGTGTGTGCATGTGTGTGTGTGTGCATGTGTGTGTGTCTGTACTTATCCTCGCCTATACAGTATATCTTGTGGTTTTCTCCAGAATCTGCTTCCGAGCAGAAACCCAGTCAATAACCCACGAGCCATCAGCAGCCAGGTCATATTATGTGTCTGTCGTTGGCCTTTGTGCTGATAACACTACAATGAGTGGCACTTCCCTACCACCACTCCACCTCTGCCGTCCCACACACACACACACACACACACTGTCAGCCCTCCACCGGTCAGATAGTGTCTGTCAGTTCAAAAAAAAGAGATAAAGGCCAGGAGGGGGATGGGGAGGGTGGAGGGGTTTTCTCTGTTAGTTTAGCACTCTATAGTCCAAGGGTTTTTGTTACTGATGAGGGTCACAGAAGGAAGGTCGGAACAGCCTAAAGACAAAGGGGGCACATAAACTGGTGTCTCTCTATCACTCTGCTTAATCTGAAGGGACAGGGGATCTCTTGACTTGTGGGGATGACCATGGGAACAGGGATGTGGCTGAAACAAGAGGGGTGGGGGGGGGCACTCAACTGTCTAGACCAATTTGCCTTTACGTTCTCTGAGCTCTGACGTCCTCTCTCTCTCTCTCTCTCTCTCTCTCTCAGTTTATACCTCACTCTATGGTTGTTTATCTTTCTCATGCACATTAATCCACATTTTGTTCGACCTGTTCAAGATTATTATTTTTTTCAGTCTCTCAATCTTGCACATTTCAGCAGTTCACGCTCTTCTCCTTGCAACCCAATTAGTATATTTCATAAGAGGCTCATCACCTTTTCACACATATCACTGATGATTAGCCTCCTGGGATAACCTCAACAGAATATAGTCTCCTGGATAGATTTAGTCAGACTGTCAACAGAGATCAGTTCAGGCAGGATGAGACCCATGTCAAACATTACCTCTCTATTTCAGAACAGAGGCGCATCTGCCAAACACTGTTATTGAACTGGCACTGCAAGAGCGTAACCTAGCCTCCCCATAAATATTAAAGGTGTGTGGTTAAGAAATATTAATGTCACAGTCAATCAATTATTATTAGCCTAGGCCTAGGGGGAAATCCTGTTTGAGCTGTAGCAGCATTAGCCATTTTTAGCTTTGGAAGTGTCTGGATTTTCCCGCTTATAAAATGTGTGTAACAATGAGCCTCCTCTCTGCTTGTCAACATATTTATCCTTTTTTCCTGAGGAATCTGTTAATTTAAGTTAGACCTTGTGATGTTGTCACTGACACATTGGAAAAAGCAATGTCTCCACCTATTGGTACAAACTAGGGACTACAATATAAAACTTTTTCTTCTACCCAATACAGTTTTGAAGCGATGAATAATTAAAAATATTGCATAACTGAAATGAAGTTCACTGACGAAAATTCTACAAATCAACGGCAAGAAACAACAGTGTGCCTATTAACATTACATTTTATCAGACATGCTTCTAATAACTGAAAAAAATGAAAAAAAAACTCAAGAAAGAAAGCAGAAGACACACATTTTGAAGCTGTTTGAAATTGTAGATGCTATATTTTGGAGTAAATACAAAGAACACACATTCCATCAAACAGGCATCCAACATACAAGCCAAGTATAGAAAAAAACAGAAGATCTTTGATGTTTTTATACATTCTTATATACAGTGTAGAGTATTAAGATATTACATGAGATTAAAATTGGAATGATTTTTCCCCACATCATCTATGTGTTGACATAATGCTTCAAATCTATGAAAAAATTAAGATAAGATATAATCACAAAATGTGTATGGTAGGACATCACCAGATTAACAAAATGCATTCCATCTTAAAGTGTGAGGAATACCGGTGTCAATTCAGTACCTTTCTCCTCTGCTTGTTAAGTGTGTGTTATGCTGCTGTTCTGTTTGGATAATTACAATGTGCTGTGAGACTGTCAGTAACAAATACAGTGCTAGGAAGAAAAAAAAACAGGAAATACAGGAAAATGATAATAAGATGATGTCTGTTACATGTATCTTGATTATATATAGGCTACCAGTCAAGAGCAGCACATATGTATTGTTATTTTAACAATGTAGCACACAAAGACAACAGTGAGCAGAGTGGAGTGGTTGTTATATGTATGGAGCAGAAAAAGGATGACTACACACCATAAAAATGTTGTTTGTGTGTCTTAAAGGAAAAGCAAGTTTGTGATCATTTATCACTGTGATCTGATCCCTCCCACCAACATCTCTGCTGTACCTCAAAAGGATGTAAGTTATTTTGGTCCATGAAAAAGGTCTCTGCAATTGTATCCAAGAAAATAAGGCTGGGTCATTTTTTTTGAATACTTGTGAGAATACTTAAAAAAAAAAAATCAAAATAGGGAGTCACATTTTTTTTCTTCATCCTTCCAACAGAATAGATAGTTAAATGTTTCAGTGGAAGGATTAAGGTAAAAATATAAAAAAAAAACGGTGAGGCGAGACAGTGTCCCTGAGTGTGTATGTGTGTTTTCTATGTGTTTGTGTGTGTGTGTGAGTGCTAGTGTGTTTCTGGACTGCCCTATATGGTCTCCACATAATTGGCGGGGAACAAGCCTTGACGACCGTCTTTGCTGCAGCCCCTCCACCAGGCTTTGTCCACCGTTTCCACGTCCCTGATGATGTCACCGGGTTCAAAGGAGATCTCGGATTCGTCCTCTGTAGGGAACCGCAAGATAACATGGTGAAAACCCACTAATCACTGTGTAATCACTTTAAGTGGAGGCACTTTATATGTGCACATGATGGCGCGGCGATTACCCTCTAAATGGCAGCTTACCTGCTTGGTAGTCATACAGAGCCCGGACGCACATGTGTCGCTCCGCTAACACCTGAAGCAAAAGAAGAGGAAAATGCAGTCTGAGTGAGGCTGTTATCATAAAAATACTCGTTCCAATTAAACTTTAATAATAATAAATTGATGTTACTAACAAGCATTGTCTGACATATCATACCCCTCTGTGACATAGACCTCTTTTTTTATCGAAAACTAATCAATAATAAAAACACCTTTACCCTATGGAAACAAGTTTTTTTTCATTTCTATGTTCATGAGAATTGTTGATTATTTCAAAACCCAAACACACAGTTTACTATACTGTCAAGACTATCTAGTATACTGTCAATACTATCTAGTATACTGTCAACACTATCTAGTATGCTGAATGTGTATTGAGAGACAGACTTACACTGTCGGTTTTAGTCTTTCTGTGGGAATTTTTGACGGAAAATAAAAATAAATTATGACTTGATGAACCTTGGACTCACCAAAATATTTAACAGCTTTATGCAAGACACTGTTCAAGAGCTACAACTAGTAGATACAGTACCTCTTGTCCATTTTCTGAGATCTCTTGTTCCTTATCCTCAACGTCATCCTCCTCTGACGTGCCATGATGATTGTAGCAGACGGCCAGCTCCGAGCTGAATTCTGTGTCCGATGGACTCAGAGATCGCTCTGTGGGAGAACCAATATTAAAAAGCATACATCAAAAAGAAATAATGTAAATATGAACAATCACTAAATCAATCAACATTCTATAATATCGTTTAAAAAAGATTGACTGCCAAACCTATGCCATTCTGTTCCTGTGTGTGATCTCCATTTGTGATCCCATTGGTTGACAGGACGACAGTCTCGTGCTTTATGTCTTGACAAATTGGTTCGACATCTGAAATAACGACTCGGTTGTAAAATCATGGTGTGCAATATAATCACGTGCCAGTTTAACTTTTGGAGAGCTGCTATACATCATTAAAAGATCAAGTATACAGTATGTCACAGTGTAATAATTCCCCTTATGAAATAAGTCAAAATAACAGGTTACAAAAATGAAAGAGGGCTACCCATGACTGCTGACTCTTCCTCTTCCTCAGCAGGGGCCCGGCTGTCTTCTGATTGGACATTCTCCTCTCCATCTTCATTTGCCTCCACTTCCTCCTGCACTACCGCCACTGGCTCCTCCAGTGAAGCAGCTTCCTGTTTTAAAACCTGTTCCTCTTCTTCCTTTTCCTCCTTCTTTTCCTCTTCCTCTATCTCTTTCTTTTCCTCTATCTCTTCCTCTCCCCTCTCAGTCTGGACCTGTTCTGTGGCAGCAGCACAAGGCCGTGGTTCTGCCTCAGGCTCGTGTTTCTCGCCCTCCTCCAACTCTTCCTCTTCTTCCTCTTCATCCTCCTCCACCAGCACAGCCTGTACTTTGTAGGCGATGTCTGAGGCTGCTCTGAGGTCTGCTGGTTGGAAAAAAATTATATCGTTAAAAACAAAACTACTGCATTTCGATAAGGTTTTCATTGAGTCAAAAGTTCCCCTTAAGGCTGTGTACGGCTGTGGGTTTCAAAAAACAGAACATTAAAGGAAAGCCAGGTCGCTCTGGGTGCACATTACAGTTACGCCGGCGTGACTAAGAAAGAGTGCGTGTGGTTACTTGAGGAATATTTAATCATGAATGGACTGTCATTTTTCTATATAACAGGGCCACTGATGTATAGGCCCTGGCCATGCTTTGCACAGTTGGGAGTATGTGGAGTAGATTTTGGCAAAAGCTTCTAAGTCACTTCGGCCTGTAATAAAATGTCTTAACAAGGTCAAATGATGAATGTCTTGGGCAAAACCACATGAAAAAAATCTGATTAATATCACCCTTATTGTTTTTTGAAATGTATTTTTACAACAAAAAACATATATAAAAATTACGATGGCAATATTCTCTATGTGATGAGATAGTGTCATGCTCCTCCCATACCTGTGTTTGTCTTTGGTCTCTCTGGCAGTGGAGCTGTTGGAGCCTGTGGAGCTAGAACCGGCTCAAAGCTGAAGTGCTCTGGCTCAGTGGGGGTGTTTGGTGGAGAGCCGGGCCGGGCCTCTGGATGTGACTGGGGAGGGAGGTTCTTCTCTAGACTGTGGGTCAAGGAAGCCAATAGACTGGGAGAGGCCGGAGGCGCGGAAGGTTCCGTCTCAGGCTCAACGACGGCCTGAAACTGGTCGCTTGTCGTTTGCGGCACGCTCGGCAGCGCTGACACCGGAGGGGCGGGTCGAAGAGGGGACGTGGGTGGTGACATGGGAGCTCTATGGGTTCTCTGTGGAGAGGTGACGGGGCGGAAGAGAGGGCTGGTGGGCGGGGACGTGGCACGGAAGAAGGGGGACGTAAGAGCCCGGGAGGAGAAGGGTGAACCCAGGGGGGGACTGCGAGGGGATGAGGACGTGCTCTCTTCTGCCTTCTGGAAGAGGCACGCCGTGTCTGTCAGGCTGCGCTGGTATCGTCTCAATGGCTTGCCTGAAAGAGAAAAAAAAAGAAAAAAGTTTGTGAGTAGTTCAGAAACAGAAATGTATACATTAATTTAGAGAATCTGTAAAAACTTGCAAACTGCAAACAATGCAATCCGCGGCCGATCCTTGGATTTCAATGAGCACCTCGAAAGTGAATACATTCTGTTCAAGCTTGCACACAGTTCATATAGCCTACCAGTGCGGGAGGATCCAGGGCTGGTGGCACTCTGTGAGGATGATGAGGACAGCTGCCTGAAGAACTCCCTAGGATTCATGGTGCGTTGGGACACTAATGCTGCTGCTTCCTGCAGGCCAAGCCACAAACAGAATAAGCAACACATTCAAATAGTTCAAATAAACACATACGATTTGAAGGTTTCATAAAAAATTCCAGCATTTCCATGATAAATGTGAGGCCCATTCAGTTCTCTGCCAGGCTATAATTTCAAAGCAATGTCAAGCAATGTTATCTGTTAAGGTTTACCATATTCAAGGAATCACTTACTGCTGCCATCTCAATGGACTCACTCCTTCTAAGACGAGCCCTCATAAATTCCTCATGCTCCAGCTGCTGCTTCTGCTGTCAGTGCATAAACACAGCAGCCAATGTAGTTACATATGCACACACACATAACTGTTTAATCTCTTCCATTTAAAATACACACAACACTTGATACGTGGGAAACCTGAGTGTTTTGACGTTCAGCCCTTATTAATAATTACCTTTATTATGAATAACAAAAAACAAAAAACTTGAAGTACTTTAAATAAGTTTGAATCACGAAAGCAGCCACAACCATTCAGCATACTGTATAAGAGCATGTCAAAATGTCTGGAAGTCTATCACCTCTTGCTATATCAAGCACTTTATATGTATAGCAAACATCTGATCCGATGACAGGTTCATTTAGTTGGCATTATAAAATGAATGATCCTTGATATTTAATCAGTCCTGTTGTCTGTGTTGATGTGAAAACATTAGTCTCTTGCACATCAGCTGATTGTGTGACAGACAGCAGTGGCCCTCACGTGGATCAGTCATAATGCCTTCAGAAACAATTACAGTTACAGAATCAGACGTCAAGCAGCTCAAGGCTAATCCAGTTCTCACACAGGGGGTCAGTGAGTTTCGGGCCAGTCTCACCAAACTCCAAAGCCAGAAGCAGGTGTCCATGTTTGCCACTAGACTAGCCCATAACACAGTGGGCCACATTGGCCCAAGGTATATTTAACATGCAAACAATTTGAAATTCTAGCAATATAAACATTGTTTAGTTACCCATTTTAATTTATCCTTCCTGCGCATCTCTTGTTCTTGCTCTGCCTGTTTTCTTCTGCGAGACAGAAGGAAAAAAAGTTCAAAGTAAAAAAAAAAAATCATTATCCAAAATACAATGTATTCACTGTGGAACTTGAATCCAAAATTTAAGATCTTTGTTTCCTAAATCTATTCACTTCACACCACAGCCACTGGAGGGCACTATTGGCAGAAAGCAAACATTGTTCCAACCTCTGCTCCTCGATCATCTGTAGCTTCTCGTCCATCTTTCTGTCTCTCTCTTCTGCATCCCTCCGTTCCTTTAAAACTCTTTCCTTTTCCATGCGGCGTCTGTCCTCCGCTGCCCGTCTCCTCTCCTCCTCCTTCCTCATTTCCTCTTCACGCTGGCACGCACAACAGGGAACAATGGGAGAATGTATTTTCATTTTACTTTCTAATGAAAAAAAATATATCCCTTTTCATCAGCCTTTCATATGTTATTTGGGAACATCCAGGGGAACTGCAATTTAGCCCATCAAAATGTTTCCAAATAAAGAGAAGACTACTTTGGCATACCTCTGCACGTGCCCAGAAGGAGTCTCTGTTTATACGTCTCATCTCCATTGCAGCATTTGTTTTTCTGTAATTTGTACCCTAGGGGAAAAAAACAAAGAAATGGTGAATATAGAGTTACAACAATGCATTCAAAAGCATTGTTATGTCACTGATATTGTATCATTGCAACAACTAAACTTTTTAACATTTTTAAAACTGCATCATTTCATTATTTACATGAGCATTTTTGAATAAACATACTGAAAGAAGAGGTAACACTAAAGTCACTAAGGGGGACGTGCAAAACTGTGTCTTAATGTGTATAAGAAAGTGTCTGTCGCCATCTGATGGACACGTGTGGTATTGCAGGAGCCTCACCACTAAGTCCTCCTTGTCTGCAGACCTGGAGCTCCTCCTCACCCACTGTGTAGGGGCCTGAGCCTGGGACTTGCTGAGCTCTGCTCTTATATTCTCCTCGGTCACATCCTCCACCTTCTCCGCACTAATGAACGCATGTGCTTCCTGAAACATTGCAGGGGCAGGGAATGGAAAAGAGACAGAGGCAAATAAAGTAAGACAGATGTGAATTTAATCCACCCTTAACATGCTGTACTGAAGAGACATACACATACACACGTACACACATACACACACACACACACACACACACACACACACACACACACACACACACACACACACACACACACACACACAAGGGCTAGAAATCCATATGCAAGTACACACAGTCCCCTTTGGTGGTTTTTGTCTTGGTCTGACTCGGAGTTATGCAAACTTGAAGCCAAACAGTTGTGCAACTGCTTCAGTTGTAAGGATTGTGAGAGAACAAAAATACTCCCTGGCTTGAGTGTGAGGACAGGAATGCATTGGTTTGGAAGGTTGTACTGTAGATGGTGGGGAGGGGTGAAAAATAGGGGAGATAGAGAAAGTGAGAAAATGAGGTTGCAAGAGCATTTGTTTAAGCAAAGGTAGAAAGGGAAAAAGACCTCACTTGACATGCAACAGTTGATCAATACCGGGAAATCAAGTCAACATGTAAAAACATCAGACCAAAACATAGTGCTCCCTTGCTTCTGTTTCTAGACCTTCCTATCATGCTTGTGCAAGTATGCTGCACCAGCATTTGTATGTGGCCAAAACCTCAGTATAGTATCCATGGAGAGAAAGTCCATGCGTGTTGACGGAGGGCCAGGTCTGTCGGCCTGCGACAGGAAACCACAGCTTCATCTGAGTGACAACACTGACACTGACACTGAACACAGCATTCAATGTGCCCTGCACTACTAATACATGTCAGTGCAGTGTATGATCCATATCACTCTTGCTGTCACTGCCAACTGCGCACACACACACACACACAGACCGGAAAAGCAGGCCACAGCGCTGCCAGGGATGCTGGTTAAATCATGGAAATGCACAGAACCATAATCTACAGCCAAAAGCTCTCAATAGCATAGTGCACTTTTTAGTTCTGCAAAGTTCAAATGCAAAAAGTAAATAACTATGTGTGTCCATTACTGACACCGATCCTGCAACCTAGCCTGGTGAATTCATTAAGTGCAGGAGGTAGAGAAAGACGCCAGGGTTAGCAAAGGTATCACTCAAAATGAATGTGCTCACAGAACTGCATGGTACTTTATAGACAAGCAGGGCAAAGGTATAAATTGACCTTTCAGACAGCTGTGTGCAGGTGATTTTATCAGACTGACAAGGCTCACATAAAACAGACAACGGAACAGTTTGCATTCAGATCATCATACCATAACTCTTTTCATAAGATGACATTGCCAGAACGAGACATTCCACACCATTCTTATATTATCACTTTCATATGTAAAAACAGGCCTTTATTTCTGTGCTTGAATATGAAACTATGGTCAAACAAACTAGACTTTAGGGGGGAACATACTAGGGCACGGTACAGATGGCCTAGTGTGAGTATGCCCTGATCAGTCTCTCACTACCTGTTATTGTTCCTTTCCCACTTTGATTCACCCTGTCTCAACCCAATAAAGTGGTTTGCTGGCAATAGGAACGCTTTAGCACTTTATTTTTTTTATTTCAGTTCATAAAATCGCTTAATAGTAAGTCGTTGTGTTTGGCAAATACAAGTATGTCATAATCACCCCTATCCATGCCCTGGAAATTTTCATGAAAAAAAAATCTCAATATAATGGCATCATGAAGTGGGATGTCTTTTTCGGAATATGTGGCATTGATGACCTCGACAATGAGAACTTGAAAACTCGGTTTGGGAAAACGAAAATAAGCACTCCAAGGTGATGTGACAGGTTGAGAGTTACCAGCTCAAAATAACAGTGCTCAACTCTTGCACAAACTGTCTACTCTGGAACCAAACTGGTTCATACATAGTCTCTCTCTCTCTCACTCTCTCTCTCTCTCATGCTCCGGAGTTGAGTTGTTCCGACTGTGAGGCAGAGGGTGGATGTGTGGATACTCAAGTGCCCCAAGTTGAGTGATGGGTCACTTATGATAAAAGTTATTATTTTGCACGTAGAATCCTGAATTTATTTTGTTTTTTTAAAGCTAATGTATTACTGTTATTAAAGTATTTTCTTTCCCTTAAATGTATAAAATAATACAAATTTAAAAAAGAGGAGAAGAAACAATGTTAATTGATTCATGAACAGTAAAATGAGATAAATACATTATGGCATAAGACGTTTTTTGTGCCATTTACATGTTTAACGGGAGCTTCTTCAGTTGAAAGACTGAGAGACAGAAGGAGCAATAGAGAACGGTGTTGTTGATTGACACGAAACTAAAGCCTGTAATTTCAAGCCTGTGTCAGGGCAAGATGACAGATTTGACTTGGGGGGGGGGGGGTTTGCTGCCTTGACCCAAACATGTTGCTTGTATTCCTTATTTGCAATAAAAGTCTGGTTCGTTTGGTCCAATTATCTTGCTCCGCCTTAAAAGACACTTGTCCTTGTTAAACCTATAATATGTTTGAAATGATAAATGATGCATTTTATGAAATTGAAAGTTAGAATGAATTCAACCCAAAAGTTGTTGCTCTCATATCTAACGTATCATCTCTTCCAGTGTATTGTTCACAGTATCAACATCTAATGCCCCTTCGGAACTTTATCCTGCTTTGATTTTTGTGAAAAAAACAACAATAGACACATCTGCAACTCATTTATATTTTAGTTTTCATAACACGAGGCTACACTGGAGTACAGTATATGACACATATCCAAATCTGCTGCTGCTAACTCGCCTTGACACAACCCTCTCACTGCCAGCTGGGACATGCAGCACAGCAAGCCAGTAAGACAGAGGCAAAGTGAAAAAAAGGAAGGGTAGGAAAGAGAGAAAGAAATATAGCCAACGAAGTGCCAAGGGAAATTCTAACATACTGTATCCAATGCAATGAAAAGCCAACTCTCTCTAAGTCTCAAAATCATCAATTCGTCAATGTGTTTATGGTTATCTCACTAGTTTCCTGTCTTCACAAAGTCAAGTCAGAAATGACCTGAGAATAAGGATTGTTTAAGGCTTCAGCAGCATCTGTTTATTTTCTACTAAATGGCAACAACACATCTGGGTGTTCTAGGTAATATCAACAACTCGCCTATATGTCCCCTATTTTTGATGTGTTCTCCCTGAGACACAAACTTAAAACAGGCTGCAGAGTATTCACACATGTCTTTGACTTTGTTTGGGATGTGTGGCAAAAGTATCCTTAAACACAGAATATTTCTATGTTCTCGATGAATACAAACATAATTAAAAAATGACTGCCAATCGTCACTATAGGTGGCTGTGAAATCCTACATTTGCTGGGATCTTAAAGGTTGACACAAACAATAAAATAAACTAGTGTGAGTAATCATCAGCTTTAAATAATTGATCGGGCACCAAACCAAAATGGTGACCAAGACACATGCAAGCTTCCCATGATGTTTAATCATTATTTCCCAGCATATGAAGCAAGATCTTGTTTGTTCATGTGATGGGAAAGGTGATTCAAGAGGATTATGTGGCTTTAACAGAGGGTGAGAAAACTTCACAGCTGCTGGATAAGTTAGAAGAAACTGTGGCTGGGATAGTACGATATCACATCCGCATTCTTTGATAAAGATAGTTCTGCAAATGCAGTCCATGTGCTTGGCTACGATGTCCAGCTGATAAGCTATGTTCTCTTTTAGTGTAAACTCCTGAGTAATGGAAAGTTACTATTAATAATTCCTACAGTTTAAATCAACGCTTCCTCTTTTTTTCCCCCGTCCCTGTCCCTGTCAAATTGTCACTGTCTCTCTCTCTCTCTCTCTCTCTCTCTCTCTCTCTCTCTCTCTCTCTCTCTCTCTCGCTCACACACACACACACACACACACACACACACACACACACACACACACACACACACACACACACACACACAGCAGATGGGTTAGGGGTCTTCAGAGAGTGGCTCACAAAATCTCAGAATCAACATTGACTGTGTAAAAAAAAGAGAAGAAAACAACAACAAACATTCCACAGATGCTTTTGCAGTTGCCTTAGTGATGCCTTTATATGGAAACTAGTGAAACGTGGGGTCAGCTGAACTCCTCCTCGATGGATTGAAATGCTAAATAAACACAGTTCCAGGGTCACAGATAAAGAGTAGCTGCAGCTAACATTGTGATGGCTTTGTCATATAGAGTATACTGCATTACCTGAATCATACAACATATATAGAAGTTGTCTATTCTCTATTCCATCTACAGTACCTCATGTCTCTTCTATTATCATTTGAGTTTGCGAGGTGACTTCTGGTTTCTACACAAACAATGCAGCTTTCCACACCAAACCCAGCTGTCTTCCCCTGGCAGACAAATCATTCTAACATATAGGACCAACACTGCAACAGCACAGGAAGTTGGCTGAGGACAGGAAACTCTCAAAACAATACAAAGTAAACTACTGTGTGTAAATATAGCGTTTGCGAGTACAAATTCTAGAGCTCAGGGATAAAAACAAATGCTTTTTTTTCCTTTATAGCAGACAGAGTACGCGGTATATGTTAATAATGTTTTCATTTAGTATACTACTGCTCCGAAGCTTCCTCAGTGTATGAGACAGACGTCACAGCTTGAATGATGAGATATTTAATACACAGTTTAGCGGGGAAACCAAACAAACCCTCCCAATTACAGGATGATGTGTGCATATCCGCACAAGTCAGTTCATCTTGATCTACTGCATTACCTTGAAGAAGCTCTTGATGGCTGGAATGTGGCTGGCACACTCTGTCTTCCTGTAGTCGTCAACATTTTGGCCGACCTGCGGACAAACACAGGATGTGGACACTTACATTCATATCATACCTCTCTGGGAGGGGGGCTAAGCAAAGAGGAGGAAGAGAGGCAGATGAACAATAGGATTCACATTGCTGTGTTGTTGAGACAAATCTGTGTTTCATAGGACTGACCGTTTGGATAGAAGACTCCCTGAAAACATGAAAGCTCAAAAACTCATATAAAGCACAATTAACAGCCTGTCATCATCTTGTATATTATTTTTACGAACTTAATATTCAAATAATGTCTGTTTTCTTTTCTATTGTGAAACTATAAAAACATGTGACTTGTACGCTGCTTCCATAAGTGCAGACCAATACATTGTAAACCTCCCAGCAACTTCATTGGATAGTTAATCATATATATATATATGTATACGGCTTACTATGATCGTATATGAGCTTTTTATTTCTGTTTTGAAAAAGGTGGATTTTCAAGCAGTCAGAGGCAGTGGCATTCTGCCTGTTTATAACAACTCCTTAAGAAAAAGGGTTCTGAGTCATTGTTAGTGTCCCAATAACTGACAAATGTCAGACATTATCAATGAGGATTTGACTAATTCACATGTTCTGCTTGCCCTGTGATTCATACACGTTTGTGCTAGAGTGACGTAATAACACATTCTCACAGCATTTTCCCACATGTCTGATGCCAAATAAGTCCGTGTCAAAACAGGACCATACGATGGTACTGAGCCAAGTACAAGTGGCTGGTTTAGGATTTTCTCCAGAGCATTTTACAGGTCATGAAGTGAATAGTTCTTGTTTCTGTATGTGACCTCTTAAGATGTTAAGCTCATTTTCTTGGAACTGCTAAATGACTTTTCTGTATCTTAATGAATGCCAGTCTGCGAGTGCTTGCCTCTGTGCATGCTATTGTCATTTGTAAGTGCAAAAAAGCACAAGTATGTTTCCGTAATTTGAGAGGTTTGGGCTTACATGAGCCAAAGCCCCATTAAGCCTGTCTGCCACCTACCCAGCTGATCATGGCAATCCGAGGGCCTCCCGTCTCCACACTTCCCACTTTGCACAGTCCGTATTGAGGCTTGGAGATGTGAAACTTCCCAGCTAGCTCAGCCACCCCACCCGCTGTTGGATAAGAGACAGAGATAGGGAGAAGTTGGACGGAGAAAAGGGAAAATGAGACTGATGGAGATTTTGACAATAGAACAAATGCTGTAAGAGATTTACAACGTGCTCTAAAAGCATGTGAAGAAAGCTGACAAGATGTATTCTTTGGGCTTAGGCAATTCCAAAATGTGCATTCTTACAAACATACCACATCATCATACAGTCAGTCTTACCTCCTGAGTCAGCCAGTTTGAGCTTGTTGGTGATTCCATCATATGCAAATATTGCCCTGTGGACATACAGAAACACACCATGGTCAACTTCTAAGACATATGGGTGACAGAAAGACAGACAAAAATACATTTCTGGACACAACTACTTGTTTGATTTCTGTATGCCCCAAGAGTACAGGGCTCATCCAAAACGTTGCATGTGGACAGCTGGGTACACCATGTGTTCAGTCTTTCATTATGCACAGGGGACACACACAAACACACATGCATAGCCAGATGGTTTACTGCACATACTTTGTATAAATCATAAACCTTCCCTGCAGTCCAAAGCATCTCTACAGCGCATCCGAAGAACATTGAATTATCTTGTTGGACTTATTTATTTTTATCTGCCTTTCTACCCTTGTTTCGGTGTATGAGAACAAGGCCCTCAGTAGCACAATAACCATCCTTCACAAGTTGCCTCATAGTTGGATGGCTACTGAATGTGAAATAAAGGCAGGCAGTATGGTTCACAGCTACAGGGTTTTTGACATGTTGCAGGTGAAAACCTGTCCAACCGCACCCTTCAGTCAGTCAACCTGCAGGTCTCCAAAGCAACTCAAACACTCAACATGTGTTTCCATGAGACCACTGGGAGACAACTCCACTGCTGAACAAACTAAAGTGCAGAGTGATTGTTCAGAGATGGTTAGATTTCAGTAAATATCAGTATACTGTATGTCTGTATGATCAGAAAAGCAATGGTATTTTTCTTTGCTACTTATGCTACTCATATTCCTAGCCATTATATATTCCACTAGTGTAGAGTCCAAACTGATACCCATATGCTATTTGACATGATAAGCTTCTTACATAAACCTGATTCATGTGTGTGTATTCGAAGCCCAACTGGGTGACTTTAAGAAGTGACCTGCAGAGAGAAACATTGCCTTTAGCTTTATTGAGCTATTGAACATTGAGTGTGTTATCTGTCTGTGTGTGTGTGCTTGTGTGTGTGTGTTTTTACGAGCATCTGTATGTGTTTGTGTCTGCCTGTGTGTCTGTGTAAATCTCTCTCAGTAAGACTCCTGGGGGTGTGTCAATAACATCTGGAGCTGAGTAGCGAGAGTGCAAGGCCATGAGCAGCTATTACAATAGGCCAAAGGTGAATGGTGTGTGTGTGTGTGTGTGTGTGTGTGTGTGTGTGTGTGTGTGCGTGTGCGTGTGCGTGTGCGTGTGTGTGTGTGTGTCTGTGCGTGTGTGTGTGTGGCATACAGGCTGACATCGGGCCAGCTTACTCAGTAAGAATCTTTGAATCACTCTGTTATTTTTTCCTGATAAAACAAGTGTCTGTCTGTCCAAAGAACAAAGACCAACAAAAGTCAATCAGTATGTGTGTGTGACTGTGCTGAGGACACAATAACCATATTGTGCGCCCTATTGAGCAAGCTGCATGCGGGCCCAGGATGTGTGAGAGGAGGCAGGCTGACACTGCTCTCGCATTTTCTTATTGAGTGGTAATGTGTTTACTTTATATCTACAACATGTCACCAAGCACAACTAAGAATCACTGAATTAGAGGATGATGCAATTTCTGGAAACATTCTCCAGGGCTCTCCAGCATTTCCATGCAGCTTTGTGTCACCGGGATCATTCACATATCTATACAGGGATTAGTCTAGGAACAACAACTGCAGAGAAAAAAACAGCATTCTCCACTCTCCCCTCGTTAGTCTTATACCAGCATCAAGAACTTAGACACCAATTCACATTTACTGATCCTTGGTCCGCATGACATTCCTAAAGGTCACCACTCGCGAGCGGTCCAGGTCAAAGGCCACAGTCCCTCTGGAGGAGTCTTAATTGCATGTGCATATTCTCCACCCACAGGGAACAGGCTTGCACATGAGGATACACACTGTGCTGTGGGAGGCTCTTTCCGCAGACCTTTCACTAGGATGGAATTAGCAGAGATCCTATTTTCAGGCATTTTTATCCTCAGGACTTTACTTAATCCCCGTCTTGGATGCTTACAAGGCCAGGGGGTTTACAAGTGCTATGATGTTCACAAAAAGCAACTACATGAAGAAATGGTGATTTAAGAAAAGGTATAAATAAGGTCAGGAGTCAGGACCTTATCCTCTTAATAAATGTCATAATGCTTAAGCAATTTGGAAGACCCATCTTTATCCTGGTGTGTGCCTTGAGGAAGGAGACATATCTCTGGCATGCACTGGCACAATCAAGTTCATTGAGGGCATTGAGTTATCATCCTGAATATTTGTATACACGTCTCATTTTATGGACTTGTCTACATTCAAATGCTTATCTACATGGTTGGAATTGAAATGAAATGCTGCTGACAAAACAAAAATCCTTGTTGCTGACATAATATGGGTGGGTTATCTTTGGCCTTTACAAGTTATTAGTTCTGGATAGTACATGTTTTTTTTTAAAACAGTGATACTACTACGCTGCTATTACATGTAACAGAGGATACCATGTCAACCCCTGTGGTCAAGCACTGATTGATAATCTGGATATGCCAGCGTTGTGGCATAGTGAGTGTAGAGGGACGATCCGCCATCTATATTTATCACACAGAAGGATAAGATCCAAGTTCACATTACAAACGTGTATACCCTGCTGAAGTGTCCTTGGGCAAGACAATGAATCCAAAATAGTTCAGCAATCATTCTCTAGCTGACCCAAGGTACTATGCCACAAAACACAAGTAAGCCAATTGGATGTCCTTCTCTCTCTCTCTCTCTCTCTCTCTCTCTCTCTCTATATATATATATATATATATATATATATATATATATATATATATCTCCCTCTCTTTCTTTGTCTGCACCAGTTGACTAGCCTTGTTGCTGCAAAGCAGTCGATGTAGCAGCAGCATTAGTAGTCGAAATGTCTTTCCTAACGAACAGGGCAGATAAACCCCCATTCCTTCACACTTGTAGGTTTAGGAGAACTACACCGACTGATGAGAAAAACAGACTCTCTTGTGTCTGTACTCCAGCCCACCTCCAAACTCAGCCAGCTATGACCTCAGCGCTGAGAGAGGGAGGGACAGAGGGTGGAGAAGAAAAGAAAAGAAAAGAAAAGAAAAGACAAAGAAGAGGGGTGAGGAGACATTTAAAAATGTAGGAAAAGAGGCCATTATTAAGGGGAGTGAAGTTGTATGAAAGGGGGGAGAGGGTGAGGCTAAGAAAAAAAACAAAAAAACAATGATGGCATAATCCAAAACTATATCAACTTTTAACAATGAAAAAAACTAAATCCGTGCACCATTACAACAGCCAGCCGCTCAGTGCAGCTATGAAATGCATGAACGGCTATTCATCTGAAAGTATATATAGACAAAGACATCCATACAGTACATAAACACTGGCTTGCACTCACACACCAGCACATGCACACGCAAGTATACTGTAAGCTTGAGCCAGTAACAATAGGGATGGTTTGTTTTGGACCATGAGAGCCTGTGTCATACCTTCAAACATGCAACACTGTATCCTTTCAAGAAGAACATAACAGAAGCAGATGGTGAGCTGTGCTGGAGAAGGCTTTGTTTTCATAGGCATTTCACTCCACCAGGCTAAACTATGATCCATTGCATTGTGGTTATATGATGGAAATACTTGAACACACTTCTTCTTGTATTGCAATTTCTAAAGACTTGGGTAGATTCTTTTTCCCCCCTTGTCCTCTCATCCGATGCACTTATGGGCATATATTTTTTTGGGCCCCAGAACCAATAACCATTTCTCATATTCCCTGTTCCATCCTCCCATTCCAACTCTCTCCATATATGTTCTGTTGATATTCCACCATCATTACATCTCAAAATTCATTATTCTGACCCCCGTCTCCTATACCAAACATAATTCTTTCCCTCATACTTTAAATCCCGTAGCAGAACAATATCTCATCCTGATTCCCCCCTCGGCTACACAATTCCTACGCTCTGTGTCTCTCTGACAGGGAGATCTTGTCGGCTCATGGGTCGTTTATTCATTCCGTCCCTGCCAGCGGGGGAGATATGAGAGATTTGCGGTTATGCACGCTGTCGCGATATGATAAACTGCGCACCAGGACAAAGATACGAGAAAATGGATGACAGGGCTGAGCGCTCCCACCAGAATTCCTTCACTCTCCATCAGTTCATTCTCCTGCTTCTTTTTTTTACCACTCTTCCACATATTGCACAAGCATCCCCAGTGGTCCAACCTCAAATCTCATGTAAGGCATGTTGTCAAGTCCTGTGATTTCTGACATCTTTTGTATGCTTATTTCACAATCATATTCTGCATTTTTCATCACTTTTGCTTTTTCCACGCGCTTCTTTCGGTTTCATTTCATTTTTACATCATATGTTTTTCTTTCTCCCCATCCCCCCACAGCCCCCCCAACTTCTTCTCAAAGCTGACCTGGGCTCTGTGTGCTATTTTTAGCCTGTCTCTCTGTCTACCCCTCTGTCTGTGTTGGATGTGGGGAGGGGGGAACTTAAGAGACATCCCCATAGCACACAGCGCTCATTTCCTCTCGCCAAACATGGGCAAAACAAATCCAGCCAGACCACTGCTGAAAAAGTCATTTCCACCCCCCCCTCCCCTCCCCCCCCTTGTCCGGCGTGTTACTCATATAGTGTGTTCACGCGGCGACCCCACTGGTACACGCATTCCATGGTCCGTCTGGACTGCACACACATGTGGAAGTTTATGAGCAAGAGGTTGAGAAATGTGAGTAAAGAGAGAGGAAGTGACGGAATAGGAGACCGATGAAGCACTAATGCCACAAAGAAGAAGGAGAATACAGTGAGAGAGAGATTGACAATAGATTTGTCTATAGTGTGTGGAGGCCTACAGAGTGGTAAAGTGTGCTCAAAGGGGATGCATTACTGACCACAGACACGTTTGAATTGTGGTGATAGATATGGTGAAAGATGTTTCTAGGGAGCACACACAATCTATATAAATTAGTTTTTTTATTGTTCATGGTTAAAAATGAAAACTAAAAAAAGCAACTGCACATGGCATGAAATATGTCCCAACATCCCCAGTAGCCTTACTCTCAGTGTTTTTTTCTTTCTCTTCTCTTGGGCCCCTCATGAGGTGATGAAACGTAGAGTCAAAATGATGTAGACTACTGCTGAGGGATGGTGTTTATGTGAACACGTTTATCGTGCTTACTAAATATCCCACAACAGCTGACCCAGATCCACTTGTGGAAAGAGTGCCAGAAAGCAAAACAGAGACTGAGTTAAGCGAGAGTAAAGGAGACAAGGGATGGGACAGTGTATCTGGTACAGCAGGTAAGGAAAGTTCCAAAGAAAGCAAAGAAGGACGAAAAGCACGGGAAGATGACTTTTTTTTTTAGTCCTCATACTCATGGCTTGCTGCTAAAAGATTCAGTCAGGTGCCCTGCAGAGTGGGCTGTAACCATTGTAATCCCCAAAGACCTAACAGCAGGGCCCCTTAATAGTGTCTGAGCAGGAGGGGATAGAAGCACGGCACCAAAGACTACCACAGGTCAACATAAAATGACACTA
Source organism: Ammodytes marinus (assembly GCF_949987685.1). NCBI lineage: Eukaryota > Metazoa > Chordata > Actinopteri > Uranoscopiformes > Ammodytidae > Ammodytes > Ammodytes marinus. Next base: position 15,606,676 of record NC_137231.1, on the reverse strand, counting down.
TGTTTTTAGTACACTAATAGTCAAAAATGAAATGTATATTGGTAATTTATATAAATAGAAAAATGTAGTTTACATTTGAATCTATTGCTCATTGGAGAGAAATGAAATGCTGATGTGCTGATAAAGGCAAGTAACAGACAGAAGACAAAGGCGACTGCTTAAGGGATGTTTGTGGATCCCATTAATGATGTGTGGTGAAGTCATGTATAAACAAGCCAAACATCCTCAGGCGGTACTGTATGTGTTAGTGGTTTAATATCCCTTTGCTGTCATTTCAACTGAATAACATTTGTAATAGCCCCACCCCAATGAGATGGGATTCAAGTAATGGTCCCATGAGAATGCCAGTGTCAACTCAAAAGATATAATGTACTGTATTAGCGGTCTATTCCATTTGCATCATTATGTCAGCAGAAAAGCTGACTCTGGTAGAGGCCTTATGTTATCCGCTGGCAAATACTCAAATGCATTTGGGTTATAACTTATGATGTGTCGGTGGTGCCTAACACAGAAACCTCGATCCAATTAACCAAACCATGCCAGGTTCCAATCAACAGCACTGTGCCAAACAGACTTAGGTTATATTTCTGGACAAACACACACACACACACACACACACACACACTTAACTCCCACAAACAAAGAGTTTGATTCAGTCATTGCTTCACATTAAACAAGGATACCAGGAACAATACACCTGTAAAAACCTTCAATAGTTCAGTGAAACGTTTACTGACGATACACAGAGACCTTGTTGAAAAGCTTTACCTTATGGTCTGGCAATTCAGATCAACCCAAAACTGTTGGGTTAAACATGAATCCATATCAACAATATGTTGACGTACTTTTAGTAAGAACCATGGCACTGCCTGATGGCACTGCCTGAAGCTACAACAGTACAGTATTACTCATTACCTGCCCGTTTTTATTTCTAAACAAATAAACCGGCAGGGCTCCCAGTGACTCAAGTGCAAACAAAGTCATGCAAAAACACAGCTTAATTTGCATGTCACAAGATCTTTAGAAACTGCAGGATGGTTAATCATTTTGAAGTGAACAAACTTGACCACAGGTTAGGTAAAAGCCACAACTGTTTCCTGTTGTTGTTCCCCTAAAGTGTCCTTCCTCAGTGTCTTGTAATACTGAAACAAATACAAAGTCAGTTTTCCAATTATCACTTCATACATTGCATGGATATTGTAGTATAGCTTTGCTCGATCATGGTGTAGTAATGCTAATACTGATGATAAATCATTTAACCCCCCTTTGAATGACAGCCAAGTTGACTTGCTCAGATCCACCCACTGAGTAACCCACTGACTGATCTGTATAGTGTTTGACTGGGAGGAGGACACATGATCACAATCCCCTGGAGACTATTACAGGCCGCTGAAACTATTTGGCCAGGGAGAGAATGGTTAAATAGTTGGAGAAATGACAGAGGCAACTGAGAACAGAATTATAAGAGAAATGTAGGTGGATGAAATATAGGAACGCTCAAAATGTAAATCAACAGAGTTCACACAATATCAGTCAGTGAGGGGCTGAGGGGCAGAGGGAGAAGGGGGAGGGACTCACAGGATGGAATGCTGACAGAAGGAGGGGAGGGAGGAAAATGTCTGTTCTCAGCAAAACAAGGAGCCAGAGAAGTTTAGAATATGACAAACTAAACAAATAAGTAATTAAAGTGCTGCCAAGGACCAGTGAGAGAAAACAGCCTCCTCCGTGTTGAGGCAGATGGAAAAGAGCGGGGGACGGACAAAGAAGGGACAAGAGGCATGCAGCTGTGTCGCACATTGTCAGTTTGAAATGTCCTAAAAGAACAAGCTTGCCACGGCTGATCGGTAGTGAACACTGTCGTGGGGTGATGAACTGTGTGGCCGTGCGTGCAGCGGTTGGATTGCAATGACAACAGTCGGGCTCCTGTTACAGCCATGAGTTAATCTGTTGATAACGTTAGCCAGTCACTGTGAAAATGGAGCTGCACACCTGCTAATTACTTAGCTAACGCATTTATCTGTGTAATGTAATCTAAAGGAGCAAGTAATGCCTGTGCGTCAGTGTAGGTGTGTGTGTGTGTGTGTGTGTGTGTGTGCGTGCGTGTGAGTGTCTGTTTCGCCATATTTTGTCTTAAGACAGAATGTAAACCTTGGACAGCTGAATAGTTGGGCAACTCAGTGTTGTACTCATGCTGTGCAGTGAAACAAACATATTTCTTAACTCCAACATGCAGCCAAGGTAAGCAATTTCCGTGCTTGTTAAGAAAAGTGAGTGTGCACGTAAGAGTGATGGGGCACATTTAGGGGGTGTAACAGAGGGAGAGGTATATTTAGGTTGGAAAAAAAGTCACTCAAAGAACTTAGTTCACACTGGGGGAAATGATGAAAACCACCAGGGGACATAAATCGGTAGGCTAAAAGGGGCACATTTTACAATGGCATATGATGGGGAACAGCCGCGCTTTATAAGAGGTTTCGAAGGGGGACAGAGGAGTATCTGGTTAATGAGGGCAAGTGTCTTGAAGAAAGTATTACAGGAGAATTGTCATTGGTCCTCATGGGGTACATTTCTCTTACAGGGAGGTATGTTCAGACAGCTATAGGGGAATGGATGGGAACAAGATTTTTCCTATATATGTACCTGACATGGGGAGAGGAGAGGAGAGGAGAGGAGAGGAGAGGAGAGGAGAGGAGAGGAGAGGAGAGGAGAGGAGAGGAGAGGAGAGGAGAGGAGAGGAGAGGAGAGGAGAGGAGAGGAGAGGAGATAAACCCTTCAAAAGTCTGTGGTCCGCCGGGATCATTCTGGCATTTCCTGTGCATGTTGTCCCACCATGCTGCACACCCACACACACACACACACACACACATAGGAAAGCCTCCTGTATATCACTGTTATTATGGGACTATTAAAAGCATGATGGCATCTTATCTTGAACCATTTCCTTCCGTTAAACAAAGCAAACTCTCTCAAGTAACACACATCCACTTAGAACTCATTTGGCTGCCTCCCTTAAAGCTTTGATCTTTCTCTCATTCCTCTTCAAACCCTCCACCTGTCTTCTCATCTTTCCCTTTTCTCAGCTCTGTCGCCCCCCCCCCCCCCCCCCCTCCTCCTCCCCCAACCCCTCCCACTACCCAACTTCAATCCTTCACTGATTCTGCTTCTCAACAAGTTTGTGTGAAGGCCGCCCTGGTGAACTTGTCCTTACCTACTGCAATTCCTTCTCTTTTCTCTTACGCCCTCGGCCATTCATTTGCACCAACTTCACAGCCTCCTCTGTGCCTCTCCGCTCATCTCCCCCATCTCATTCAGTCTATCTCAACAAACAAACCTAACTTTCTCACCAGGGTCGTCAGGACAACGGAGCCCCTCAATTCTCCTCACCCACCCACAACCCAATCCCACCACCAGCAAGTGCAAACAAGACAGGAATAGGGAAAAGTGGAGTCCCCGGTCGAGGCCCTGCATCTAATGTGACCTTTAGACCGCCATGAATCTATCCATGGTGAAGAGGGGAGCAATGCTTAAGCAACTCAGCAAACACAGCTGATGATATCTCACAGTGTCAGGACAGCTATGGTAATAAGAAATGAGGGGGTTGTCCTGATATTTACTGTGTAATTAAGAGCAAATTAATATCGACAAAAGTTGTGTGGCTGTCAAGACACTGCTGCTGTGCCCAGCACAATCACAAAAAGACGAGCACTTAACATCACTGAACATGACGAGGCATTTCAGCAAGCCCTTCTTACTCCTCTCAAAACATGCATTCAGGCCAAAAAGAAGAGATGGACTTCAGAACAAATCCCGCCATTTTTGAGAAGACCGTTTTCCAGATACCACATATTTGGTTTATTTCTTGAAACAACGCATAGTAACACACCTGTTAAATCTACAACAAGGTTCTTTAGGAGAAGACTACCCTCATGTGTCCTGATTCTAAGTTGATCTTTCCGATGAGTTAATTCTCAAGCATTAGACCGCAGTGTTTGGATCTACTTTGGAGGCTTTGGAAGCAACACAAGAGAACATTATCCGTCACAACAATCTCCTGCTTCAGTGCTTTGCAATCCAAACATGGCAACAACGCTAAGATTGGTAGGTATATCTCATATCTTCAATACCAGTATATGAGTTTCAATGTACTTTGGTACAAAGATTTTGGCTTCTATCTTCGGAAAGGTGTGCAGCAACCATATCACCTAAACATCAGCAGAAAAATCTTCCCCTTTTTTCTATCATATTGTTACTCAGACATCCCCTGAAAGTGCCTCAGCTGGGCTTAAGACACACACACAATTTGACCTCCTGCCAATGTTTGAAGGAACACTATGTAACAGATGTTTTTAGACAACTATCTGACACACCCTTGGAAAGCCCACTCCGTCTGCTACACTCAAGGCCCATTAGTAAGATTAAACAAACAATTCACCTCTAACCAGCTTCCATATTTCATAGCATTTGCATGAAATATCCATCTGTTTTCACAAAGATACAGTCAATGTTTTCCAGCAAAGCGTCTCCGCCTCGATCTTGAACTGCAAAGGGAAACAATGACGTATTTGTTGTGTTCACGGCTGTAGGCAATAAACGGAAAGATTTCCAGTGGAAACAATGTGCAGAGGGCATCTGGTTTAAGGCCAAATGCTCTGAGGCATTTGACCGGACAGAGGGAGGATTTGATAGAAGGTCAGGTGTTAGGTAGGGCTGCACGATATATCAGTTATGTGAGATGTATAGATATAATCTCAATAGGGATACAAGATTGGACAATATTGTTTATATTGGGCCATGTTATGCTTCGCTAAAATAATCAGAACAACCCCAACAGCAACAATCATGTTGTACATTAGCTTAAAATGAAGCAAACTACAAAGGGCTACATATTAGGCTAGTGCTTCATCAAATGTAAGTGTAATTTTATTGTATCTTTTAGAACACCATCATCGTGTTAACCAAGGTACAGTAAGAATAGAATGTGTTTTAGCCTGCAGTGGAAGAGGGTGTAGACTTTCTGCTGTCATGATGTCCATAAAAATAATCCATTTATAATGTGTAAGTCTAATGTATTTATTTATAACAAATATATTAATAAATAGCTTCTACATCATGTGACACAGTGTGTCCAGAACACACAGGACACACCTTTTGAAATGGTATTTTAGTGCTTAATCTATTTCATATGAATATTTCTATTGAAAATCCTTGCGTTTTTCTTCAATAGCGTTCACGTTATGTGACCCAATATATATTGTATATTGCCATTCAGCCAAAAAATATTGGGATATGACATGTTGTCCATATATTGCAGCCTAAGTGTGAGAACAACAATCCTGGAAGGGATTATTGTTCATGTCAATCTACAATGAAAGAAGAGATTCCGGGGGCGCTAGTGGTGTAGTGGTTAGACTGTCCACTCCATGAGGCTAGGTCCTCGCAGCAGACCCAAATCCAGCTTGGGGTCAGTTCTCTGCATGTCCTTCCCCTCTCTGCCCCAGTTCATCTCTGTTTCTCTGCACTATAAATAAAGCATTGCAAATGCCAAAACAATAACCTTAAAAAAATGCCACCCTTGCTGGATATCATACAATGTCTTCTTCAGAGTAGTAGCTTTTTTGTGTTACACATAGTTAAGTTATTTTGGTCCCACTAGACAATTGACACCAATAGGAATAACAGTATTGCAATGGCACCTAGTCATGAAACATTAATGACCAACCTTTTGCGTCTTTCATGGGGCAATTACAACCACACACCAACAATTTGTGGTCTTGCACCCAACTGTTGCACGCTAAGAAACCCAAACAGACAGAGACACACATACAGTATAACCTTCTGCAATCATGTCTAATCTTGCCTGGGACCTGCTATTACCCTGGAGCTACATGTTAGACCCTAGATGAATCTAAACAATGTTTAACTGAGTAGTAAGCAGTTGTTTAGTGATTACTGTCAGAATCATTCCCTAACATCATCTAAACAAAGACACATAAACCAGCCATTACAACCGTCATCTTCCTCAACATGCCACCCACAGACATGATGATCTCACAAGCAGTAGGCTCAAGGTACTCTTTTGCAGAAGGCACAACATATACAGTGTTGTTGTCAGGTGCAAACCTTGGATCTCTTGAATGGAAACTATGGTGGAATGCTTTTTAAAAGCCCATATCTGTTGCCTAATGGAACTTTATTTTTCTGTTTTGACTTAATGTCACACCATAGGCACTTGATCCCCCAAGTACCACTCTGGTCAATTTAGTGCTCAAGGGCCCCAATGTCAAGCAGAGGATTAAAGCCCTTCTGGTCTGTCCGTTTGAAATTGTGTTGTTGTGACCTAAGGGGTTTTATTACTCCAAATGAATGAGTCCAAATGAGTCTGTGCTCAAAATGGTATAAAAGGCAGCTCCAATATTTGATTGTAGGGCTCATGCATAATTTGACTTAACTGAAAAACCGGTGCTGCAAGTTTTTTTTTTCTTTTACAGCAGCAATAGTGTGATAAGCCGTGCATGCTTCTTTGGACACCAACAGCTGTCTAAAGGCAGGTGACAAATTAAAAACTAAAACAACATAATGTGTTGCAGTAAATTGGTCCACCAATTGCAGCCAGAACAGCTCCAATACATCTTGGCATTGGATAATGGTGGAGAGCCCTGACAACACTGTGTTGTATAATTAAGTGTTTAATTTGGTTGTAATCTGGTGTCACAGCATATGATTTCAATCATTTTCATTTTCCTACTCATCAAACCATTCAGTGACCCTTCATGCCCTGTTTGGATGCAGGGATTGTCCTCCTGGAAGAGGCAACTCCCAAGGATTTTGCCATTCTAGGATAAGGTCTTTCCCATAGAACTAAATACAGATGTCGCTTTAGTCACTTTTCCTGTTGAAACACGAGCCAGTTGAGCAGTCTTGGTTACTGAAGCTCCTACCATTTGTGCCCAAACGATAAACCGTCTTTCAAAGTCACATATCTTTGACTCTTGCCCTCTTCATCATACAGATTTTGAATCAACTGGGCCTGTCCAGCATTTGTATGCATGCCACAGATGGCACATGGCTGGATGTTAATTGCCAATTGTAACCCCATCAGGTTTTTCTTTTTAAATATCTAGCATCTGTATTGTACACAGATAGCTACTACAAAATATTGTACAGGAAGCAGAGAAAGACAGAGTGAGTAGCAGGGAGGGAGGTAGAGAGAGAGGACTTTGCAATGGTCCATTGTAAGGCCGCCCTTTGTCTTCCCATTACTGCTATTTATATCAAGAATCGATCAAACATGTCCTGTCGTCATTCAGCCTGATAACAACACTGCGTGCTGCCTTTGAAGCCATATCCTGAACAGCCAGAGGAAACCAACCAGACTGCTTGTTTACCTTGTGTGGGACTACACATGTGATCAGAAGGATTTGTTTGAACGTAGAAAGCCTTGATAACCTTTACAAAGCTAGAAGAGATGATACAAGAACGCATGTTCGACAGCAACTGTTAATATGCCATTCATTCAGTCTCATTTTCCAACTGGTGGGGCATTATTTAAGGAACTGAACAAAAACCAGAACATGGTCAAGGAAGTTCAGCAGCGGGTAACTTCCCAGTGTGACGATGCAGATGATGTGGTTGTATATCTTTGCAAAGAAGAGAAGAGACTTGCTGTATTTGCACCTAAAATCACCCTCTGGAGTCAGGAAACATTAAACACCTTTAGACGAGCAGAAGCACTTAATCATGAGCATCCCCACACAATGGCAGCCCTGCGCTGGCTTAACCTTCCTCGCTGCAAATCTTCCCCCACACCCACAGGTGTATTCCAGGTTGCACGTAAGTAACGTTATACCCAGGTAGTCTTTAGGTGTTTATTAATCATGCATGAGCCTGTGGAAATTCTGGCAAGTAGCAGCAACATTAACACCCCGGGCCTATGCCGAAATAAAGACTCCTACATTTATCATCCACAAGAGAGTCCTTTCACAAGAGATCATAGGCCTGCAGAGGAGAGGATAGAGTGATGTGTCTTTAAATGACAAGGGGTAAGATTGATGACTTCATTTTCCCACAGTGTTGAAATCAAAGACAAGACACATGACATGAAAAAAAAACGATTTATATCCAGGTAATTATTGTGTTCGGTAGGTGAAATTACCTATTGTATTACAATACTGGAGGAATGGTATCTAACAGCTCCAAAATAACAACACCCTGGATACCTTTTATAAGGTGTTACTGAAACAAAGTGGAGCCCTTTCGATAACCGAAGTGCCAAGAGAGGTGTTTTTTCTATTTCAAAACAATGCTAAAACTGAAACTTGAAACCTGTTATTACATGACCATTACCATTTAAAAACAAAGGTCACGCATGAATGGTGTGTGCCAATAGCAAGATTTCTTAACTTCTCAGGAAATTTGTTCACTTACACAATGAGGAAATGTCTGAACCTGGTCAAATACATTTATACATTTCAAATACACGTGGGCAAGTAAAGAAAACACTCCCTAAAACATGATCCATGAACTTTGTATGTCTCACTCAGCAATCTAGAAACATTCATATTAGTGCATACAGTATATCCTCTATCATTCTATCATTACAATGTTATAATAATATATTCTGTAAAGTCATTGTCTAAGCATTTGGTTTCACTTCATGAAAATATGGCTACTGCACGTTTCATTCACGTAGGTTGATCAAATATGTATCTGACCTAAGCGTACAACTGGACTTTCAACCCGGAATAAATGAACACAAGCTTGACTAGTCTCTGAATACTCTGTCTAAACTGAATCCCTCTGTTACTACAATGAAATTAGCTATTGACTTTATGCGTCACTGCCTGCTGACTGTAAAAAAAAAAATCCCTGCGAGAGAACATAGTGAAACACTTAACACAAGCACAGCACACTTTGTCAAAGCGTGGACTGCAAGAGAGAAGTCTATGAAGAGGGTGTGTTACAAAAAGTCACTGGGGCCTACAGATGTCTGGATACATCCCACACCCAACTGCCATGAATAGAGGTCAAACTGTTCCACATCTCAATAGGAATTCCCATCTGATATGCTTTGCAAGGAAACAAAGCTGTAAACATTTTTCTAAAATGATATCGTCCCCCCTTTTTTACACGCTTGACTTAACTGGTGCTGAAATAGCTGTGATGCTTTTGTTTACAGTTATCGGTTGAGATGAAAACGTGAAGAATCTACAGAACAAATCACGGATTGAGATTTGTTTTACCGTGTTTAAAAAAACAAGACGGGATTTATTTTCTTTTGTAGTTTGTGCTATAATGAAAGACTTGCTTGTCGGCATTAGCAAGAGTGACCTTACTTAAAGCTGCAATTTGAATCATTTATTTTTGGTGTAAACTGGGCACAGATCATGATATCTGCTGCTAAGAATTAGAGGTATTTCCTGTTGGGAGGGGATAGACAATGTCCTTGGGAACACGCATTTTCACTGTTCCTCCTTCTTTATGTCTCTCACGGAGCACACAAACAGAAAACACATGCAGACAGCGCACATTTCCAGCCATACAGATTGGACACTTTGAGGTCCTCAGTGGTCGACCGAGGGGAAACCTCCAAGGCTGTATAAATTGAGCAGAGAGGTCTGAATTCAGCAATGCATTGAAACTGCTCCTCTTTACTTCATAGTCTCACCCACAAAGGCTCTGTTTCCCATTCAGGACACAAGGTCATTAGATAATACACACAGGGACCTCAAGGCCACACAGTTGGGGGCGGGATCGTTCAACAAAACATCCCTACTACCCCTCGCAGCGCTTCTCAACGCCCCTCAGGCCCACTTCAATAGTCTCTGCAGGATGCATGGACACAGGCAGAAACAAATATATTAACATGCAGACTCACATGCACGCTCACTAAATCCCTTTAAACACACAGACACCCACATGCAAGGTGGGTGTCTGCTGTGGTTTGACAGTGGGAAGCATGACGTCATTGTGTCCCACACCCACCTCTCTATTCAGTCACTGCAGAGTTATTTAGTCATAAGTGGGCTTATTGAATGCTGGGGGATTTCTTTCTCTCAATCTTTCTTTTTCTTTTACTTCTCTTGTAAGCACATCCAAACATGTGCATTATGTGGATGGAATAATCCATGTGTGTGTGTGTGTGTGTGTGTGTGTGTGTGTGTGTGTGTGTGTGTGTGTGTGTGTGCGTGCGTGCGTGCGTGCGTGCGTGCGTGTGTGTGTGTGTGTGTGTGTCTGTGTGTCTGTGTGTGTGTCTGTGTGTGAGACTGAGACAGAGAGTTTGTCTGATTGTTTTCGACCGGCAATGATTTGACCGTTAGAATAAATCCAGATCTGAAGTTGGCTGAAACTTTAGGGAAATTCTCTCATGTGAAAAACTGCTGGATCAGTGAAGAATCAACACTGAGGTGTTGCCATGTGACAAACCCTCTATAGTGATACTGAACATGGGAACTTTTAGATATTTGCCAAATGCAAAAAAGAGCGGAAAATGAGCCAACAATTTCTTTCCGCTCAACTCATGAAGCTGTCAGATTTCAGCTTGTCAAGGTGAACTCATAGGTTGTGAAAACTCTGTTCCTCAAATCAACGTCGACGTCAAGAAAGCTAGGAGAAACGTAGCCTACCTTCCTCCGCAGGGTTTCAAATTAGGTAGGGAAACCCTGTGGCAGAGAGAGATCTGAGGCATAGGCTGATGAAACAGAGATAGACAGAATCAGTCCTCTTCTTCCACATGAGAACATGATTGTGCTTGTTCCCTAGCCTAATAATTCCCTAAACTATAACTTAAAGAGGACCTATGATGCTTTTTGACTTTTATGACCTATAAACGTTGTTATGATGATTCATAGTCATGCTTAACCATACTAAATTATCAAATAATGACTTACATGCATTTCGACGTATTCCCTGCTGACTGTCTGGGGTGTCTGTGCCGAGCACTAAACACTATTCTAGCCAGTCGAGAAGTCACGTGTTCAAAGCGGTCTACCCTTTGTAACTTTGTGACGTCGCATGTAACTTTGTGAAGTCACCACGCGGATGTTTCCATGTATGGTAATGCTGTCACTTCCCTGTTCGCGTCTGCCTCGCGTCTGCCTTGCGCCCTTATAGGTCCATGCTCGCGCTTCCCGCCACTGAAAGGAAGGTAACCAATCACAACGGAGTGGGGTTTGCAGGAGGGGGGGAGGGTAGCGGAGATGGCCGATGCACAGGCGGAGGGAGCGGAGATTGCCGAAGCACACACACTCAAGTGTTGACAGGACGTGCTGGATCGCCAAAATAAGAGAAAGAGCTTCCCGAAAATCTACATAGTTTTTTTGTGATGTGATTCGTGTCAGGTTGCTCTATAGCAGTGTAAAACAAGAAATTAATCCCCAGAAAAGTAGTATAATAGGTCCTCTTTAACCAGTGTGGATACTTGGAAAGAGCAGCGTCATAGTAATTCTCCCTGCACTAATAGCTAAGGTCATTACAATGTGGAGATGTCAAAAACACAGTATAATAGTTGAGGAAATTGGTGAAAGACATTGAGACAGGCAGACAGAGTTGGAGAATGTGAGCTATTGTTTGGAGAAGATGTATAGGTCACCATAGTTACAGACCAGCCAAACCCTGTGTACAAAAAGACAGAATGAACAAAGAGTCTAGTAGTCAGGTTACAGCATGACATGGTCTCTCTGACATGGGTCAGAGCAGAATTAATCAGATAGATTATTTTATTTTGTTGATATGTTTTAAAGAATCTTCTGTAACCAAAGTTTAACAACAGAAAGTCAAATTTCTTCTGTTAAAAAAACACGTATTTGCATTTGCTTATAGGCTACTCTAGTTATATTCTGAATACTGTTTCTGTATTCATGTTTCAAGTTCACTCTGCACAGTTGGACTTTAATACTGTGTCCCTAAATACCTGTTATGTATTTGAATTACTATTATTACTGGCTAGTCATGTGGATGGTAGGCCACTCATGCATGCTACCAAGTAGTATGGTAAATTAAAGAGCCTCTCCCTGAAAGACAACCCCTGTCAGAGATCAGCACATGAGCAGAAACATGAGCCTACTGCAGCACAAAGAATGAAGCCTTTACAGCTCCTGGGGGAGAACAGCAAAGTCACGGAGCGCAAAAGCCCAGTTCGATTGGCAGCCGCCTGGCGTGCGTAAAGGACGGCGATACACACCTACCTCGCATCAACACCCAAGTCCTTGCATCCCTGTGCTACTTAGACCAGCCTTCATGCATGTGTCTTTGCTGGACGTAGCCTAAATATAGTTCAGGCTGCGTGCTGTCCCTGTGTTCGTCACCTCCGTATCCTTCATTGGATTAATTGAAATCAAGCCTCTGCTTACGCAACAGTCAACCTGGACATGTATGAACGGCTACTCACTCAGTAAAAAAAACAAGCTGGAGAACATGAAAGTTAATGAGAGTTATACTTCCATTTCCTCTATTTTTTTTTAAGTTATAGCAACACACAATTATAAGGTCGAGGTATACTGTCATGATGCAAACACATAGGATTGTGCTACGGCAGGGAGATGCAATTTAGTTCAAAGCCCTATGCATTACCAGTTGGTCGATGAACGGGGGTTGAGGATGTCCTCTTTGGCCGTGAGCAGCGACAGGCTGTAGGTATCAAGGTTGACCGTTTGCGTGCTCATGATGGCAAAAGTTTCCAGACCACTCCCGCAGCTTCTCTCTTCACTGGTCCCGACGGTTTTCGGGAGTCGGCTATGTGCTGGGAAACAGCCACAGCTAAAGCCACACCAAGGGTCGTTCACGGCTGAGAAAACACAGCAGTGGAGCTACGTAGGTTCATGCAATGTAAGGTCTTTAAGTTCCAAAGTGGTGAGATCTACGTGCAGGCGCTGCGCACTCACAGCTTGGAGGAGACTGCGACTGCACACTGGTCTTTGTGCAGCGGGGTAGAATAAGTTTTCACTAAAAAGCCCCACCTCCCGTTGAGAGAGTGGAAAGCATAATGACTTCACTAGCTGGGTCACTTTGAAGAAACGCAGCAGCCAGTCAGCTACAAGTACAGCCCATAGCTGCCACATGCATTATCCCAAAGGTTCACTTGGTAACCCTTATCTTTTACTAAGCAACTTCCATTCCACTGCCATTCGCGTGCACTCTTTCTAACAAACAGGAGTTATTGCACCACATCACCACTATTTACATAATCATGCCAGTGAATCATATATAGCTAAGGGTCAAAAAGCATGGAACAATCCTATACTATTATTTGTTTTGTAAGTTATTGTTATTATTTCAAACAATTGTGATTAAATAAGCTTCAGTTTTGTTGGTGTGGTTTTGAGGTGCTATACAGGGGCAAGGCAGCAGCTTTGGGTCTGTCAGTCTCTCTTTATCTCTTTTTTTTGTCTTTGAATCGGGCCCCTGCTGGCTCCTGGCAGACTCCAGAGAAGCCATTTACAGCGCAGGCCGTCTCTGAATGAGCCAAATAAGGGCCAATTTCATGGGAACTGAGTCTGAAAGAGGCAGAGCATACATAAAAAAAATAGCAAGGGAGGCTGATTCAGTGTTTAAGATCGGCTGGGGGTCTGTTCGATGGCTGCCCAACAGTGACACCCGCACAAAGTGACCACATGACCATGCACACATACCACTGCCCATGTGTACGCTCACACATGCAGAAACACACACACTCTGTGAACTCTAGACTACCTCCGTCCAGACAAGCAAACACACTCACACACACACACACACACACACACACACACACACACACACACACACACACACATTCACGCACACTCAAACACTGGTATTTGACTCTGGGTATTTGTGTGGGCATGAGTGTCTAAGACCTTGGATTATGGGAATGTTCCTGAGCTCTCTAATTTACTTAGCAGCCATTCTTAGATAATCCAGGACAGATGCAGGGGATAAAAGTCACAGGTTTTTATTCTCTGATGTGTCAGGGTCAGTCTGGATTTGACCCTGAAAATGAAATTTGCTTTTCATATTATTTCACTTAACAGTTAACACTCTATGAAATGCTCATCCCATGTTAAGGTTTGATCAGGACACACTTCACAGCGGCTGATTCATGGTCTGGTGAATGTTGGATTTGATAAATTCACCCGACGCGATCATTGACGGTTAAACAAAACACTTCCTTTTAAGGAGAAGGGTTTCCCATTGCTATCTTTGTTATTCCTGTATTCAAAGATGCCAGACTCGGTCTACTCGGCAAATGTAAAATTCGTTTTAATGTCACACTTTCTGTATTTATACCGGAGGTAGGCAAGCCATATGTGTGTAGTGTTGAAAAACATTGCCATAATTCAAAGAGGTTTTAAAATATCTGAGACTTTTCTCCTTTGATGCTTTGTAACAGTTATCCTTACTGTATCACTTTGTGTTTGGAGAAGAATAAATCCCCCCCCCCCCCCAAAAAAAAAGCCCACATCTGGTTAAACCCCATGTGTGTGAGTCCGAGTCGTGTGAAAAATGTTGCGTTAGTTGTGCAAGCAGGCATGCAGCACACACACAGGCTATGTGGCTGTGGCCAAAGCTTGCATGCCAGAGGGACAGGGGGCATGACATCCCCATGCCGCTATTATTCTTACAACTTCCTGCTATTAGAGGCTCTCCTGCCCTTCCAGCCTCTCACTCCTTCACTATGGATGTGAACCGCACTGCTGTTATGCTCCACTTAAGAGGACTTTGGCATTTCCTCTGCTGGGGTGCGGTGGCGGCTGTTGTTGGAGATGGGGTCTAAATGTTGTAATGATTGTGTGTCCAGCAGGGATTGGGACTCTTGTGTTTGTGTGTGTGTGTGTGTGTGTGTGTGTGTGTGTGTGTGTGTGTGTGTGTGTGTGTGTGTGTGTGTGTGTGTGTGTGTGTGTGTGTGTGTGTGTGTGTGTGTGTGTGTGTGTGTGTGTGTGTGTGTGTGTGCAAATGGGGGGACTTCATTTTACTGAAACTCCTTCCCTAATTGTCACAGGCTTTTGTTGAGCTTCCTGCCTTCCTGACGTAGTCTTAACGAAGGACAGAGTGTTGGTGACAGAGTGTTGAGTGGTCCAGTCACATGTAACATCCTCTCTTAAGTTTCTCAGAACACTCTTATAGATTCTTAATCCCTTTATGAACCAGTCTTCAATTCCATTGATTGTGTATCAAGTCCTTGTACACATGAGGCTTCCAATGGTGTCCAATGATGTTCCGGCATTTCATACGAAACATGATCTCCTTGTGAAGTGACAAAATCAACCTTCTGCTACCCTAACAAACCACTTCCTTGTAGGCATGGATTAGTCCAAATCCTGTATGTCTGGGTTGTATCAAGGCTTGCGTGGCAGGTTTATGTGTGCCCAGAGCTGGTGGGGGTGTGTGTTAAGAGGTCAGAGATGTGTTTGGGGTCAGGGGTCATATAGTGAGCTATACGTCCTGCTGAACATCACTAATAATATGTTTTCCATTGCTCATCTGTGCATGCTTTCGAGAGCCCAGGACCATCCCACCTCTTTACGTGTGGGCATGTCCTGTCATATTTGCGTGTGTATGAACAGTTGCAGTGCTCTTTTACTCTTTTGACTGAGCGGTCATAAATACAGTCAATCATGCCATTGTCTTGTAAATTTACTGTTTCTCAGAATGAGCTGCTGCTGGAATGTGTCCGACCTTTCATGTGCCATTTGTGCCCCCTGTATTTCAAACAAGTCAGGCCGTGCCGTAACACATGTCACGATAATTGGCTGGTTATAGCTACAGTATATTAATTGTAGAATTGAACCAAAAGTCCAAGATAACATCTGTGTAAAAAGTTACTTTTACGCAGGTTTTTTTTTTCATTTCTGGTTTCTGGATGACTGACGAAACAAAATGTAGCTGTGTTTCAAGAAGGACATTTTTTTATGGCAGAATGTATGCGTCAAGCTTTTGACTGAAAACAACAAGTTTTATCGTCCCCATGTAATGGTATATGTGAGAAGTTATGTTCTTCTCTGACAAATGTTTCACAAATAAAACAGTATTTTAGGTGTCGTGTATGCCATGTGGGCTGCACACTTGTGCATGACACAAATAACACAGCTGTTGCAAATGCCTTAAGTCAAATTGCGATGTGCTGTATTACTTAGAATATACAGTATGTGTCTGTTTGCCATCAGCAGGTGGAAGGTGAGAGCCTCACCAGTGTTGATGATACAACCGAGAAGAAGGTATTCAGAAGCGATAAGCCAGTGTTGTTCACACAATTATCCGACAGCTGACATTCGAGCAGCTGATCTTTCATTGCTTAGCCCTGAAAGAAAATTGATTGAGGTCAATTCAGGTGCCAGACAGGGTGATAAGAGAAGGAAACACCAGAGATATGCGGCAAATCTAGAAAGCCAAGACACTTGTGGGAAAGAGGGAAAGAAAGAAGAGATGGATAGTGCTCACATGCATATCATAGTCAAAAAATAAAATACCCTTTGCCTGTAGTGAGAGAAGAAGAGGGAGGAAGGGAGAGAGGTCTACACATTCTCTGTGAGTCTGGGTGTCTTCTCAATGAGCTTCCAGGTGAGGTCACTGCTCAGCTATGCGCCCTCACAACAACCGTGAGATATCTTTCCCTTGAGCCTCGGTGTGAACACGAGTGTGTGTGTGTGTGTGTGTGTGTGTGTGTGTGTGTGTGTGTGTGTGTGTGTGTGTGCAATTTGATACCACATTCTTACCTCTGTAAGCACAAACACAAGCACTACAAAACAAGCGTTTCTTAATTGTTGCTTCTCGTCCCGTCTTTCAACCTGAAACCTGAGCTTTTGACTTCCTCGTCGTAGTTTCGAGGTCGCCTTTCTTCTGTGAAATGTGCCAAGCGTAAACAAATGGCAGGGTTGTGGGAAACAGAAAGAAAAGAGACCACACATCTCTGTTAATAAAAGAGGAGCTCTACATCTGCTTTCCTATACGAAGATGTGCCCCTAAACTAGACCGTGGTGTTCATGGTGAAAGCAGACCTTGGAGCAGTTCCGAAACAGGTAGATGAAAACGAACTAGTAGGAGGGTGAAGTATACAGAGAAGGGTGCTTTTCGCTCTTCAATAGCTCAACCTTTTGTATGCTCTGTATAGTTAGTCCACTTGCTTTAGTGTGCAGTAGTTTTCCTTGTGTCCCTGAAAGCCTTGATGTTCTGGGAAAAAAAACTTCTCTTGATCTGCTTAGACTGTTTACACTTGTGTTTACACCCTTTCTCTAAGATATGGATAAGGTTCTTCGCTCTCCTCCATCATATTCTTCAAGGCCTCAACAGCTTTAACAGGATAAATCTATCTGACGATTTCAACTTCTATCATACCTGTATTACAAAGTTTACAAAGAGCACCCCAAAGTGCGCTAAACTGCTGCAATTCTCAACTGTACTGTAACAGTGTTTTGTCTTTGGCTTTCAAATTCAAATCTTCTTATCTGCTCCCCGTGGGGAACCCTGGAAAATGAGAGCCAGATGTGGTGATGTCAGCGCACGTCTGTTGTGTTCTACGAGGCTGCGGTGCAAGAGCAGGGGCAAGGGTTGGTGGGAAATTTGAACACAGCCCACGGATCAAGTGGCTGACGCAGCACATAGGGTCTGTAATCAGTGTTGCTCGCGTGACCATGGATGACGCTGAAGTTGCTGCTTTCACAAACTCACACCAGTAAATTCCTCCATTTACGAGAGAGTTAAAGGATAACTGACGCACATGTATGTCGGGAAACAGGTCATCTGGTGTGTTTCTTTTTTTTTCCGGGCAGGCACACAGTCTAGTAGTAACACACACGTAGAGATGGCACATGGACACAACTATTCCACCCGCAACCGCCCACCTTCCCTCATCACTCTTCTAAAGTTATGCATCATCATCGGACCACATCACTAAACATCCCCATGGCAACACTCGGACCTCTCTCACCGCATGTTTCTGTGGCTGCTTGTGATGGCTTACTACTCTATAGGAAGTCTCGGATCACAGCATTGGGATCTTCATGACACTTTGTGCTGCAGGGAGCCACTGGGCGAGAGTTGCTGACTCGGCCATATTTTTCATCCAAAGAAAAATCTAATAATGGTGAACGACCGTTAATGAATAAAGCGTGAATGATGCAACAGATCCTGATTGTTTTTTTTTTAAAGTTGTGTTTGAGCTTTTATTTATTGTTTTTTTCAATGAAGACAAAGATAGGCTTAAAAAAAGGATGTTGGGGGTGTGTTTTTTAATTAGGCTATGTTCTGCTCATTCTATTGAGCTGAAGGTTTTAATTGTTGTTGTCTCTTTGTAAGCTTGTTGTCTATTTTTATTGTATATTGTGTATTTCTAATCTCAACGTCATTGTAAAAGAGGGTCACCCCTCAAATGATCTTTCGGGGTTAAATAAAGGAAAATGAAAAAAAAGGAAAATTAATTAAATGTTTTCTCTCAGTGCTTCAACAATTACACATCTAACGCATTCCAATATGGTAGCCTTGCAGCAAAATATATTTAATTATTTTTGACATTGTGTGACAAAGGCACTGGTTCTATCAACTTCAACTCAAAGTAATATGGCAGAGTATAAAGTGTGTTGTTTTTCAAGGGTCATCCTTGTTGATGGAACCAGCTCATTTAAATTTGGAGTGAGTGCATGGACCTCATGTATTTAGTAATCAAAAAACTAAATAAAGAGATTGGCTGTATATAGACCTAAAAACCCACATGGTAATATATTTCTTCTGCACACTGCTATACTACGCATAGCCTGTATAAATAGTAAGGCTGCATTCCTGCTTGTTTCCACAAGAGAGCAGAGCTGCACCAAACTTGCAGTGTGTGTGTGTGTGTGTGTGTGTGTGTGTGTGTGTGTGTGTGTGTGTGTGTGTGTGTGTGTGTGTGAGTTTGCATGCATTGTGTGAAACAAAGGGTTGAGAAAGATAAAAGGAATAGACAGACACAATGTGGCTACAACTGTATTGTTTTCCTTTCATCTTTGTCAATCTGTACGTTGTAGGCTGTTTCAATAGGAAGCTAAATTAATTCTGAATCTTGAATTACCTTACCTAATGTTAATAGCCATTGTAGCGTTCTTATTGCACCTACACAACTTTCGTCTTTTTGTAATCATGTGTTTGTTTAAAATCACACTTTCTGAATGAATGGCTATTCTTGTGTTTACAATATCTAAATACGAGACATCAGCTGTATGCTTCAACGCAATAACAAACACGTGAGACCGGTTCAAAAGATTAACAGTTTTATTAAAATCCATGTCAAACATCAAAATACTGAATGACAAAAAAGGAAAAAAATCTTCTTCTTTTGTTTTTTTTATTTTGTACAAATCACAGTGGTTCAAAAATATTACAAATGTTTAAATGTTTAGTTTCAAAACATTATAGATTTTTTTTTGCAACAGCAGCAAAACATTCTGATTGTGTATATTTTATTGAAAGCCCTTAATAGTTTATGAGTGTAGTGTGCTCTTTCGTTTTGCCTTTTTGATGTAGCACACGCAATAACATCAGCCGCAATATTAATAAAACTCCTATGAGTCCATTGAAATAAAAATGCACAACAATACTACTTATAAATGACAGACCCAGAGTTAATCACACCATGTCCGTCTACCAATATGCTCCCTGACTTAGGCCTCTCTGTGTGCATACAATCCCATGTATACACCAGCTTAGTGTGGTGAGCAGTCATAAGGTGAGAGGTTAATTACAACTGGGACTCATATCAAATGTACAACACTGTACTGTATTTTGGATAACAACTATCTTAATTAAAGCATATTATATATATAGTTGTCACAGCTAATATCTAACTTTTATCCAACAAGTGGTTCACAGATGTTGTTCTCCAACTTTGAATACACCAACTTTATGCATGATTACAACATAGTAAATTGCAGCTAAATAGTGGAAGCAATGGGGCATACTGTTGAATTTGAGAGAGAGAGATACCAAGAGAAGAGGAAAAGTAATAAGATATTTTAATTTGAATAAGGAACACTGGTAAATAAAAAGCCTTAGCGTACTTATCGAAAACAGTCTTCTCAGGCTACATAATAGAAAGTGCAGGCACCTGAAAGAGTGCGAAAAACATTAAAACTGCTGGTTTACTGGGTTTCTTGGTCATTTTATCGTTTGTGTTGTGTAGCTTTAGCATAGATGTTATTACATTTTAAACGTGTAAAGCTTCATATATGTGTTATCATTGGAAGTTTTGACTATGACCCCAGTAGTCAGTAACTATGCTAAGATACTGTACATTAAAGAAAAGCTGCCTACTTCTTTTTCTTTGCTCACATGTGTGTATTTCTTGGCTTAATCAACTTTACTTTGGGTCCAGAAGGCTGCAGGTGTGGTGCCGTCAAACCTGTGCAGAGCCAAAAAGTGAATTTTCACTGAAGGCACAGGAGAGGAGACGCCAAAGAATCAAAACAATGTGTTTTCTCGGTCGGTGGGTCAAGTCTCGCTAGAGAGGAAGAAAAACTCTCCTTAAAAATAAATGAGGTGGAGGTGAGAGAGGAAAGGTCATGATATCAAGAAAATCCCAAAAATACCATGAACCTTAATCCTAGGGAGCTGATTAAAGCTAACAAATGCATCTACATCATATATCAGGGGCTCTCAATCTTTTCAAGCCCATAACTCTGGGGCCATATCCCAAAATGTTCACCCACAATAAAAAAGAGAATATCCAAGTTGTCATGAACCTGAGGTGTCCAACACATCCAAATAGTATTGTGATTATTACCCACAGTTAGACCCACAGTATTTAATTTAAATTATATTATTTAAGTTTTAGAAATGTCCCCAGAGGCAAACCAAATGACCCCAGATAGGGTCCCAAACCCAAGGTTGAGAAACTCTGCTGCATATACAGAAGCATATGCCTTACCCCAGAGACATGCATCATGCTTCATCCAACTCCTCTGTCATTGCATGCAGCCTTAATTCAAACATTGCACTTGGCTTGCAGCCACTTAGAACACAAAATACAATTTTCATTACCATAATTGATTTCAGTAGAAAGTAGCTTTTTATGCTTCTCAGTTGTATGCCCGATACTCGATATCTTAAAAACACTAGAATATGCTTGATTGTTTGTATTAACTACCGTAACCGCACAAAAGGGACAGCTGTATCAATGCACAGCAGCCACAGATTATCTGCTTTGGTTTTCCAAAGCAAATGTCTGTAGAAGGTTCTAGCATATTATTTCAATGTGTATATTTAGTGATGCTACCTTAGGCTGTGCTGAGCTAATTCAGTAAAACTGAGTTGTACACAAAGCCCCATAGCAAAAAAAAAGAGAGCGACTGAGGGGTTCAGTGCCAACTAACCTTAAACAACAGGCTTGACAAGTTACTCAGCTCCTCACTGAGCAAGTTGTTGGGAAATTTGCAAAAGACTTAAGTGGGAAATATCGTGCTACAATCATCAAGTTTAAAAACATCACATAAGGAACAATTCATGCTAAGCACAGGAAGGTATAGTCATAGACAACAAAAGAAAAGAAAAAAATAAAGTGCATTCCAATACTAAGTGCTAATATAATGACATTGTGAGGCCACCATGCAAATTAACCACACTCCCCAGCACATAGGCCAGCCAGTGCTCTTTAAAAGCTTTGCTTTCTCAAAGTGAGTGGTTTTAAAGTCACAGGAATCAACCTGTGAGTCATTTTGTCACTGCCTCTCAATCACCTTGTCAGTGGAGATCTCTAACCCCGTTGTGAGACCTATTATATCCAAATAATTACCAATCTATAAAACAAACTAATGCAAGGCCATATGATTAGACCTGCCTACACTACTACACTTTATGGAGAGTTTAATTCAAGGCGGTCTGTCTGCATACAAAGGAGCAGTAGGCCTAAAAGATTCCCCACGGGCATGGAGTCGAGTTGGCTCTAAAATCCCCTCAAGTACAAAGCAACACCATAATCCATTTTACAATTATAACACTATCACGGCCATTGTCTACTGAATCTACCATGTCAATCTGCTGCGGAACCTGTCTGCAGGCTTGAAAAAAAATGTTGCTAGAATCTATTTTTTTTTTTTTTTACTTTTGTCCAACTATAAGGCACATGGAGCAAGAGAAGAGGCTTAATGGGTCAAACCAGCCATTACTAAGACAAATCTACTAGCCATCCGTCCTATTGGGAACTTAAATGAGGCCATGGAAGTCCATCAAAAAACTGTCCCCCAAAACTTTCACCTCTTTAAAGTCTCATTTATAAAATCCCAAAGCCCTGCACTGGGATGAGTTGAAATATCCGTGGAGTCTTTCCAAAACGATGTAGGTTGCATGTAATAATGCTGTCTTAGACTTGTTCACTTTCACTCTTTTTTTCAGAGAGGAATCAGTTCAATTCTCACTTGGGTCTCGTGAGATCCTTTCCAGAATGCTATTTCGGTGGCTGACAGCGACTTTAACACGTTTCTTATGGAACAACAGCGGAACACACCACATGTCTCACACAATCTCTCCATCTCCTGCAGTCGCCTGGGTAAAGCAGAGAGGTGCAAACCCACAAATAGAACGACGTGCTAATAGAAACCCATCACCACAATATTTTCATTTTCACATTCCGTTCCTAAAGCCCCAAGAAATTAGCACCCCTCATCAACAAAATCAGATTTGCTCTCATATACGCAGCAATAAATCAAGCTGTTTGTTGTTAGAGACAACACTTAACGGCTGCAAATTCAATTCTAAAGTAATATCGTTTTCCTGGTTAATGAGGAAGCAATACAGAGCACACTGTTTTTGGAATAGAAAAAAAAAGCAGCAAAAAGACATCAGAACATTGTAACCACTGTTATGTCAAAAATAATAATAATCTAAAAAAGAAATGACCTATTATGACTTTGTACAGACTGTTAGCATAATGGAAGAGAAAAATAAAGGTTTAAAAATGCTCATGGGTTCAATTTTGAATACCATCAGTGCATTTCTGCACTTTCATCACAGGTAAACACTTAACAAATAGACAGACACATAGAACGTGAACATAAAATCACATGTGTGTTTGTGTGTTCATGTGGACACTGTCTTATTGTGTCTTAAGCACCATTTTTACGATTCCAGCAAGAGGAATGGAAGGCATCTCCACCAGTAATACTTTTTTCCTGACACCACGGACCTAAATACACCACCGCAAGGAGGGATTAGATCAATATAATGTCCTGCCTCCTCCTACAATCCCCTTTCTCTTCTTTCATATTCTTCGCTACTAAAGGAAGCAGGAAAACAATAATTGAGGGGAAATAAGGGAAGAAAGAGATTAAAAGAATCACAGCTTTGGTATTCGGTATTAGTGGAAAACAATGGTCAAGTTTTTAATGCACTAATGACACTGTGTGTGTGTTTGTGTGCTTTAGCTTTCTGCTGACGCTTTGCAAAGGGTTGAAGTTATTCTGATGATCTTCATAACTAACACTGAAGTGAACACATCACACAGACATACAGACTCCTGTTACTGCAAGTGTGATGGTTAGTGCCGGGCCCCTGAGCAGTGCTGCCCCTAGTGGTGTAGGGGTGTAAAGGCAGGCTGGCTGAGGTGCTTCAATGCAACCTAGTGGTCATGGACGTTACCAGCGCATTTGTGTAATACTGTATATCCATCGTTCCTCCATGGCAGAAATGGTCAAGTAAGGCAAACCCTTCTTAACCCACTGTCGTTTGCTATTGAGTGGTCACTTTGAATGTTTCCGAAGTGCAGTTTGGTGAATCCAAGTCATCAAGGAGAGCTTGTGTTTTGCTTCTTTTTTTTTGTTGCACAAATGGTGTGCAGGAGGAGGGGGGGACCAAGGTGCCGGGATGGATGAGAAGGACCATGTCATCAGTACTAGACTGGAGGCTGATAGCTGTGATCAAGCCTCTCGATGGAGAATCCTTACTTGCTTATATTGTTTAAGGTTGCCCTTATTCTCAAACCTGGGCTCTTACAATAACAGTCCCATCTTTTGCAGTTGCAATGGCAATCAAGTCCTCACCACTTCCTGGGAGTAGTGTGCGCCATTAAACCCTGAAGAATGTCCAAGAAGGCAAAGAAATATATATATGTATAAAAAGGTAAAATAATATCAAAATAATAATAATAATTACATTGTAAGTGTCCAGTGCTGGTTTTTAGAGGGGTCTTTTAGGGGAGCTTTTGCACGGGTCTGTGTGTGGAAGCTAACAGTCTGCGTAGAAGTGAAGGCAGAGGTAAGCCCCCCCCTCCCCCCTGCGCGAGAGGAGCTGTGGTGGTCAATGTGTAATAGTCGTTAAGGTCAATGTGAAGGATGGACACTGAGAGAGATACAGAGCCCTTGCTCCCAGTCCAACCACTCAAAGGCTGGGACTCTGTAAGTGCTGGCGCAGGGAAAGAGCTCTTGTGGAGGGGACAAGGGGCTCCCTTGCAGATCAGGTGAGTCTGGGAAGCACTCAACTCGGAAGCATCACTCAATCATAATAACCGCAAGCATACACTCACACATCCATGCACATACACTTCAGTTAACTCTACACTTAAGTCACACGAACATACCCAAAATGCACTCATGAAGTCACCCACAATTTAAAGAGGCACATACATTCCCCCAAAACATGATGCCTAGCATTCAGGCATAGTAGCACTGAGAATAATTTCTCCACTGTTGGAGGGTACAAAGCCAACCTTCTCTATATGTGTTACAATGGGGGGGGGGGGGGGGGTAACTATCCTGGGAGAGTGGACCAGGTCAGGATAAAGAAGGAAGTGGAGGAGAGCCTTTAGGAGACGTGTGGAGAGGAGGACGGGTGTCTCCAGAAACACCAGCCTCGTTTGGTGTGCTGCTTGCGCAAGATCTCCTCCTCGCGCTCTCGCTCCTTCCGAGAGCGCAGATAGCGGTCCTCCTCCTTCAAGAACCACACAGGAGGCCAGCGCTGCTTCTCGAAGTGCTTCTGGTTGTCTACAGAGAAAGACAGAGGAATATGTTTTATTTCAAACTGTTTTATTTCATTATTTCAAGCACCATTTGAAAAAAGAGAGGTGGGGGTAGCCTGTACCTGGAGACATGACCTTCATGTCTTTGGGGAACTTGCGGCAGATGCTATTATAATTAGTGCAGATGTGATGGAGACACCAAGCTGATAGCTGCTTGGCATTGTGGAACTGCAAAGGGGAAAACAGAGGAGAAATGAGAAGTAAGATTTAAGATTGCATCAAGAGAATCTTTGGTTGATAACAATTAATCATGTAGAAGAAGAAAAAAATAATTTTAAAATAAATATTTATTAAATTATGAATAAGTAGTTATTTTAGGGACAGGGACAATTTATTCAAGGACAGACCTGTGCCAGCTCGAGGTAACTCAACACCTGTCCATCAATGTCCCCTCCTTTCACCGCCAACTGGAGAAGCTCATCCACAGCATGCTGCTCTGAAGATGCCCAAAATGTCAATATGTATGTTAATATATGACACTGACATGGTCTTGCGTGTTTATCTCCCAGCTATACATTATGTGTGCTCATTTCCACATAACGTTAGGAATAGACCACTTGGAAAGAGTCAGCCCTTACCTGTGAGTGCGACAAGGCGTGGCAGACAGAGACGGTTGGCCAGAACAATGAGTTCCATGGGCTCCAGACCAGGAGAGGGCGTCAGCAGGCCGCAGTACAGGAACTCCAACACCCCGCGCATGCAGGCTGTACCGGTGTTAGGAATGGGCACCTGGGAAAGGCAGAAATGATTGACTTGTGAGTATATACGATTATTTACATAAACATTGCATTTGTGCATCTTCCCCTGCACTTGCACAATTGTGTAATGCTACTAAATATCATGTTGGCCAGTACTTATATACTATAGTAAGGGTAATGGCTAGAAATGGGTGATGTCCTTAAAAAAAGAGAGTGAGTGAGATCAATGAAAGCAGTGGAGGTAGTATTTGAAGGTAAAGGGCAGAGGAAATGCTGTTCGGGCCACATTCTCTTCGATCTATAGGCTCCGATGAAAGCACCGTATGTGGGCTAGTGATCCGAGCAATGTGGCTTATGCTAAAGATTCCTAAGCACACACGGGGGACCCCTGCTATGATGAGCACAGTGAGATGCAAGCAAAAACCTGAATGTGCATTAGAGCTACATGTAGATTCAGCACCTTTTTACATAAGAGTCAATCAGACCAGTCCAGTCGTGCACAGTTTAACATGTTCAACATTAGGGTAAAACAACATATGAACCATTAGGGCGACGTGTTTTATAGTGGGGCCAAATTACAATTAAAACAGAATAACTTGCAATGACCTCTAGATGTCGCCATACCATCAGTTAGACTTGGGCTACACCAAAGGAAGCGGTCATGCTGCTTCTCAGTGCAGACAAACCTTTCACTTTGGGTAGTTAAATTAATACATGCATACACACATGAAAAGGATCCTTTTATGGGCCTAATTACTGTTAGTCAGACCAACGGCAGTCCAGCAGGAGATAATGCGATCTAAGCCCAGTAGGGACGGAAGGAAGGTAGCTGGTGATGACAGTGATGACCTGACCCCTCCAGGAGTTCTCTGAGTGTACCCACTGAGGCCTTCTTCAACCTCCACTCACATAAACCAATTAGGAGAATGTCAGCCAGGCGCAACCTCTCGTTATGAGTAACAAGTCAAAACAGCAAGACATGGGTGGTCTCTAGAGATTAAAGCTCCAGCTGTGTCCAGGAAGTGTTACCGAGTGGACACGTTCACAGTGACAGGACATTTATGGATAAGACCAGCTGTAATGACAGGTGTTCTTTTCCCCCACACAATCTGTTGGTGCACATTTTAATTTGATTTGCAAACCCATACAAGCTATGGTTCAAAGTAAAAAAAAACATGACTGAATTGAATGGTAAAAAGGAGAAGGAAAAGTGCTGCCATGACTAAATTGAATTCTGCGTCTAAAAATACTGAGAAGGAAGTGTGTGACGTGTGTGAGAATAGAACAGTGATGGCTGACCACATGCTACTCTCACAGTAACAGATACAGCTTCTGACATGAATATTCATATGATGGATGTATATCCTCCCAAAGAGAACAGTTGTAATATGGTAACATGATGAAACATCATATGAATAACCCATTAACCTGTTTTATTTATCATGGTTTATGTAGAACAGCTACCCAAATGAGCAGAAATCATTCAGTTAAATGTGATTATTTTGGTGTGGAAATCAACATTTCTGTTGACTTTGAATAGCCATGAGAATACTCACTGATGAATGAGTTAAACTGGGAAGAAGTGTGTTGACATTCATAGGTGCTGGAGTTGAATCTAAAATTGGACCAGTGTGAAACACATGTTCAGCTGCAACGTGTTCAAATTAAAGTCTAGACTTGTCAACGCTGATCTGTTTTACCAGATCCAACATCAGCATCTTTTAAAAATACCCCAGTAATGACTGTATTTTAATGTAACTGAATAGTACCAAACCATGTGCTGTTCAAGTTAACCCAACTGTGTTATTGTACCTTTCCCTAAAAGCTCTGCTTCTGGTGAGAGATCAGTTTTAGCAAGAATTTCTGTTCACGGACACTGCTTCTGAAATGACCAATTATCTGGGAAGATGTGGGCCTCAAGGCAAATAAGATATATTATAGTCTCACAATGGAATTGCTATTCTACAAATGCAACCTGTCCATTAACATTAACTCCTACCAACGAGGAAATAACTAACTTTCAAAGCCATCAGACAATACAGTAACGGCAGCTTGTAACAAATTTAATGTAATTCAATAACTAACACTGCTAAGCTTTTCAGCAACAACAAAAAAAGTGCACATACATTTACATACAAGCATGAATAGACTATTGCTTATAAACATAAATGCTGACAGCTGCATTGTGAGTTCAGTCTTTGAGTCTTTGTCTCTAGGGCACCTGCCTCCTATGCTGTGCCAGATTCACGCCATAAACAATGCTACAATAGTCACCAACATGAACCGTTCAGAGTAACCATAGACACCGGCAGCCCACCAAAAGCAAACACTGTGCCCCCTCAGTGAGGCTGATGTCCTGTTTTCACCAGCGTCCACAATAGCTGCAAAGGCCGTATTCACACCTACTCACATGGTGTGTTCTGGAATAAAAATCCCAGTCTTTCCTAGTAGAAACACACACAAAAACAAAATACTTTTCTTTCCCAGTTCCTACATTCATGTTCTTCTAGCATGACTTCTATAACTTTAGAGCTTTACAACCAAACTCAATATACAACACTTTTCGTCCTTTTCTGTCTCTCGGTGTTCATTTCAAAGTTCTACTTCGTTTAGTCCTTCCGAGGGCCTGCATCTATGTAACCCAAACCCCGCTGGCCTTGACAGTAACCATACCCCAGGGGATCTGGTTCTGCAACACAGTCCGGGGAGCATGGACTTAAAGATAGCCAGAGACATGAACTTCCTCTCTAGTTAGGTCAGATCCGGGTGCACAAGCCCTGCCTCCAGAGGACGGCAATGTTATGTGGTCAGCCTTCTTTTTTTGGCCTACTTTAAGAACTGAGGTGTGTGTGTGTGTGTGTGTGTGTGTGTGTGTGTGTGCGTGCGTGCGTGCGTGCGTGCGTGCGTGTGTGTGTGTGTGTGTGTGATGCATGTGTGCTACACTAAAATAGCTACATCTGGTAAGAGAGATACCAGATGTATTGCTTATTTAATCGGATACCACTGCTTTTGTTGATACATGCTAAGCACATGAGTGTGATTACTAGGTTGACAAACTCACCTCTTCAATGTAGCTTTCCATGAAAGAGCCGCGGAACATGGCAGCCATCCAGTTGCAGCTGGAGATGAGCAGGGGCTTGTGAGCCGGGAGGCAGCCGTCATCCAGTCTGAACACCACATCTAAAACCGGGGTGGGAAAAGAGCATTCATCTCGTGGAGTGCCATAGAAGCCCAAGCTACAGAGGGGGAAAGACAGACAAGGCAGACGTCTAGACACATACACACACACACACACACACAAACACACACACACACATACAGGCAGACAGAAGGCAAGACAGACACACACATAGACATAGACACAGGTAGACAGACAGAGAGATAAATTGACAGGAAGGACAGAAGAGCTTTTGACACAGAGTAAGGGAAGGAGAGCAGACGCAGGGGAGAAGGTCATAGAGTATACCCTGTGTGGACACTGGACTTCCGGAGAACAAGTGTAGATAGGGAACTCAGCAACTATGCTGGTGTAATGAGATTGTAATGGGACACATCTCGGATCAAAGGATTTCATGTATCTTTAATTTAATCCTTGAATAATAAAGAGGAAAAGGAAGATGTGTTAATGCAACCGTCCCAATAGCTTCATTATTTAATAGAGTAAGCATTTTTAAATAAAGATTGCCATTGAAATAATCATACAGACATAAGAGCAAGTATAGAAGGAAGTGAATGTGAGACAAGCTCTGTTCAGAGACAGCTGATGTCTGGCAGTGGCTGCGAATGACTTGGTAACATGCACATATCAGAGCTGCAGGGGACAGACAACACCAAACAAACACAAGACACGGGAAGCACACAAGAGTAAACACAACACAAGAGGGCAGACTGAAACCACGGTCATCAAATCACTTGATGACATAACCAGGAATTCAGAAAACAGGAAAAAAAACACAACATACAAAATGCATATTTTATAGAAAATATACAAAGGTAAATATGATCACGAAATGCACACACTGTGTACATTTCCAGAGACTGAGAGAGTATGCTAGACATTAGCAACATATTTTCTTGTCATCAACTTTACTGCATCGACAATATACTACTCCCACACTCTCACACACATAAACCTAAGCCCCCACACACACACATGCACACACTTACAAACACCTACAGATGGCATTTAAGGGAAATGTCTACAATGACACCAATGCCATTGAAGGGAATTGAGGGGCACTGAATGGTTTGCACAGTGGTTTTACCAGCAAAGGT
Organism: Ammodytes marinus; assembly: GCF_949987685.1. NCBI lineage: Eukaryota > Metazoa > Chordata > Actinopteri > Uranoscopiformes > Ammodytidae > Ammodytes > Ammodytes marinus. The sequence goes on along the minus strand of NC_137231.1, from coordinate 15,576,760 downwards.
CCCTTTATTGAGACACTCCTTGATGCGGTTGGCCCGGCGAACATGGAAGGCCTTGGTGATTTCCTGGTTCATGAAGCTCTCTCTGTTGAGGACATTGGCCACCATCATGCGCAGGTCAAACACCTCCAGTAGCTCCGCAATGGTGGCCACCTGCATCAGATCCCCTCGGCCCTCGTCAAGACTGCCTGTGTACAGGTACTCAAGCACAGCCTGAAAACCACAGCAAACTGATTAGTCAAACACAACAGCTTTGGAACAGCTATGAAAAAGAGACTATGATGATTAAAGGTGCACTGTGTAGTTTCAGAAGAGGGGAAGGTTTATTTACATTTGCAGAGCCTGCAGTTAGTTTACAAAACACATTTACTCTAAATGCAATTCTTCGTACGGAATAATTATATCATTATACGTCACTAAATCATTTTGAGGGCACCTGGAACCAAACATAAGACTAGAATACGGCACACAACTGTGGGCCCTGCTGCTTTAAAAAAAGTAACTTTTCGGGTAGCTCCAGGGATCCAATTTTACTGCGACGATAGTTTGTTTATTCAGTTACGAGAATGTACTTTGAAAGATGTTCACTTCTCCGACACACCCAAAGTTACATAGTTGACATTTCACTAGGTACATTTAAAATAATCTGATTTATGTTATTTCACCCTACAATGTATAAATGTATTGTTCCAAGTCAATCACCTTGAATGGTTCTTCCTGTATGAGCGCATCCATGGCCACAACAGTCATGAGTCGTGGTCGTCCATTAACGGGATCATCGACATGCTCCAGGCACACACTTAGGAACCCCCTTCCCCAGCTGGAAAGTGCTCTGCCGGTCCCTAGCGCTCCCAGGGAGTACAGAGCTCTAGAAGGGAGCGCATTATCGCTCTGGGAAGTCCTCAAAGAGCCGCGCTGGAGCAACTGGGGTCGATTCAGGCCCCGCACTCCTCCGTCGGCCCCGTCTTTATCGATGTCTAAGCTCTTGGTGCGGCCGGCTTGCTCCTTGGCTCCTCTCCTGCTCTGCTCGTCCTCCTCCCCTGTCTCAAAGCTTTCCTTGCTCTCCTGTTCCTCTGGGCCCTTTGGCCACATCCCCGATCCACCCAGGTCCAGGGTGAAGAGGTCGTAGAACTTGGAGCAGGACGTGGCCAGGTAGACCTTGTGTGCAAAGACGCGCGTGGCACCGCCCTGCAAGAGGAAAAGGACGTCCGAACACAGCGGCTGGCAGAAGAGGGAGTCGGGGCCCTGGCCGTCAGCGCATGGGGGGTCTGGGATGCCCACGATGGGGCGGGGCGGGCGAGGGGGCAGGAAAGGAGCCTGGAGGAGGGGCCTCTGGACTCTCTTAAGGTGGGACTTCCAGAACTGCAGGTGTCGACGGGAGATGAGGGCAGCTCGGATGGCGTTGTCAAACACATCTTTGACTCCGAACTGGGCGACAATGCTGGTCTCAAAGTAAGGGATCCCCAGCTCCTTGGCCACCTCATGTCCTCTCTCGGGAGGAAGGATATCTGTGGGTTTGATGGGTCTGTGGGACAGGAGGAGATGATGATGATAAAGACTAAAGTAAAAGAAAAAAGGAGGTATAGGAAGTTGAGTGTCTCAACGATACCACAATGTTACACAAAGCAACACTGTTAGGTCCTCATCACTATACTTAATTTATTTAATGAAAAAATTGAGATTACAGATTATTAATCAAATTCATATCAACCAGAAAACGAAATCACAGTCGACACCTTATAGGTGTTTCCTTTTTTGTTCACAAGATCATTAAATGATAAGTAGAACGGTTGGCAATGTCTTATTTACAGCAATTTGGGTTACCATAACATTACCGATCATTGATTAACTGGAGCAAACCCCATATGCAACCCTCACTGAAAAGCTGCATGTTCTATTTGATATTTGGCTGTTAATGCCTGATAAAGAAGGCTTCTCACTTGGCTAAGGGTCGTCGCGCACGGTTAACCGCATCCAGGTCGGCATAGCGCAGATCCAGCTGGCAGCCAACCAGAATGATGGGTGTCCGGGGACAAAAGTGCTTGATCTCCGGGAACCACATGGTGCGTACATGGCGCAGGGAATTGGGATTTGCCAGAGAGAAGCAAAGCACCACTACGTCAGACCTATACGAGGAGAAGAGGGGAGAGGAGAGTCTTCATGTCACGTACTTCACAACATAACACAGAGAACACAGACCAGATAGGAAAAAAAATAGGAGAGCTGAACAGTTGTGTCACAAGCAAGGAGATGCCAGCAGAGAGAAGACATGCAGTCATTGATGGAGTGAGACAGACACGAAAAAGAGAGAAACGGAATAGGGGTCAGTACTGAGTCACTGAGCAACTTGTCAGATTACGTTAGACCATGTGTGATGTATACATGGAAGATGCTTGTGCAGCTTTTGCGAGGTGTTGTGGGAGCATAGTCGGTGGCAGTGCCATCGAGAAAGATGGGGTCACGAGACCCGTATGTGTGTGTGTATGTGTGTGTGTGTGTGTGTGTGTGTGTGTGTATGTGTATGTGTGAGCCGGTGAGTGTGTGTGTGTGAGAGTGAGTGAGAGAGAGAGAGAGAGAGAGAGAGAGAGAGAGAGTCAGTGCCTCTCTGTATCTCTCTTACGTAAATCACCCTAAGCCCTGCATGGCTACATTGACCACGAATGAAAAGCCTCAGAATAGATCAGGATACACACACACATATTCATTTGTCCACCGAAGTGTTTGAGCGTGCAGGCGGCGGCCCTTACAGCTGTTCTCTGGAACTGTTTTTTTTTCTGTGGCACGTTTGAGCATGCGTGTCTATTTCTAGGCGATGAAAAAACAGGCGGTGTGTGTCAGCGAGATGGATCATTTAGTATCAGAACAGTGATGACAGTGCAATATTCTACAACTATTAACTGATCTACTTCTTCTATCAACACAACAAAAACATGGCTTTTGACCCCAGCAGCTCATGACCAGGTCTATTTTGCACTAGCATCACTTATGTAACTTGTGTGCTACAATAACACTCATTTTATAGCCTGCGGACAAGGACATAGATGTTCCTGTTATTGATGTTTGTAAAGGCATATATAATTTACCATTAGATGGGAGCAACTAAAATCAAGAGAACCCTGAAATCAAGAGAAGCAGCATTACACACCACTTAAACACTTCTCTTATTTCCCTTGGGCACAACACCTGTTTTACAGTGAACATGACCTCAGTAATGAGAAAACAAAGGCTTCAAAATCAATCTACCAATTGTATTAAGTATTCAACCTAAAGTCTGGCTTTACTGTACTTTATGCAAATCGAGAAAAAAAAAAAGAGAGCGTCAATTTCCCCTGCATCAAAATAGATAACAATTGTTCCGTGTGTTTGACATTCTTACCAAAAATGTACAAACATGGATCTGAGTCACAAGTTGAATCACGTATGAAGCACTAAACCAAATTACTTTGTACAATGGACATTTTTTACGGTGTAGACATTCCATGTTCCATAGTCCATATTTACTTTCACTAATGTAATCTCTGAAAAGCTCCTACTCCCAAGGACATATTTTACAGTACCAACCCATTACATCGCAGCTCACACACACACACACACACACACACACACACACACACACACACACACACACACACACACACACACACACACACAGGAATTCCCATTAGCACTTTGTCAGAGGATCATTACCATGGCTTAGTCTGTTTGAGGTCATGTTATGCCTACGTGCCTTTGCTTCCATGGTTAAAGGAAAAAGCATTTTGTACCACCTGGGCCTAACAGGAAACAGCGTTAAAAAGGCTCCTGTCGTTCCATAGCACTTGTTTAAACATGTGACAGTAAATGCAAACATTTACAATGGGTATCAGAATATTTTATTAGGATTGTTGCCTTTTTCTGCTGAGCTATTTCCACTTTCAACATGCAGGTCAACCCAACTTATAGTTATCACGTATAAGCCCCTGTTCTGTTCACAATGGGACACTTGTGCAAGGGAAGAGTTATGCAAAAGGAGAACTCCTGTGAGTAAAATAATGAGTCAAAACAAATCCAAAGTGCTATGACAAATAATCTTCCACCTGCATTTATACATTGCTCCACCAGCGATTGGTTGATTGGTGCTCTCTGTGTGTGTGGTGGATACAAATGACAAAGGTCATCAGTTTCCAGATTATGTAAGAGGAGACAAACACACATACAACACACACACACACACACACACACACACACACACACACACACACACACACACACACACACACACACACACACACACGCAAACACTCAAAAGGCGCACAATCACAGCAGAGAGTTCCCAAATAATCCCATATCTCTGTTGCAATAAAGAAATGAATGGGTCTCATGCCGGCATATGTATCCCCCTGCAATCACACAGCCTGGCATGACACCCTTCATCATCAGTCATTAAGTCTGTCACATCAGTACAATAGCCAATTGCCTGCTATTGGCACTGCTTACCAGAACAATGCATGCAAGTGCAATATGACATTGCTTATTTTTAAATGAATTCCTGCTGATTTCTGCTGAAGAAAAATGATATTGGAGGTTGGCTTAGGTTAAGTTTGGCTTAGCCTATTTTTTCAGGCTGGGATTGTTTTCCCAACCAGAATGTTCCTCTCCTCCTAAACAAAAGCATGTGACAGTCTGGGTATTGTCTGACAATGTGATGTTTTGAGTTTTGATATCAACAAAAGGGAAAGTGAAAGTAGGAGTAGAGAAGGCGGAAAAGTGCCAAGGTTTACAGATGGCAGTTGAGTGAGGAATGAGGGAGATAGGGGAGAGCAGGGGAGTAGGAGAGATGGGAACAGAGGTTAAAAGAGGAGCAGAAGGGAGGAGAAGGAGAAGAGGTTGATGCCTGGAGCAGGGGCTGCAAACGCCAGGGATGCAGGCAGGCGGAAAACAGCTGAGCCGGCACTGTGTCTTTATCAGCTGACAGCAGGCTGACAAAGCAGACATGACATGTGGACATACGTGCGTGCACACACACACACACACACACATACACACAAACACACACAAACGCATACACAAACAGAGGCAGATGCCCGTGTAAGAGACACACAGAGAGCGAGAGAAAGCAACAGAGGGGAGGAGGAAATCTGAGCCACAAACTGAACCACACGTAACCCAGAAATGCACTCATTGACACGGGTGACGCAAAGCGCTTCCATCCGCCCTTGAGATGAGAGTTTATACAGTGATCTGGCTGTGGATGTGTGTGAAGTCTTAGTGCATGGTTATGGCTAATGATTAATATACTGTATAAATGGCATGCATAGAATAGCTGGATAGATTCATAGATGGATGAAGAGAAAGACGCATGTAATAAAAGTTCAATTTAGACCTAACATAGACTAAATTGGAGAGTGACAACAACTGTCTCAACATTGTGTCACAAAACACAAACATTAAACACCAAATTAGTGTGTTTATAAGAGTACATATGTGGTGTTATAATGTATTCTCTCTATACAGTACTCATTTAATGATGTAGGAAATGCATCTTCAATTCCTGTGCTGTAACCATTAAGGTCATTTGAATTGGTATTGATTCTGCTTTTGCATTTCATGCCAATGAAGCAGCTTTGATAGAGGGATGGGGGATTAAGAGAATAGTGCGATGATCCAATCATCTGGTGGAGGAAGGATGTAACAGCTTGAGTGCAGAGTTCCACTTTAAAGTGTGGCGACTGGATTACACAACTTTTGGGTAAGTAAACGTTATGTGAGCATGTGTATGTTGGTGTGAGCGATAAGTAACACCGCCATTGTAAGTGACATTCTCCTGAACGATGAATTTGGTCACACAATTGTGTCAAGGCCTTACAATTTCCACAGCCAAGACAAAGCAATCTCTTGGTAGCACCAATTGTGGAAATGGGAACATGTTGCAAGGTAGTTAACCTTGTTTCAGCCAGCAATTGTGTTATTGGGCCAGCAACTAGGCTCTTGCTACTAGTTCGTCTGTAACCATTTGTGTGTGTGCATGTGTGCGTGCTAGCGTGTGTGTGTGTGTGTGTGTGTGTGCGTGGGCCTGTCTCTGTGAATGAATGCGCTCACCTGCCGTAGGCAAATCGTCTGTCTTTGTGATGATCTCCGAATGTGTCCCATAGCCTCAGGGACACACTGACCTCATCCACAACGTCACGTGATCTCTCTAACACCTGCAACACAGACGCATATCCGGTCAAAAGGTCTTTACATCATTGTGAAGGATGGATTATATAATTGCTAAGCCTGAGGGGGAGAAATAGAGTTCACAGCGTCAAAATGCACGGTCAACATGTTATTAATTCATTTGTGTTTCATAAGCCTGAAAAGTGAGGGATTTTTTTTTTTAAACTGTGTTACCAATGCACAATAATAATTAGCCTGAGTACCGGCATGTCCAAAAATGAACCCATGTTTGTCTATGTGTGGCACTTTCCAAGGTGTGTGTGTGTGTGTGTGTGTGTGTGTGTGTGTGTGTGTGTGCGTGCCCACCTCCTGGCATACACGATACTGGTCGATGGCCCAGACGGTTGGCACGTGGGTGGCAAGCAGCTGATACTGTGTGAGGGTGGCATTGCAGGCCCGGGCACAGATTAGCCTGGTCTTGCCCACTGCATTATCCCCTACCACCACACATTTAATGGTTTCCACATTGGGCCGCTCATAGTCTGTATCTATATCCATGGAGAGGGCCCTGGAGGAAAGGACATAGGGGAGAGAGGGAGAGGGAGAGAGAGAGAGCATAGGTTAATTCAATACTCATGAAATAAAAGTCACATTGGTAAAGCATCCCATGGAGCAATGATACTGCATTTTGCCATTGAAAGCGATTGGCATCATCAGGCACAGTAGCTTTTAACACATCGCCCAGCCGCGGCAAAGGAAGCTCTGCTAAGGCTCCTCTAAGTCCCTGTGGAAAGTACTGACCAGTGTACAGAGGCTCATGCCAAACTCCTCTACACAACACATGGTTCGCAGGCCGAGGAGTAGAGGGATGGCAGAGCTATTTCTGTATCAGCACACAAAGAGAAAAAGAAAGAAAAAGTCCAAAAGAGAGACTTCCTTTGACTTGCCTCTTGTCTCGTCTGTCTTTACCCCCCTATCTGCTCCCCTTGTGATGCCTTGATAGCAGCTTTTCTTTACAGAGCAACACGATGCAAAGTGATTAAATATCTACAGCACAAACGACAATCCTCCATAAAAGGCATTTGTAATGAACCTTTCACGGGCCGTGCATCATCTGTTGTGTTGCATGTGTCTACAATAAGCATCCACAGAGGCAGGAAACAGAAGGTTGCATGTTTGCTCACCTGTCAACTCCTGACCTTAGCACAAGACGTTGGTGGTTATGTACACACAGCTCAACCGACATCCTTTTTTTTTTCTTTGTTACCACTGTGAGAATCATTGTGGACAGTTTATCAAAATCCCCTTACCATATAAACTGCTTACATACATTCCTGACATGTAAAAAAAAACATACATTAATACACCATTGCTTTTTGAAAACATTCCTGGGAAAATCTGCTCTATTGCATAACCAGCCCACACACAGAGAGTTAGTACCTAGAGTATAGGCAGTGTATCAGTCCATCCGTCTTTGCAAGTAGTTCAAAGAACCCAAGGCCCCCGTTAAAAACAGTATCTGAAACATGCATCAAGGCCTCCACTTGGTATTCCATTGACATGTATGCCAGTGCCACACTTCAGTCTAGCCCTGGCAGCTAAAAATAGCGTTTATTCATCAGACACATGAGCCATATGTGCTCCCTGCTATTTAGCCATGGCCGAATCTCCATGACTTCAAATCCCTCCAACCTGTTCGAACTGTTACTGCTGCTATGGATACTGTATATGTAGAACTTTCTCTCGTCAACAACAACAAAAACATCTTTCCAGCCCAAATGATATCCCAATTACTTCAGCAGGAAGTACAGGGAGCGCCTACCTTTGTATAGCTGAAGCTGAAGAAGGTGTCTGTTAAAGAGGCTGTTCCCGAATGGTCCATATGAAACAGATACAGCTGTGCCTTTCAGAGTTATAAATACCTCCTTTTCCCTTGCCACCTGTCTGACTGCGAGACACCTTCTTAGGCACGTACTACAGGTAGACCAGAGAGATAGAAGAAGCAATAAAAAAGTTGCCACAACCTTGCACTTATCTAACAGCTATCAGCCTAGTGGTCATGGCAGCTGCTGCCAAAACAGCAGTCCTATAAGTGCTGTATTAAGAAAAAAGAAGGACAAAGGCCCAAGTGTAGAGCGTGACATACTTCACAAGCGGTTCTACAACATCTCCCATGTGTGGTAAAGGCATACAATCAGGATGCAGTGCAGTGTTAATTCCCAGCGTTTCCAATGCAGCAAAAGATAAGCAAAAGGGGGATTGCAAGAGAGTCAAGGCTGTTGGGAGGGGATTATTAGAGCCTTAGAGGGAAAGAGAGGGGACTGTCAAACCAGCATTACAATCAGTCAGTCATGCCCACGGGATCAGAAGGCCAAGACCAACAATAACCAAGGCTGCTCAGGGCAACACATGGGAGTCTGGAAGTCAGTGCGTGTATGTGTGTGTGTGCATTTGTACCATGCACACGTGTGCGCGGTGTAATGAGCTTATAGGGCCGGTCTGTGAGGCATGGAGTGATGCGAGCAGTGATGTAACCGGGAGGCGGAGTTTTGGTGGGTTGTGGTGTGGACAGTTTCTCAGGGGGATCAAAAGTATACAGGCTCAGATATCAGATATCAGATCTCCAAGCGTTGATCAACACATACATGCATGATTCAAAAAAAAAAATGCACCTGCTGCACTCACAAGTTTATATCTCAATTCTATCGCGTTTTCACAGATGCCATGTAGCAATTATTTTCAGTTGCATGTCTGAGAGGAGAGCAGAAAAGAGGAGACTTGCGAGAGCTGAGCGGTGCAGCTCAGAGGAGTGGAAAAAAAGAGAAGCCGTAGTTAGAGTTGGGTTTCATTATTAGACAACGACCTATAGTGAACCGTCTAGACGTCATCTGTTGGCCCCCGTCTCATCTATACCCAAAAAGACAGCTAAGGATACTGCAAGGACAAGAGAATGTAGTGTGGGATTGTAACACTAAAATGTGAGCGTGACAACAGAGAGAATGAGATTGTGTCCCAGTTTTTTGTGCGTGCTTTTTTTTTGTTTGGTGACATTGATGGGTGTTAGTAAGACCACAGCAATATGAACACTAGTGACGGGGATCTAGGACCTTCTGGTATACTCTGGAATGTCACAGATTGAGTGTGTTCAGTGTGTGTGTGTGTGTGTGTGTGTGTAGGTGTGTGTGTGTGTGTGTGTGTGTGTGTGTGTGTGTAGGTGTGTGTGTGTGTGTATTTGGTGCAGGAAGACCAGACAGACAAAGAGAAGCTCATGCATAATTTGGACAGAGTGTGTGTCTTAGTACGGCTTTGTTTTAAGGCCAGGGGGGGTTTCATAAGCAGATGGATTACATCCTCATTCTCATTGCAGAGTTCCTAGATTTTTACCTTCTTGTTTTTCACACACACACCCAGGGCTCTCGTTTCTACATCCTTTCATTTATCCTCCGTCTGCGTGTGCATGTCTGTGTGGTTGCTTCCCAGCTGTGCCCACTCAACCACACCCACTGACCCGCTGTCAAACTGCTTCGCACTCCTTCCCATTCTGTATTTATTCTCCAAAGGTTATGCTCCAGCTCACAGCTATTCCATCCCTCACTTTACTCATTGTCTTTTATTAACCTCAACACAGTAGGTCTTCCTGACCTTGTTTTTCTATCTATCTATCTAACCATCCATCCATCCATCCATCCATCCATCCATCCATCTATCTATCTATCTATCTATCTATCTATCTATCTATCTATCTATCTATCTATCTATCTATCTATCTATCTATCTATCTATCTATCTATCTATCTATCTATCTATCTATCTATCTATCTATCTATACTGTATATGACCTCACACTTTTCTTCATAGCAATCAAGTAGCAATAAGTAGACAGCCCTCCTATAACTGGTTGCTTCCCCCTGAGTCTACCTCTTTATTTTATGCAACGCCTCTAGCACTGGTAGCAACAGCTCATCCCAAAAACTCCCCTCCATAGCCCCCAGGCGCTTTATTTTTTTCATGGTCTGCTTCCTTGAGGCTAGAGTTCAACCTAACACCATGACTAAAGCCGCCTGCCTCTCTCCTCCCTCCCTTCAGCCCTCCAAAAATAAAATAAAATGTGAAAGAATGACCCCAATAACCACCCAATTTATAAATTAGCCAATGCTGGGGCACTCACATAGAGCTATGGGGTTAACACTTGCACAGGCTTGACTCTGCAGTCTATGTGCCTATGTTTAGTAGTTGAAAGAAATGAAGCCTACATGAGCAATCATGTATGCAACCTAGTTCTTTTGGAAAAATGTTTTTGTCAAATGTCTGTTCTCATTAAATAAAATGTATTTGTTTATGCTTCTTGCGTGTGTATGTGTGTGTGTGTGTGTGTGTGTGTGTGTGTGTGTGTGTGTGCGTGCGTGCCTGCCTGCCTGAGTGCCTGTGTGCATGCGTGCGTGCGTGTGTGCGTGTGTGTGTGTGTGTGTGTGTTACATGGGTGTTTAAGACTTCCATCGGCGCAGCTGGCGCAGACTGGTTACGTAACATGGTCTGTAGCCTCTGCTTGGCTCCCTGGATGGCTGACAGTAGACCTCGATTCAACACACACTAGCACAGACATGCATACACACACACACACACACACACACACACACACACACATGCATGCCAGCACGTACTATCCTCGCTCACTGCAGATGGCACTGGCATTAATGTGTGGCCTGTGGCAGACAGTGCTATGTAAGTATCAACGCTAGTAAATGAGAGGGTCTCTGGGAGCAACATTTTTCGCCTGCTTGAGCAAACCTTCCTCCTCTCCTCTCTCTTTGCTGCAATAATGCTTCGTAAACACAGGAAGGCTCCTCTTGATGCCCTCATTTCCTTTCCCCCTCCCTATCCTCCACCCATTTTTTCCACTTACTCTTTCTCTCCATCCCTCTTGCTGTCTTATCTTGTTTCTCTTTATCGCAAATCTATCTCACGCCCTTATACTCTCCAGTATCCACTGAATGCAATACAGAATACTTTTCTATACAGTATCTCTTAGCATGCATGTTAGCATTTGTCTTCTATCACCTCTCCGGCTTTCTCAAAACATTATTTTTAAGTGATTACCTTGATTCAACCAAATATGGTTTACATACTACATCAAAATAATGTTTGATTTATGTTTTAAAGCATTATTTGATACAGATATTTCCATATGTATATATACATTTCAAAGCACCTGTGAATGAATGTACCATTGAGACAAAAGACTCAGTCAGTGACCCATGTATTATCGCAACTTTGTGAATGGAGAGCTGAATAAAGTTTGTCTGACAGACAGTAATCCAGGCCACATATCTCCTTTGGGAAGGCAATGGGGGATTTAAATATAATGTAAAATACCCTTTCAAAATGGGTTTTAATATAACATTTTGGTCCTCACAACTTACTTCACCCACAGTGCAGAACATAGTGTAAAGTATAACATACTTTCCTTCACAAAATATCTGTGGTCCATTTAAATGCACAGGGTTTAGACAGTGGAACACACTTAGCATAAACAATATGCACAATTACAAGGTATATTATGTCTTGGCCCGCATTCTTTCCACTACAGCTTGACACAGGGGTCAGAACTTTCAAGGGTAACGCTTTATATTAAGGTTCTTGTTATAAGCTTTAGTAAATAGGTAATAAGGACCTTATTAGATGCTTATTAACATTAATTTGTGTTAATAAGACTATATATAAGTGTTAATAATAACATAATAAACATGTTGACAGTGTGATTATAAGACTTTTATAAGCACTTATAAGACACTTCTTAACTATTAATTGATCGCTTAATATCATTAATAAAAGTCTAATGAGTTTCTGATAGCTGTTAATAAAAGCGTTACAAACCTATTTATTGAGTCTTACTAACTTGCCTATTATGTCATTGTTAAACCTTTACTAAGCATTGTTTGTTGCTTTATGAAGGTAACCACATCTTTATTAATCAATTAATAACAGTTAACTATGCTCTATGAACAATGCTTATTAAGGTTAATAAGTCCTTTATTAAACACTTAATAACAGTTAATAAGTACTATATCTTGTCAACGAGGATACAATGAGAATTAGAAAAACGACATGTAAATACAATGTTAGAGCGGTGAAGGTATTTGATTAGCTTTAATGTTTTTCTTGTTGAAGTACCTTCAAAAATGAGTTTTCTGAGTTTGGTTTGCAGCGCCATATCTTAGTAGGCTAAAGTCACTGATTTTCATCCCTCTTTCCAAAATGTTGTCTTTTGGCATCTAGCATAATGAGTGCATAATATATTTGTTTTTGCTCTGAAGTGATTCTTTCACCTCTGTGTGCGCACACATGTTGAGTGAGTGTTAAAATGAGATGCCCCGAGAACGTAGTATATTTTTCACAATCTATGATGAATATGACTTGTATGATCGGTTTTGTGCCTCAAATCAGATCCTTAAAGGGCTTTTATTTTGAAGGTAGTTGTAAAACCGGAAGTTCCGTGTATGCAAGTCGCTGATGGCTTGACGCCAGCTTGACGGCCATGCTTGACAAAGTGTTTCATGAAAGTAAGGAGAACATGTCGGAGTCGTCAGCACCCCAAACCAGGTCTCTGAAAAATAAGAGGGTGAGGTCCGAACTGGAGGATGACTCTTCTGGTAAGTTTAAGAATGTAATGCTATAGTAACGTTAGCTGGTTCTAGCTTGCTAGTTGTTTGCCTAGCTTACATTACTTTCTTTCAGAAGCTTTGGTGAGCTTCTTTTTTGAGCTAACGTTTAGCTTACACTATCATAAAAACTGCAACCAAACGTATCTATTAACAGTTGTGTCATGCTAGCTTGTCAGGAAGGGGCAAAGTAATGCTGAATGGTTATTTCTGTGCTGACCCAGATGCTGCCCAAATTGTCCTAACTGCCAAACTGGGTCTACAGGAATATAAACATGAGCTGGCCAGGTATAAATTAGAATACCAGGATGTAAAAATAAAAGACCTGACAACGGAGAGAGATTTCTTTAAGGGACAACTATCTGAATGAAAGAAAATATTTACTTTTTTCCAACAATTGTCACCATTACAGACTAAATTTACTTTGATACTGCACCCCTTTTTGCAGATTCCATGTCCAAATCGCTTAAATGCTTAGTATAACCTGTCTGCTATCTGTCTAATTGTGATCAATGTTTCTTTGTGTTGTCTTTATACAGTAACAAGAAAGACCAGCCTGACTCAACCTTCCCCTGGGGCTCAAGTCCGTTGTCGTCTGACTCCTCTGACTCCTCCTCAGAGGATGGGAAGAGGAAGAGGAAGTATGACAGAAGTCAGCATTATACTGTTGCAGAGGGTGCCAGCAGAAGAAGGCTTTTTTTTTTTAATGATCTATTTTTGAATTGTATTACTTGATTTTATTTCAATACATTTTAAACTTTTAAGACTGACCAATTTTCTTACTATTTTGTTGACACAATCGGGGAACGGTGGGGCTTGAAAATATTCCCACCTCCAAAGTGGGGAATGACAAAACAAGTTTGAGAACCACTGGGTTAGCATCTATATAGTTGTATGTGGTTTTCTGCTTGTCCTATCTGCAACAGTATAATGCTGACTTCTGATACAGCAACGTCTCGCCCAAATTCCTCTAGTGAGGATTGCCATCTCCATAAGGTTACAGATTCAATATGCAGAAGCAACTCATACAACCCCACGTCGTTTTATATTGTTTTACCTACAACAGAGTTTTTTTTTATTATTGTTTGATGGAAGTTTTTTTTGCTCTACTCGTTTAATTGTTTTGTTGTTCTTATTCATTTAATATTTTAAATTAATAGTCTTAATCATTGGACACTTGAATTGATGTCAGGCAGCATTTTTATTTTACAAAGGTATTTATTTTTTTACATTTAGTAAAATGTTGTTCATGAAAGTTCTGGGAAACAAACAAACATGTTTACAATTGCACAGTTGTTAAGTGTTTTTTTTTCTTTAAAAGTAAGTTTTTGTGCTTCACCTCTCTAACATTGTATTTACATGTAGTTTTTTTTAATTCACATTGTATCCACCTTGACAAGATATAGTACTTATTAACTGTTAAAAAGTGTATGTTAAAGGATTTATTAACCTTAATAAGCATTGTTCTCGCTTTAGATCCAGTACCTTCAAAATGCATTATTACCTGTTTAATAAAGGACTTATTAACCTTAATAAGCATTGTTCTCGCTTTAGATCAGGTACCTTCAAAATGCATTATTACCTGTTTAATAAAGGACTTATTGGCCTTAATAAGCATTGTTCTCGCTTTAGATCCAGTACCTTCAAAATGCATTATTACCTGTTTAATAAAGGACTTATTGGCCTTAATAAGCATTGTTCTCGCTTTAGATCCAGTACCTTCAAAATGCATTATTACCTGTTTAATAAAGGACTTATTGGCCTTAATAAGCATTGTTCTCGCTTTAGATCAGGTACCTTCAAAATGCATTATTACCTGTTTAATAAAGGACTTATTAACCTTAATAAACATTGTTCTTAGAGCATAGAAATGCATTATTACCTGTTTAATAAAGGACTTATTAACCTTAATAAGCGTCGTTCTTAGAACATAGTTAACTGCTAATAAACAAATAATAAAGGTGTGTTCACCTTCATAAAGCAACAAACAATCCTTAGTAAAGGTTTAACTATGACATAATAGGTAAGTTAGTAAGACTCAATACATGGGTTTGTAACGCTTTTATTAACAGCTATCAGAAACTCATGAGACTTTCATTAATGCTATTAAGCAATCAATAAATAGTTAAGAAGTTTCTCATAAGTGCTTATAAAAGTCTTATAATCACACAGTAAACATGTTTATTGTGTTATTATTAACACTTAAATATAGTCTTATTAACACAAACTGATGTTAATAAGCATCTTATAAGGTCCTTATTACCTATTAACTAAGGCTTATAACAAGAACCTTAATATAAAGCGTTACCCTTTCAAGCAAACCATTTAATACTGGCTGTCAATGCTGAACTACATGTTATCTCTTTGGCTGTTGACACAGTCAAAGCATCTGGCATAGTGCCTAACCAGAACAATAAGTAGCTCTGTTCCTAATCCGTCTAACGGTAAACATAAAGACAGGACTGATCATTGATACATTAACAGTAGTGGTGATAGATGGTCTTAAACCAAACCCAACACGTCATTTTTTTAACTAGGATATGGAGAGAACATGGATTGAACAGACTATGTAATAATGCCATAATAACAGTTCTGGTGTTTCTCATAGACTATAAAAGAGGTGTTTCCACAAAATGATGAGCCACACTTATAGGGCGGCCCTTATAGGGTGACCATTAACAGGCAGGAAACTGCAAGTAGTGCAATTTCCCTTTGGGCATAAATAAAGTATACTGTCTGACAACTATCTATCTATCTATCTATCTATCTATCTATCTATCTATCTATCTATCTATCTATCTATCTATCTATCTATCTATCTATCTATCTATCTATTTTTTTTAATCTTTATTTTACCAGGCAAAATTGCTTGAGGTCAAATGACCTCTTTTCCAAGCAAGGCCTGGAAAAGACTATCTATCTATCTATCTATCTATCTATCTATCTATCTATCTATCTATCTATCTATCTATCTATCTATCTATCTATCTATCTATCTATCTATCTATCTATCTATCTATCTATATATATATATATATATCTATCTATCTATTGGCCATAAGGCAAATACTGCACAATTTGAAGGTGAGGTGGCCAAATGCCTTTCACAACCACACCTTGCAAATATGATTAATTGCTGATGACTGGAAATGAAAAACAGGTAAAAACTCATAATTTGTTCAAATGTGCAGGTAGCAGTGAGAGAGGCTTGTTCACCTGCCACCTGCGTAACACAATCCCTCTGGTGACGTCACAGTCCCCAAGATCAGCATTACATTCCGTGCGCGCCCGCGTGCGTGACTGCTCATGCACACCCAGATTCTATTATCCTCATCTATTGTTTCAAAATATTCTGTGAGAGCATAATCTTCAAATCAAACACAAACCATAAAAAATAATACTGTGTTTGAGACACACACTGCACTCATCATCAATGAAAACCACCTCGTGTGCACGCTCGCTCCCCGCAGCCATTCATAACCACCTGGCTCATTCATATTTTTTTGGGGGGGAGACCGATCCAACAAAGCAGGCAATATACTGTGTTGTCATCCATGTCTATGATATTAAAGACTGGATACACACTGCATTAAGGGATCTGCTCAATTGTCCTTCACATATCAATGTTGTAAAATGAGGTGGATGTCAGCCTACATCCCAAGTGATGCGCTGATATAAGTCTTGCGTAATTTGCCAAGCCCATCCGCTGCACTACAAACACACTCAATCGAAATGCTCTCACAACAACAGCATGCACAGGCAGGATCAGGATGAAAGAAATAATAATGACAGTAATCTTTCAGTATCACTCAATTGCTAACGTGACATGTGAAATGTAAGAGCCTTTGGGACTACTAAAGGGACATTATGGAGATGTAGCCCTATAAGAGGAGATTAAAAAAAAACATTAGCAGTAAGGTCACCATGAAATGAATAGACCACAGCTGATGATATCGGGAGAAGATGGAGAAGATTATATTGGAAGTGGTGTGAGAATTGCTTTTTGTGCACCATTATAATTGCGGCGGGAGCATGTGACTCGCTATTCTTGCAGGAGGTCTCCCCTATACCTACCTTCCGACAGTCCCAGTACGAACCCACATGCCACTCTGCTGGGGGTATTGGCCCGGTCACTCAAACCGGACAGAACACTGACGCAGCAGAGGTGGTCGCGATGGTCCCGTTGTTTACTAAAGAGCACATATAAGACCTCTGCCCTGTCACATCCTCCTCTTTACTTCACCTCTCTGCCTCCTTAATCCAGCGTCCTGCAGTCTTCAACGCGTATAGCCAATCGACTCGCCGCTGCAGACCTGGTGTAGGCTAGGCCCAACGCTGATTTGTTTCTAAAAGGACGCCTTTTAGAATTAAATCTACACATAACTGGCAACAAAAAAAAAAAGAGTGTTTAGTGCTCCGAGCCAGCCCCTTTACTGTTGTTGTTTCCCCAGCTGATTTCAGCAGGGGCACGCCTCCACAGATCGGCGTCACGATCCAACTCTTGTGCTGCGTTCACGTGCGCCCAGAAAAACCTTTTATAATAGGTTCATGAGAAAAAACAGACATTCCGAGAAGAGAGAGACGTTCCTAAACTGCTGTTGTTCACATTACACGACCACTGCTGCATGGCCGTGACATATTTTAGGGTGGTTTAGGCAAAGAAGATGTTGATAGTATATAAATGGTATTGGCCTAGTGTAACGTCTAGTGTGTGCATTAATTTTAAAAAAGCTGCTTCAACGCCTGACATGTTCTCTCAAATTGTAAGGTTGCTCGTGTTGTGGGACTTCTATAATTCATTAACAGCCATCAATGAGCTTTGTTTGACATATAGTATAACGGAAAAAAAGATGCTGAACACTCCAGACAAGTTGTATAAGACTTTGGAAGTGGGAATGTTGGAGCTGAGGAGGGACACGTTAAGGTATCACCAGAGATTAGAACGCGAGAGCCAATCAAATTGTGCACAGTTTATAGTATCCCCGCCCTCTCACCGTGCTCTTTCCATCCTGTTAACTCACAACATCCCGCAGAGCATGCTGCCTTTTGTGGGTGGAGCAGCTCACGTCCACCCTGTCATTATGTATCTCAGCTGATATGATCATTCAGCAACTAGGGATAGGTCTTTCTTTTTTATTTGTTTTTAAAGCATGGCATTGCATGACATTTGAAATGTGCAACATTATAAATAAATGCCTACCGTATTTGATTGTTGCTGCTTGCTCATACATATAAGTCATCCCCATCGAAAGTAAAATACAGCCAAATGATCAATGAGTGTAGTTCCTACTCATGGGCAATGTGGGGAGAATGCTTCTTCTATCTGTGGTTATTCTGGGTGTTCCGGCATAGCAACTAGCTTCCACATAGCAACACTTGTGTATTTCTAATCCAGTACGGGAGCCAAGAAAAGAAGAATTTGCAATGGAAAATACCCAGCCTTTTACCCTCAAATTCTTTTCCAAGATCTTCATGTCTGGGAATGCATTCCTGGAATGTAAAGCAAGCTGAGCCAGACAAGAACAAATGCTGTCATCTCGCCAAGAGGCAAAATAGCTCACTAGTATATGCCAAGAAAACTATTTTTAATTTAAACTTAAAATTGCTTTGTAAATTTGATTTGAAGACTTTGCCCAGACATGATTCTGAGTCACAAGGCTTAATTTCAGTCCACCTGCCTTTTATTGCAGCCGTGCCAGCATTTCCGGATAAGAGGAGAGAGTGACATTTGTTTATTTATTATATGAAATTTTTATCTTGAAATGAATGTGGGACTTCTTTGCAGTGTTTGGTCATGTTGGGACCCTGGACAAGCTGAGCTGCCAGCTATCTTTCATTCCTGTGGAAGACGGAAGACAGACATCTATTGGTAGGATTTGGTACTGAGCTCTCTGAAACAGATGAGGCGTATACTCTCTCTCTCTCTCTCTCTCTCTCTCTCTCTCTCTCTCTCTCTCTCTCTCTCTCTCTCTCTCTCTCTCTCTCTCTCTCTCTCTCTCTCTCTCTCTCCGCTACATTATGTCAGTGTTGTCACTCACGGCCACTGCCTTGAAATCTTCCATCTTTGTGACTGATCCCAGAGTAGATCAGCGGTGGCGTTCACGCTATATGTCTACAGTGAAAAAGTTTAATGAAGCACGATCAAACGACCCGTCTATTACATGACTCTTGTGCTCCTTGGTCTATTCCTGCAGACGCATTAAGATTTTGTCTTTTCATGTACATACATTCTTGCACACAGCACGCAAAAGCAAACATGCATAAAAAACGACAGCACCAACGTCACAACAAAGTGAACAAGAGCTCACTGCTAAGGGAGATTGTCTGTTATAAATCTTATTTGTCCGGAGTTGTTTTGAAGCCCTGAGAAAACACTGCCCCCTGATCCCGGCTGGCACGGCCAGAATGAAACAGCATGAAAGATGGGGCCGGAATGCTGCCGGAGAAAGCAGGGGTTCAACAGCACAGGCACTGAGAGAGCGCTTAGAAATGTGAAGAGGCAGCCCCCCCTTAGTTGGAGAGAGATGTGCCTGTGAGAGAACTCTCAAGCAGCACAGGGTGATGAGGTGATGTCAGGTCAGCTACAGTAGTACCAAGAAGGACTGCGTAGCTTTGTTTACGAGCTTAATCGCTCTTTCATTAACTATGTGGGAAGTATACTCCCCATAGCCTTTACACTTTGGTGTGATTAAAACTTCGGGAGAATGAACTGAGATCAGTCTTCGGCGTGACTACTGCAACAAAGAGCGTCCTGGTGCACGAACAAATACTTTGTTTAACGCCATCCAATTGTCCTCAAGTTATTTCGAAGGACTGAGTGGGATTCAATTTTTGTTAGTTTTTTTCTAGGATGTTAAGATTTTCTTCAAGTTCAGCAAATCACGATTACTGTCCAAAATGACCCAGTGAGCATGCATTGTATTATTCATATGTTTTGTTTAGTTGCTGGCTGTGAATGCTGCTGCATTTAAAGGTAAAAACAGGTGATTGATTGCATCATTCGGTGTCCTGACAATGTTCTTTTCCCTCGTCGTCGTTTCTGCCTACCCCTTATGACCAAGAACAGATCCAAATTCTCTTTTGTACCACAAGCCATAAAAGCCTTAAATCAGTCAAAATAAGCTAGATGTCCAGCTGGCCTGGTCATGTCCAAAGGTGTATAGTGTATTGTAGTGTGTAATGTATGTTCTTCATGTTATGTCTGTCAGTGTCTGATGTATGGACTATCTGTTTGTGTAATTTGTCTGATGTCCTGTTATGAAGTGCGACTGTGCCGCAAACTCAACTGCCCCACAGGGACAATAACGTTTTCTACTACTCTACTACTCTTTTTTAATCCCTCCATAACACTTTTAATCACACATTTAAAGAAGGACTTTATTTCCTAATCAGCGGTCCACCATTTTTTAAATGTGACACCCGACAAATAAGTTACTTGAGTTTCAGAAAACTTGTTTACTATCATGGTGCCAGTGAATTCCGTTGAGCTCAGATAGATTGATTTCAGTTGACAACACATGTTTTCTGCAATGGATATCATATCAGGTATCATTTTTATGGCCGTAGAGTATTTTAAAGTGAAGCTCTTTCCCTCCCTAATCTTCCCTCCCATCCACTCCTCCCTATTCTCACCCCAAAGGTCCAACAGGCCCATACGCACGCCCCCTGCCCCAGCACTGTACTGGAACTGTTCTAAAGCTGTCAAAACACCCAGCTTCTCACACTCCCCGTGTCCACAGAGAGTTCAACTCAAACACAGACCGTATGGAGCGCTAATAAAAACACACACACACATGCAACACACACTCAGTCTACCACCCCCTTATACACTGACACAAGTAGGTCAGAGCTGCTGGGTCTTCTAAACAGTCCTCCAGCACCATGAAACTGATAATGGCATCAAAGATTAGATTCTACCTTTGGCTCTGACACACACACACACACACACACACACACACACACACACACACACACACACACACATAAACAAACATTACATACCACTTGTATGTATGTACATCTGCAATATGAGATCATATAGCTTGTTTGTTTGGCAGGATGATTTTGGCACAGGATGATGTTTTGCAGAGGGACATGGACATATGCAACAACAACACAGGAATTGCAATGTGTTTATCTGGCAAGAAAAATCTACAGGTTAAAGGTCAAGGGGTGAGAGAGGAATGACTGGAGGCTGAAGTGAAGTGAGCTTGTGGGGAACTGGCATTCCTAAATGATAGGTAGTGGAAGAGCAGCAAACACGAGTAAGAGCGTTGCAAGGACGTAATTGAGGCTAGCCTATTTGTTCTGATAGAGCAACAGCCAATGGGAAAAGCTCTAGGACTTGACTGACCAATGGCGTAAGTTTACCATTCACTAATTAAATCGGAGTGAAACTTTTATAGATATCTAAAGTTCCTGGCCTCGCTTTGCTTCCAAAACATTCACGTAAGAAAATGCACAAAAATACACCTAAATCCATTTAATTCTCTTGACAGTGATTCTCTTTTTAATTCCCACCCATGGTTGGTCTGTCTCCTTCTCCCTCTCTTCTCTTACACATACACACACACACACACACACACACACACACACACACACACACACACACACACACACACACACACACACACACACACACACACACACACACACACACACACACACACACACACACACACACTCACATATACACACACACACACACTCACATATGCACTTTGACATGAAGAAGTGGCTGAGATGTGTTGCCAGAACCAGCACCCTGGCATGAACCAGAATGTGTTCTGTAACAGCCGGCCTATTTGGCGATGGCTGACGGACATGTTAAGCAGAGTGAAAAACATTCAACACTAGATAAGGCCTGAGAGAAAGTCCAGAAGGAGACAGACACGCAGGCAGAGCGCGAGAGGCAGAGAGGCCACAGAAATTGTTTACTTGCTAAGTTATCAGTAGATTGTCTTATCTACAGTTTGGTTGGAAATCTCCATGTGTGACCAGCTGTTGTTGCATCATTATGTCCCAATGAAGGCATATCACTAGAGGCAACAACGAACGGTCAGACGTTATTGATGTTACTATTTCTTTAATGCTATTTTGTGCTAGGGGGATCAATGCATCCATGTAAAAACAGATACTTTTTTGGTATACTACCCTTCATTTCTACATTATTTTGGAGAATCACAAAACTGTAGAGTCTATATTCAGAATGAACCAAACATGTTAAGTGAAACATCCAATTCAATTTTCCTCACACTGGGCAGTACTTTTCTTTCGTATGAAAAATGAAATGCGAATTTGACCTTACAGGTAGGTGCCGGTGAGACGTGCACCCAGTACAGAGCACGGTATAATATTGAGTCAGCTGTGCACTCAAAACCATCATGTATTGAAAAAAAAGAAAAGAAAATGATCTAATTATGATTCTGAATATATGTGTAATGTATTGTCGACTGTCATATCAGTCATCTAGTGCATTTAAGCTGCTGTTATTAGAAAAATGTCATGGAGCGGAATGAGGTACAATTCAGTTGTATTAATTATTGAACTGTGTCCAAGGTCTCCACCAACCAATTATCAAGACAAGAGTCAAACCTTTCGTGTTGACGTAGTTGTCATTAGGTATCATTACCCTATTGCCAAAGAATGTGGAATGACGGTCAGTTTGTGAGTCTGACTCTCTGGCTGTAGATAAGTGTTCACTGATTATGTACTGTTATATGCTGCAGGTCAAGGCTGTGCTGGTGATGATTGGCCCTGATGGTGGAATATGTGGGGAATTTTAAGTGGCCTGGTGGCAAAGGATTGATAGAGGTGGGAATAGCTGAGCAGGATGGAAGGACGGAAGGTGGGAGAAGTGAAGGAGAAAAGGCTGCACTGCCGAGGGTGTATGGTGGGGTAGGTGGTAGGGTGTTCTGCGTGTTTTACCGCCTGCTGTCTGCCTGAGAATAAACAGACCTCTGATTATGATATTAATGCCAACCTAAATGTTTCACAGTGAGATGCCTGGCTTCCACAAAGCAGTGCCTGCATGGGATGAACAAGAACACAGGGCTGCAATATTCTTCACTGTCCCTAACTAGCTCTCCCCTCAGACTGCCAAAACTGTCCCATTTAGAGTCACGTGACATCTGGCAAACCCAACAAGAGCACATCTGCCACTATCAGCCATGCCCTGTTAACCCTATCTTTATCGTGGCTTGGCACAGCCTCAAGCGCCAACAGTCGTAAAAGCATCTCGGAGAAGAAAAACATGTTGGCGAGAACACTCTTTTTGTGCGATGAATTGTTTTTCATGTTGGTTTCAAATCATTGCCTGTAATTTTAAGCCTGTTTTATCATACATCACAGCCTATAACAGCAGTGTGTCAGGGGATGAGAGACAAGGTGGACAGCGGCTTTTAAAGAGAATGAGGGGTTATTTGGATGCTCTAAATTCTTGAGTGGCACAAATCTTCTGAGATGAGGACAAGAGGCGCATAGCAGAGGTGCTCTGACTGCAGCCAGAATATATACAGTCTGCATTCCTACTTGAAGGGAGTGAGGTTGCACACACATGTGTTGCTATGCACGAGTTTGTCTACAGACACATGTAGACATACATATATACACACACACACACACACACACACACACACACACACACACACACACACACACACACTAAGAAATCCTTGTACCTAAAAGGGTACAAATGCTTTGTCCCCCTAGTGGTACCTTAGCAGGGTGCACTGTACCTTAAACATTGTCACATAATTGTACCTTCTTGTCTGTACCTCTAAGAACATTCCTGTACCCCTAGTGACAATAATGTACCCTTTGGATTGGTACAGTGAGAATGTGAACTCTGCAAGTTTTCTGCATTTCATATGAAGTAAAGCAGTTATCGCCTCACTGTCTTTGTTTGGACGATTATATCTGTAACCATGGCCAATCAGAAAACAGATTGAAGAAGTTAGTCTATTCTGATCTAAAGAGTACTGCTTTACTTAATATGAAATGCAGAAAACTTGCAGAATTCACATTTTAACTTTACCTTTCCAATGGGTACATTGTTGTCACTAGGGGTACAGAAATGCTCTTTTAGAGGTACAGACAAGAAGGTACAAATATGTACCAATGTCTAAGGTACAGTGTTGTACCCTGCTAAGGTACCACTGGGGGGGACTTGATTTCTTAGTGTGCACACACACAAACACACACACACACACACACACACACACACACAAAAAAAACTGCATCAACATATGCAGGAATGTATATGCGGGTACCAATCATCAATCTTAAAATAGATTCCACACACACACACACACACACACACACACACACACACACACACACACACACACACACACACACACACACACACACACACACATCTACATGCACAGTCTCTGCTGGACAGAGACACACAGGTCAGTAGAGGTGCGTCTTAAACTGTGGCTGTCAAGTGGCAGAGCTAATCTTATTAAGGCTCACTTCTGCTGCAACTCTTAAAGTGATAGTTCACTCTAGCTGGAAAATTATTACATTTGAATCTAGGCACATCTTTAAATCCTTAAAGTGTTGAGGGTTAGGGTTAGGATTAGGGTTAGGATTAGGGTTAGGGTTAGGGTTAGGGTTTGTTCAAGGACATGGACTGGAGAAGATCATTGATGTGATCATGTGGTCGGTCTAACATCACTATGTAGAATACAAACTCTATCTGGGTCTGCCTTAATTAATATATCAATGTGGAGGTGATGTAGCTGGCGAGCATTTAAATATCAAATTAAACATACAGTTTATCCCATTATCCATTCGCCAATCCTATATGCTTTCCATAGAAATGTTTAAATACACACCAAATAAAGAAGGACAAAACCCTGCAAAATGACTGACATCTTCTTGAGCACACACTGAAGAATAGAGAACATACCCAGGTTTGATACATTATGGTTGGATTCACTCACCGATGTAATAACAATGTCAGACATCTATGCCATATTGTGCTTTGGAACAAGTTGAACAAGTGTAATCCACTGAGCGTGTTCCCTATGCCACCTCTCCTGACACCTACTCCCCGGGTACACCATGGACTCGACGTGGGTTTGAAATTGATTTAATCCACCAGACATATCTCCTCGTAACTTCTTAATGTGTCCTTTAGTAAATCCATCAGCAGGGATGAGGAAGGAGCTTATCTTGAACTCGCTGCAAATCGCTTAAATTGAATATTTTGTTCCTGGAGCTTGTTAACATGGTGATAGCAAGGAAAAGGTAGATGGATATTAAATGACTTTTTAGCCTAAAGGAGGAGACTTTGCATGTTAAATTAAAGATGTGAAAGTTTCCCTCTTTTTTCACATCCTACATTTTTCTTTTTTTACTTTAGTGTGGTCTTCTGTGGCATTTATTTGACTGCAAAGATGATTACTATTCTACGTTTTGCCAGTAGGGAATTGCGTGTCCAGTCTTTTCATATTATTTTGGCCATACAGTTGTGGGAATAAGAGAGGAAGTTAACCTATAATAGCTTTTAGGGGAAATATTTAATCTATGTTAAGCTCAACAGCAGGAAACTGAATTCTGCTTCAATGCAGATAGGTTGCCACTATGGCTGCCATCATGCTCTAAAATAGGGATAAGTTACATAAGAACATTATTGACCAGTCCATTAATGGCAGATCAATGGGTGGTCAAGCACAAAGTACCCTAATCTTTAACCTACCACAAGCTTTTTCCAATGATACATGGCAATGCAATATAATATGGGCTGTTGAACTTTGGACTGGGAGTTGAGCATCAGATAATAAACAAGAAAAGATGAGGGAGGGCAAATGGATCACTCATTCATTTTAAGTAAAGGACATTAAGGATGCAATCTGAATCTGGTTAAATCTCATCTCTCTAGAACGTTTATTTACAGTTTTATGTGTCGACTTAACCAGTCAAAGAATGGAGTCATTATGGCCCTAGCCGTACCTTCACAAAGTGACACAAAATATCTGTCTGACTTCTGGAAACACTGACATAGATGCCTGTGTGTGTTTTAATCCTACTTGTTGTGTTTGTATGTGTTGTATTGTCTGTGTTTTGTATGTGTTTTATATGGACCACCTGAGACTGGAATAAAAAGAAAGTTCATCCGTCTATCTATCTATCTATCTATCTTGAATATGTATATCAAAGCTAATGTGACAGTAACCATGGGAGGAGGGGGGAGGTGGCATAGGGGAAAATGCTCAAGAGAGAGAGAGAGATGCATTTGGCCTCGGCACAGGTCAGCCAGTCTTCCAGAAACAGCCTGATCAAACAAAGAGCCAAGCCAAGCCAAACACCTCTCTGGACTTCAGTCTGGCACAGAGAAGCAGAGCTGCTGCAGCCCTGCCGAGAATACACTGCACACAGTCAGTACATCCACCCAGCCAGCCCACTCCGCAAAGAACTGTACAGCACTGGTTCCCAACCCTTTTTTGGCTTGTGTGTGTGACCCTTTTAAAATGAAGCAAAGGTTGCACATGTCTACCAGTGGGGGTGGTCAGGGCATTTCAATGAAGGAGTGAGACATTATTATTCATTGTTTTGTTTGAATAACTCAAATGTGTCCTGTAATTACATGAAAAGTCTAACGGAAAAACAACAAATTTGCTCCTGACCCCAAGGTTGGCAGCCTTGGCTCGTAAGGCCTCTAAAACTACACTTTGAATGTTCCACTCATGGGCTGCTTTAATCAGCTGATGCTGGCTTATACATGATACAATGTATCCTTAAAGTATATTTTGGGAGATTTGTAAATTCAATTGTAGTAACACGTGTATTTGGTTGTACATTGTATTCAAGTTTTTTGACCTCAGTCATTTTTGTATTTTCTCTAATACCCAAATCTGAAGGGTGTGTTAATACTGTAGATGGTGTTTAATAAACCTACCAATATTTTGCCCTTTTCCAACATGACTACATGACTCTACAGTATATTGGTGAAATGCAGTATCAGTCTGCTTTTGTTTACAACACACAGTTACCCACACAACAGTGTACAACAGGGAAGGGAAATAACAAAACAGAAAATCACAAGCAAACTGAGACACAGACAAGACAGAAAAATAAACTGCTGAGAGCTGGGGTTTAACAGGAAGGCCCTTTGTTGTGTTTACTTCAAGTGGCCTGCATGTTGTTTGTGCTGCTCTGTTAGCTAGAGTTCCTCACATTGTATTGCACTTGCACTAACAAAAACAAAACCTGTTTTTGGAAGTGGAAACCCTGCATCTCACAGACAGACAGAAAAACAAAATACAGCAACGCATTTATCTCAATGTCATGCAGTTTTGATTTCATCCAATAGGGCTTTGAGTGGGTTTTATAACCCAGAGAGGTCAAAACCTTTTTCTCAGACAGCAGAGGAGCCATGTAATCCTCCAGCTGGCATAAAACACACTACATTCACCAAATGATGCAGAGATACTATTTTCACTTGACAGCAGTGGAATGCAGTATGCTACACACTGCTTGAATCTGTAAGAATGGATGGGGAAGATGTATCTCCAATTGAGGGTATGTCTTTAAACAAGACAGAACACACACACACACACACACACACACACACACACACACACACACACAAGCAAATACACACAAATACACACACACACCGCTGATACACTATGCACAGTAGGCATCCATAAATAGTGTGATGGAAAAATCTATACTGGTGTCCGGTTATTTCCGCACTGCTGCGTGGTGGCATGGTGATGCAACCGGCACACAATGGTCACCTCAGCGACCACCGCGGCCACAAGTCTTCTATGTGCCAAGCGGCAGCACGGCCACACAGGCTTTCATCGTTTGAGTAAGGTCAAGGCCAGGGGCAACCGGAGTGGAAGCTCTTTTGGATGGTGCATTTACTTTTGATCCCAGCTAATCCTAACCACTTGTGAACAGAGGTCATCCAGACCAGAGCAATGTTCAGATGAAACACACTGGCATTAGTCAACCAGATACAGTATGTCCCTATTGTATTATTGATCATTGGATTGTGGAGGGAGGGGGTGGGGTGGGGGGGCAAAAGGCAATTTGAAAGTAAACCATAATAGCCCCATGATGGAGCATACAAACACTCAGGAAGTCGATATTTCTGCATAACCTGAACTCCGTTTAGAAATGCATCAGTATTAAGTAGCACATGATTTTAAATAGGAATGAAATTGATTATATTGATGAATTATTCATCTTGAAATGCGAGTGATGTGATCTAAGGGGAGACAGAGATATAAACAGACAGGGAGATTAGTTCAGTGCCAGACTGAAAGACACATTTAAACTTGTCCATCTCACAAAGGAAATTATTATCTAGATAGATCTAGAGATAAAAAAAAATATGATTTGCAAAAGATGCACCAGGCTTCAGTGTGTTGCGCTTGAAATGTATTGATTTAAATGTACATGTGTATTGCTTGTTTCAAATATCCTCATTCTTAGTCTTGAGTTTCATTTCGATTGTTCTCTCATTCATTGAGAGACAATGCACAATGAAAGCAGAGGACTTTAAAGTTTCATTATTGTTTTTCCTTCAATGTGTTTGTATTGAGAGAAAGGCCCCCAGAAGTACGCAATGACTAAAAATAGATCCAAGCTGAAGCCGGCGAACCAAACCACATAATAAATGGTGAGTCAATTTCAGATTTTAATGGGGCAGCAAACCACAGAGACTGGAGTCAGACAAACACTGTCTGGGATAAAGACAGGGATCTAATCTTGGAGCTTGCTACCCTCGGTTATCAAATCTGATTCATCCCTTTGGGTGTGTCCTTGTATCATGGTCTGTATATGCTTGTGTGTGTGTGTGTGTGTGTGTGTGTGTGTGTGTGTGTGTGTGTGTGTGTGTGTGTGTGTGTGTGTGTGTGTGTGTGTGTGTGTGTGTGTGTGTGTGTGAAAGAGAGAGCGAGACAGAGAGAGAGAGAGAGCAGACAATGTGTGTCAGTCAGGTTGCATCAGCCTCCTCAAACTGTGAAAATTGAGCAGCCTTCTATCAAATGGCATGTGAGCGATTACGAGCGCAAAAACAATGTGTGTGTGTTTGTGTGTGTGTGTGTGTGTGTGTGTGTGTGTGTGTGTGTGTGTGTGTGTGTGTGTGTGTGTGTTTGTGTGTGTGTGTGTGTGTGTGTGTGTGTGTGTGTGTGTGTGTGTGTGTGTGTGTGTGTGTGTGTGTGTGTGTGTGTGTGTGTGTGAAAATACAGAGACCTTAAGCTGTAAACACTGTCACACACGCACTCACACACACACACACACACACGCACTCACACACACACACACACACACACACACACACACACAATACCAGATTAAAGTCCTGTGGTTTCAAGAGCCTTGCCTTGGCCAACAGCTGAAACTGGTCTGACCCTGATTAGCAGGAACGGCACCCTTGGGCGTTTCTCTCACCTCAAGGATAAAAGTCTCCAGCTCTTACCAAGGAAGAGACGGAGGCACATAGACCGACAGTGCAAACACACGTGTGTCAATGTGTTTGTGTCTATTTGAGAATGTGGGTAAGGGAGTTCATATGCCTTTCTGTGTGAGTCATTGTCTCCTGAGTTTGTGTGCGGCTGCTAATGACTTTGGGTGTGTTGGAAGATTTTTTGGGATGTGTCCATGTGATGCTGTTAGTGTGTGGGGAAGGCACAGCGGGGAGTGGTGTAAGATGAGAATGCATTCAGAGACACAATGGGTACAAAGAAAGCAAATAACTGCTTTGAAAAGCAGAATGTGACTAAAGGCAATCCCCCATAATTATTGTTCTCCATCACATGTATAAGTGTCCCATTAACACTATAGCCATCAGTGCAAAAATGACACCAGGGCAGATGTGTACGT
>NC_137231.1:15297121-15542121 GCF_949987685.1 Ammodytes marinus | reverse complement strand
TCTCCGCTGCTCTTTTTCTTCCCCCGTCAGTTTATTCTGGGCAGCGCGCGCCTCTGGCTTCTCCCCATTCAACTGCAAGGCACAAACACACACTTTAGATGCATGAATTCCTCTGGATGACTAGGCTACATCTAATCATAACTCGTGTCTTTTAACTATTGCTCCGTTTCAGCCCGGACGTGAACGTGCTCAATACATGATCGCTTTCCAAACCCGCGTGGCAGCTGCTGAAGATCTTCCAGAACTGACATTTAAAGCAGACAAACGCTCCCGACTGTTGCAGCCGAGAGACGCCGGGAGGAGTGTAATTACGTGAAGAAGACTGCTGCACATTTCAATAACCTGCAGACACGTTGTTGTTTGCAGGGCCCACCGCTATTGTGATCTCTGCGATATGTCTGTTTGTCTGTCTGGGTCGTGGTCCGCCTGTGGTCCTGATGCGAGTTTTTTTTTCTCCACGTCCCTTTGTTGTTTCTGTCACACCTAGGCTACAAGGAGGGGAGCACATGGAGGAGGGACCCTTGCCTCGCTCGACTTTCTTTTGTCTTTCTTATTTTGTTCTTTTTACAGCACAGTCCTGCTCAATTATTATTGGATGTCTTTTTTTGCCATTCTACACTGACTTTTATATCACAGATGCGCGAGGGATTTTTCATCATCATCATCATCATCATCATCATCACATCTGTTTGATCTCATCTTATCTCATCTCTAATTATTTCAATGTATTTAATTTGTTTACATTAAAAACACATACAGCATAACAGTCAGTTTGCACTTTTGTTCAACCTTCCTTCACCCTAAATCCAAGACCCCAATCTCACCAAATTTCTCACCAGAAGTTTAGTCCTCGCCGGGGAGTGGGCTGACTCCGCTGTCTCTGTCTCACTCTCTCTCTCTCTTTTTCTCTCCTCTGCTCCCGTTTCCTTCTCTCGTTGTCTCTGCCAGGCGGTGGCAGAGCTCTGTTATGTTTCACTCTAGACCAGCCTTCACCCACACAGCACGCCAGCGCCTATCAGCGAGCGCGGTGACGACAGACCCATCGCTATAGTCGCCAGTGCCACACCCATCCATTCATAAAGTAGAGAGAGAGAGAGCCATGCAGCTTCCAGCCGGACAGTGCGCACCGACATCAATATTCCTGAAGGGACCGATAAAACGGCTATGGCACTCTCTGAGCCTGATGGCCACAAATATATGTGTGTGTATCACATTCTAAATAGTAGGCTAGTTTAATGCCTAATGACACATTTAATGTGATGTTTTTTGGCATGCCTTCTTTAGCTACATGTAATTCAAGTAATTACATAGCAATGATGAAAACCCTGTCAGACCTGCAGCATAGCCTATATAGTTTAGGGCCTACGCTATATACTGTTATATTTCATCACTGCAAATGGCCTAAGCCTTAGGCTATTTGCAGTGATGAAATACACCAGTCAACATAATTAATAAATTGCCTTGCACTGGGTAACTAGTTTAATTTTCATATGCTGTGTAGGCCTATATGCAAAATTAGAGCTGAAACAATGAATTGATTGGGTTGTTGAACATTTTGATGATCAATTCATCGTTAAAGCTGTAGTGCGTAACTTTTTCATATGAATACATGTCGGTTACATTAAAGCCATTGCCAAATGTGTTGACACAAAGTCGATAAAACCAGCTCCACAAAACTCTCTCTTTATTTCTCAGTATGGCGGCGTTTACAAACTGGTGTCGCCCCCCGACACTGGCGCAGGAGCTCAAGAAGCCCCCACAAAATGTTTCAGTTGTTGTTTCTACTGCTAACAAAAAACGTACTGTAGAAGGAATACAATCCATCCGCCATTACCGAAGGCTGAACCCATGTAGATGCACCTCAGTGTTGTTGTAATTACTCAGACTTCCTTGTGGGGGCAATAGAAGAAACGCACTATAGCTTTGAGATAGTTATACCAAAATGTATCTCTCAAATAGATTTGTGGTTGTTTTCTTGGTCTTCGATGATGGTGTCCACAATATGGGACACTTGAAATATTGTATTAAGAATACACATATTAACATAGTCTGGCCCAATGTTGAAATAAAAGGAAGCTGTCAAGCCTTGATCAAGCGCACCTGTGAAGTGGCCTGGTGCTTAATGTCTCTGGAGCTTAAAAGCAGGTCCTCCTTGCTCAGTCGAACACACTGCTGACTTCATCATGTCCACCGGATTAACCTGAAAGCAACTTTACACCTTAGGGACTATCTTTACAAATACACACCCAACTCTTTTGAAAATACCTGGGTGGAAGTCCAGGAAACACTATTGTGTAGTACAATAGGTCGCCACCCTCAGGGAGGGAGTTCTAAATAGACACCATTCTAAATAGAAACTATAAATCACTCAGTCAGTCATCTGCTTTGTTCGTGTCCTGTCTGTTCTATTCAGACGGTTTTGTCGCCAAGTTTGTGGTCAGTCTTGACTCTTGTCCCTGTCAATAAACACACGTTTTTTACATTTCTGGAAGAATATTCTTTTAGAAAACATGTTTAATTTGCAAAACTCAACACTGATACCAAGGATACAGTAAGTAAAACCACAGCATCTTTCTCTAGAACAAAATACTCACTGCCATCATTACAGCAGCTAATGGGAATATATTGCAGGGCTCAATGTCGGTATCAATGTAGACATCTGAACCAAAAATCAACAACACAACATCCTTCTGCATGGGTGTATAGGGACTTCTAATGAAGTGCCATACACGTGTCCTTCACACGCTCTGTCTAGACAACATTCAGACATAGCGTGTGAAGCTTTGATACTGTTAGCATTTTTTTTCAAACTCAGCTATGGAGATCTCATCAAATTAAGATCTCTGAAACTTCCAATTAGAAACACATAAGGACATGATGGCAATGTGCTAAAGAAGAAGGAAAAAAACACGCTAATTCAGTCGTAAGAATCCATTTGTTTATTTGAGCTGTCAGAAGAGCATTTCAGCATCCCACCTTGGTCAGCATTTCTAAAAACACAATGCCATTCTCTGCGCATGCATTTTTAACTTGGCAAAGTAATAAATGTCAGGCAAGCGAGGGACCGTGAGAGGGCCCTTGTGTCTCACATATTCTCCAAGACTCCCGCAAAGCCAGGCATCTGAAGCCGCCATTGTCCTGTAAAGGGAACTAAACAACATGCCCGGGCTTGCTCCTAACTCATTGTGCAGCCCCCCCCCCCCCCCCCCACCCCACACACACACACACACACACACACACACACACACACACACACACACAAGTTGCATGAATACCTGTATGGAAGGGGTGGTGTAACATTATAATGTGGCCATGACATGGATACTATTGGGACACAACTGCCTCATTTCTATTCTATATACATGTCCTGGGTTCTGCTGACACACAGTACAATACACTGAAGGTCACCTGACTGTGAATGAATTCAGTCACTCCACTTTTCCGCTTTGTTCCCTCTCTTCCTCATGGCGCACACAGGTGGAGGGAACCTTTATCTCAAAGTGTCTTGTACAGCACTTTTCCATTGCCAGCGGCCTCTGCTGTAGCACTATTGATGCAGCCCTTGTGGGCACAATAGGGGCATAATGGGGGTGTCCACATGGTTCACCCCACTCTCTGTCCGTCTCTCTCCTGAGGGGGCAAACTGCTGATCCCAGGGCTGTTAAAAGGCCTGTGTCGGCTGGATTTCCACAAACAAACAGGGTGCGTGGCACTGAAACCCCAGACAATCGCATGTACTGTACACACACAAACCAACAATGCAAAACTCACACACTTAAACACCCCCCTTCTCTCCCAGACACACACACACACACACACACACACACAAACACACACACACGTACACACACACACACACACACACACACACAATAAAAACTGTGATCTTTGTGCTGCTCATCAGATCGATTTCACTCAGCAACTCTGAACCTCCGCTGTAGCGTTGCAGGGGCCACAATGGCCTTTGACACCAGCGGTCGAATGACCACATTGTCGTGTAACTTTGGCCACTGATCGACCACAATGGGCCTCTCTTTGCCTCCGAGTCTCTGTTATTCTTCTGCCTGATCTCTGGGACAAAGCAGTGTAACAGAAGTACCAATTGTGCTTGAACAATCGCTCACAAAGGAGGCACTGACTTGGTGTTTCCAGCCCTCTTGCCAACTGTCCTGGGCAGCGTAGTGTGAAGGTAAATTGGCATCATATGCATCCACGCTCAGAAAGATCAGAAAGATCAGAGCCGGCCCGAGACATAAGCGAACTAAGCGGTCGCTTAGGGCCCCCCGACCGCCAGGGGGGCCCTCTAAAAAAAAAATAAATAAAAAAAAATTTTTTTTTTTTTTTTTAGTTTGTGTGTTTGATATTAACATCATATTGTGCAAATGTAAGTTATCATACAAAAAAAGGAATAAAATGTTTTGGTCTAGATAATCAATAGCCTAAAAATTTAATCAGTTCATCTGGGAGGTAATCCGAAATTATCTGATCATGTCACGTTCACATCCATGCACAGTGTGTATTGAGTTTATTTAAAAACAAATGGAAATGGGGCTGCCCTCAGTTGCCCATGCACTGTCTATAGCCTATTTCAGCCTTGTCTGTGGAAAAAAAGATACAGTAGCTGGACAACAGAGTTCTTCTGCTGCGTTCCTCTCACTGCATTTAAAATGCATTTATTATATTACAGAGAAATATGTCCCGTAAAAGAAAAAGAGCTCCAATCCCAACCCAGAGGACCCTCCATAATATCTTATTTTATATTAATATTTTTATGGAAAATCCATGTGTCCTTCTTCAATAGCTTCTAATTCATCTGACCCAGTGTCTCCAAATTATTTGTTCACACAAAATTTCTCAGATTCAGCCTCTTAATTTTCCTCTGAAAGTGCACCAGATTCATGCATTTCACTTTAAAAAAGTTAAAAAAAATCTCCTTGGGGGGCATACCCACGGACCCCCCTAGGAGGGTCTGAATCTCGGCTGTCTAATATTTTCGCACAGCTGCACAGTGGAGGCACTAGCGGAAAACACTGGGTGTGTGAATGATATTTAACAAAGATCTATAGTTTCAGCAGCGCTAACATTGGAGAGGGGGCCCCTAATCATATTTCGCTTAGGGCCCCCTGAAGGCTTGGGCCGACTCTGAGAAAGATTATAAGGCTACAACCTGATTGACCTAGATTAAATGTGATCATTTAGAATGAATGATCTTGTGCATGTTAGAAAGAAGTCCAGGGATTTCGACAGAGACTTTTGCTTGATATTTGAGTGATTATTAGTGATTATGAGTTGAGTAGCAGGATATTGTGAGTCAGGATACTGCTGAACCAGGAAGTGATGTGCCCCTAGAGTCCTACATATTACTCATACATAGGACACGTCCTTTATATGATCTTCAGTATTGAAAATAAATAAACAATGGTAATTCCCCTAAACTCAACTATACTCTCTTTACCTGCTGTAGTAGGCTACCTATAGCTTGGTGCCATGCATTATTAGGCTTTTATTAGAGTTGTTTCTGCTTTGTCTTCTGAGCCACATTTTCTCTATAGTTTCTTCATATGTTACATGATTGTATTTACAACATGTTGGCATTTTCAATTGCATCTGAGCTTGCCGTTGCCCACCGAAATAAGGCTGATCTCTATGGGCCAGAACCAACATGTCTCAAACAGATGCTATTTGACCTCTGATCATGATCCCATCGGGTTCATTTTGGCCACTTTTTCCAATTTGTGCTTATCTGGTCCATGCACATTTGTACACCTTTGAGAAAGCCAGGATTTGTGTGATTCGCTGTGACGACTGAGGGGCCAGGTGTCACTTCGTTGTCATTGTGGACAGAGATCAGAGAGACAATGACAATAACCACGACAACAAATTCATCCCCTCGGTCTCTCCCTGCATCCGCCTCAGCTCTCTCCATCAAGGGGTCAAGATACTGGGTTGAAGGGGTGGTGCCATCATTAAGTCCTGGGACAGCATCCACCCTACTTGGGCCACACGTTGAGCCGTCCTCCGAGTGTCCGGAGCGGCGTCACTTGGTGGCTATGAATAGACACTGGCGTATGCTCCGCGCTGTCAGCTGGGCATTGGCACGTGTGTGGCTCATGTCAGCACGGCTGCAGCGTAATGCTCCCGATTGCCGTCACTGCACATTTGGGTCGCCATGGAAACAGGGAACGAGCTACACACAGAGCTATACCTCTGCCCTGACATCCATTGGTTGGTTGTGTGTTTTTCAAGACAAACTCTGATCTCTTCCCATCTCTCTGTATTTTCCCCCTGTCTCTATATCTTGCACTTTTTTTCTTTCTTTCTTTCTTTTCCCCCCTTTTTTCTCTCAGTCTCTCTTTTCTTTCTTTGGTTCTCTTTCTCTTGTTTACGTGACTTATGATGCTGATTGGGGGAACTGGAGGTTTGTATTCAGGAGCTGTTATCAGTTTTTGTCATTGTCATTCATGTTGCTCTAATGAAAAAACAACAGGTATAAATCCATGAACTGGTTATATGTAGGCTATATCCATGTAGCGTCTGAGCATTCACTTCTCCTTTCGGACACTGTGTGCTTTTCTTGTGGTGTCTTCGATGGTTTCCTCTCCGGTGAGTCAGAGGCCAAAACAGGAGCATCTTAAGTACATGGGGACTGTCACGTATCTCTTCTCCCAGAGCCAAACTTCTCCCTCGTTTCCTCTCCTTCCAGCCACACACTGGCATGCGGCGTGGGAGAGACTGGCCTTAATGGATGGGGTGTTTGGGTCACCGAGGTTTTGAAAGAGGTTTTTGACCATTTTCCCAGGGAAAAATAAATGAGCAGATTGCAGTGTTTGCACTTCTGCTCCATTTACCACTTTGCGTTAAATCACATATCATTGACTGTGTCCTGCTGGCAAGCAGGCGGAAGACCAGATGGACAAAAGGGGACAGGTAATAAGTTAATACAACAAAACTGGAAAGACAGGAGATACTATGCAGCTGCACCCTCTGCCCAGTATCGTGGTTTGTACAATTTTAATCTCCCCAAAGAGTGTGTATAACACGGATCCCTGCTTTCAGAGTTCAGCTGGTTTGTATCAAAACACTGTTAATCCTCTTGTTCTTACATCGTTCTCCTGTTTTTCCTGAGCATGTTCCTCGTGATTTAATTAATATTTCATGATTTGAGTGTACCATCTCAAGCACACTCAAGCATAATAAAGGGTTGTATTATCGGGCCAAATAGAAGCGTTAGCTTTATCTCTTTAAACTATATTGTTGTTTACTGTAATAGATGAAGCATAGTACAAATGTTCAATATAACAATCTGAACCAGAGGCAAGCTTACACTTGGACTCCCTTTCAGCCTTGCTTTCTCACAGAAAATGTGTAAGTACTGATACATGATACTATTATGACTCACACTTTTCAAAGGGGTCCTTTTGCATATACTGTGTTGTACACGTGTAATGTTGTGTGTGTATTTGTGTTACAAGTCGTTAATGTTGAATGACAGAACAGCTGGAGAATGTGTTGGGTAAAGGCGGTCAGTAGGGCACTACTAGCTCAACCTTTCCTGAAGATTTGCGGGTTTGAACTTTCTAAGAACAACATTTATCTTATCTTACCATTTGGATCCCATTGAATATATAGAATAAAAGTGAATCTTTATTTGAGTTTGTTGGCAGTTTACAGCTCCGCATTTGTAGTGGTAGACAAGAAAGCATGACGAGCCAGGAACAAATGTAGAGTATTATAAATCATGTACAAAATAGACTGGCAATGTCTGGGACACTGCCAGGTGTGATAAATTAGTAAGTGTGTGGTAAGTGACATCACCCCTGGGCATTGGCACGTGTCACTTACACAATGATATATGAAAAGCATTGCACTTTAACGAGAGCTTCCCTGACCAGGAAAAAGTTCAAAGTGTCTCTGAAGAATGTACTGGATATATAACAGCGGATACATTTCAATTCACTGAAATGCCTTGTCCTTGCACTGTACAGTCATAGGCTATAGACTTTGCTGAACATGTCAGAACAAACGCTGCTTTGATTAATGAACACCGTTGAAACTACCCCCCCCCCCCCCCCCCCCACGCCCCCTGCCTCTACTACTGACACACACGTGCACACACACGCGACACATGCATGCCAGGGCTGAACTGAAGACCCTCTGTTGATACACGGCAGGTGCTACATGAGACGGTCCTTTTCTTTGGTGGTGCTGTAAGGCTAACGTTAAAACAATGGACCTTCCTTTAACCTGCATTAACGTAAAAGAAATACATAGAAGTGAAATGCTGTTATTAACCACGTACAATTGTATCTCTTAGTCTCTGAGAAGTTTTTTCACATGGCTGGTGAACATTGTGCCTCTGAATGCTGAGATATTTTGAAATGACAATTTGTTTTGCATCTGGTTTCCATTGGTGCCCCAGATAACCTCTGTCTGACGTCTGCAGCCTTCGTTAACCTGGTCTTACTCCACGGCTGCCAATTAGGAAGGGTGTGTGTGTGTGTGTGTGTGTGTGTGTGTGTGTGTGTGTGCGTGCAGTGAGCCAAATGCCAAGTTGGTCTGCTCATAAAGCCTTCAAAATCTCTCTCTTGCTTCATCTGTCTGACATCCATAAAGGAACAAAGAACACACATTACCCCGTGTTTGATGGAAATGTTTATGTGTTTTGAATTCATGTTGTGCCCTGAAGACAACCATTCATCTATTTCATATTACGTAACCCTATTAGCGATCTCACTGACAGAGCAAAATGATATGAGTTGCCGGGATAATTCTGTTATTATTGCTGTTACTCTATTCTGAGAATCAATAACTCTCTCACCCACACTAGAGGTAATGAGAGTGGTGTTTATGTGTGAGGAAAAAGAATAGTTGCGAATTAAAAGCAATCATCGATTAGTTTAAAACCACTGAATTGTGTTATATCGGGCATATTTGATAATTATATATTAAATATACTGTATATCACATTTTATTTTCCTAAGTGTAATAAGCAATTCAAAGCATGCTGGTCTAGTTTTGTCTAACAATAAAACATATTATTTCTCCTTCGCTGAAAAAAATGGTCTGAGATGTTATCCCAGGTCCTTGTTACAGTCATTATCACTGGTCAAAGTAAATGTTTGACAAAACTTAACCAAGCCTTAACACAGATAAACATTAAAAGTATGCACAAACTGACAGGACTGACTTTGTTTGGAAGACTGTCTGGGAAATGAATCCATCATCATCAGATTGGTGCCATCTGCACTTATGGCCACACACACACACACACACACACACAGAGGCATCAACACACACACACACACACACACACACACACACACACACACACACACACACACACACACACACACACACACACACACACACACACACACACACACACACACACTCTCCAACGTCAGCACATCAACGTCAGACAATCCAAACAGTGCCCAGTGCTAGGCAACCATGCCATCCCACCATCCCAGTGCAGATGGCAGGATCTGATCATGTTTATTTTACTCTAATTTAATGCACTTAAGTCCCATTGCCTACCCATGCCTTCTAAATGACGTTGGGGTTATGCAAGGTATGTGCGTGTGTGTGTGTGTGTGTGTATGTGTGTGTGTGTGTGTGTGTGTGTGTGTGTGTGTGTGTGTGTGTGTGTGTGTGTGTTGTGTGTGTGTGTGTGTGTGTGTGTGTTTGCAGAGGTCAGGACAGACCTATTAATCGTTGTTGTACAATGGACTAGAGGCCTAAATGGACAGTGTCCACTTAACTCTGTATTGACATGGCTGCACTCTGAGGTACCTTTTGTGATTTGTGTCTGTTGCTGTGGTTTAAGCGCCTGCTATAGGGCTCGATTTGTGCTCGCAGAACAAACGTTATAGTATACCCGTAAGTGTCTAAGGCAACCGGAACGCAGTCACTGGGAATGTGTCAGCATCAACAATAGTTGTTTATCAGCCTAAACACACAATCTAAAGAGAATGTGTGGTGTATTTCCCTAGAGAACAAGGCTCATTAAGCTATTTCATAACTTTTCATTTAGAGACAAACAGTTATTATCTAATCAGTGTCAACATGGTGGATGGTAGACACTTTCAACTTGTTGTCCTAGTGGTTTCCAGTGTAGATTTGGAACACAGTGAGTCAGTCAGCACTGTATGTTGTTGAGACATTTTTCCCCTAATCAGAGGCCCACGTATGGCAGGAAGGGTGGACTGTCCTGACATGACATGACATCTGTGGATGTGGCTTCCCATGGTACAGACTAAAGGTGTACAAATATGTGGCTGTGTGGAGGTGGAGGGTTGGCATCATGGCTTAACTTTAATCTAGTTTGAGGCAATACTTGAAACAGATCTATCCATCCCTGTTACAATTATATTCCCCCACTGTTGTCATTGGTGCATGTTTGCAGACTGGATCAGCTGTCCAAGTTTCCAGGACACTTCAGTCACTCCACATTCCAATTATCATAATCACCTCCATAACCAAATCCCATGTACTTACACACCCTTTCTCTCTTCCACTTAACCTGTTTCACCTGTCACCATACCTGGAGTATTTGTGCATGTTCTGTGAGGCAAACCACTTGGCAATGTCAGTCAAATACACTAATTACAGTGCATAAGAACAAAATAATTAATTTACTCATCAGTAACACCTCAAAATGCTACACAAATGCAACATATATGAATTCACAATGGCAAAATAATAAATGTATTGTGTAAGCTTTACAATGACAATTTTCTATTTCACTATCAACTAAATAAAAATGATAGTATGAAAACAATAACACAACACAGTGAATCGTTTAGCAGCCAACAAACAAGATCTTTTGCTAAGGAGTTGCTAAAAAAAAATAAGATAACTTGTGGATTATGTTGGTCCATAGCTTCTGGGTAATGTTGTTACATAGCTTCTGAATATCTAAGAAGCATCTTTTTGCTTTCAAGGTGATGATATGTCAATGTTGTGCTCACACCATTTTAAAAATCAGTTATTGCTGGTTTAAATCAGAAAAT
Organism: Ammodytes marinus; assembly: GCF_949987685.1. Taxonomy (NCBI): domain Eukaryota; kingdom Metazoa; phylum Chordata; class Actinopteri; order Uranoscopiformes; family Ammodytidae; genus Ammodytes; species Ammodytes marinus. Next base: position 15,531,109 of record NC_137231.1, on the reverse strand, counting down.
ATCTCGCACAGAATCTCAACTTTTGGTTTCTTTTTTTTACCAATGCCAATATATTATACAGAAACAAACCAGCAAATGCTATCCACTGATCTATTGCAGGTGTTATCTGACCTTCGGTTTACCTCCATACTTACATGTGTGCATCTGTCAGTCAGCAGTAGAGCAGTTTTTCAGGTCTGTCAGTTTCTGTCTGTTTAAGATGGAAGATCTATTTATACAACACTTCTGTGAGAGCTGGTTTCCTAGTTACTTCGTCAAAGAGCCGGTCTGTCTATGGCAGGAGGCTTGGAGGGGCTTTGGGCTCTCCACCTCCCCTGATGAGCCTCTATCCCAGCAGGCTTAGCGACACAGGCCCAGGCAGCTGCCACTTGGCTGGATGGGCACGGGATAAATGGCTTTTTCTCCACCAGTAAAATGAGGAAACACACAAACAAACAAACAAGCCTGCAAAATATTCAAGCTGTGGTAGGATACTCACACAAACACACATACAGGAAGGTAGGGATGCAATCCACACCCAGTAGCACAAAGGGTCAAATCTGGTCCTGATGGAGAAACTTGTTGTGTGTTCTTTGAAAATCTGGGCTTGGTTGATACCTACGTACAGTTTGGGTTGCATGTGCACTGAACAAACTTGTCTTGTTGGCTATTCACTTTGATTAATGAGAATGTGACACTTTGACACATGCCTTCAGTAATTGGACAGCTGAATACAAAGCCGATGCCACCTTATTCATTTTATGGTCTTTGTTTTGTCTCTGTGGTTGCTTTGCCTCCGTGCCTGCGATAGCCGAAGAACGGAGGCATTATGTTTTCGGGTTGTCCACCGGGGCTCTTTTTGTGGGCGCAATATCTCATGAACGCTTTGAGGGATTTTATTCAAACTTTGCTCAAATGTCCACTCTGACTTAAGGATGAACTGATTAGATTTTGGATGTCATAGGTCAAAGGTCACTGTGACCTCATCATTCATGAACGCAATATCTCTAGAATGCTTTAAGGGCTTTTCGTCAAATTTGAAACAAACTCACAGTTTGATGGAGGATAAACTTTTTTTTTTTTTTTTTTTTTAAGATATTTTTTCGGCATTTTTATGCTTTATTGATAGTGCAGAGAGACAGAGGTGAAATGGGGCAGAGAGGGGAGTGACATGCAGAGAACGACCGCGGGTGGGAATCGAACCCGGGTCTGCTGCTGGGCCCGGCCCGGGAGGGGGACGCCTTACCAACTGAGCTAAAGGCACCCCCCTGATGGAGGATAAACTTAATACATTTTGAAAGTCAAAGGTCAACGTTATTATGATCTTGCGTATTGTTAACGCAATATCTCATGAACGCATTGAGGGATTTTCAAAAATGTCGACTCAAAGATGAACTGATTAGATTTTGGAGGTTAAGGTTACTGTTACCTTACATATTGTGAGGTTGCAGTGACCACCATAATGTATCTTCTTAGGAGCTTGACCTTCTTGAAAGCATTGCCTATACCACCACCGTACTTTCACCGTTCAGCAATTGTATGCCTTGTGGACGCATATAACCCCTCAGGCGGTTGTTCTAGTTGTTAAAGTGACATACAGTATCAGACCACTGGGGGCCTTTTTCTATGAAAGGTTTTTGTCTTGTCACTTTTATTAATAAAAGAAGCATCTACCGGGTAATATGAGTAGGAGAATGGCACTCTGATACCATTATTACTTGACACATATGCATTACAGACCACATAGATTCACATTCATATCTGACAACAGTTAAATTTGAGGTCTGATCCCACGACACTGTTTGCTCAGCTGTGTCTAACGCCTAAGAGCTGACTATTGACAAGTATTGTAGCAGTACACAGTGTGAGTGGCCCTGGGGCTGTGTATGAGATTAGAGCCTGGAACGGAACTATTGACTTAGTTTTAACAAGGAGTAAATGACTGGTTGTTTGTCTGTTTTTTGGAGAAATAGTGATAGCATATATTCTCAATTTTTCTTCTCAGCTCTGTAGCTCCTCTACTCGTTCAATCCTTTGCTTTTTTAATGTTTGACTTTTGACCAACCTTTCCCTCCCTCCACACTGTTACAGTTTATTATGTAATCTTTGTGCCCATGTCATTTCCGTCCTCATATTGACAGCATAGGCCTCCACTGACCCTCTCCAGTCAGTGAAGTAAGCCACCCCAACTGGGAAGCATGACACAACTTGACTTACATTAGACTTTGACAAGTATTGATTGCATAAAGACTGTGTGCTTTCATGTCAATGTTGTGCATGTTGCATCACATTTTACCCAGCCATCAGCTGTCATTTGGTAACTACCTAACTTAAGTTACATAACCTGTCATGTGTGGGTTCAAAAACAGTCTTGTCAGTTGATGTTATGTGGTCAGTGTTGACTGCAAACCAGAAAAGAGTAGAACTCTGGGATTAAATACACGCTTAGCCCCTGACTGACAAACAGCACACAATTCCCTGCTGACCTGATTCTTCTTAACTTGTCACGATAAGGTGGGCGGTGTTTAAAATGATACCTTGTTGTATATAATGAACAAAAAAATAAAAAATCATGTGACACGTGATTTAAAAAAAGACAAAATTATCTAACAATATAGCTGAAAATGCAAGATTTGTTTTCAGTCAAGCCATTTTGTCTTGATTCAGTTTCACATAGTAATTCAGTTACTATGGGTAACTGTTTAATAGCATGAAGTGGGTTGTTTTCATTTTCGATAAGGCCTTTCTAGTTATTTGGGTAATTCTCTCGGAAAAAGAAAGACCTTCTGTTCCTACTGTTACTTACAGTACAAGAGCCACTCTGTTAACAAATATTGAAATGCCTGTTGACTATTGAAAAATAAAATGTCACCAGAAAGGAAGGGTAACAAATACATCATGGACAATAGAGCTTATAAAAGGAAATTATCATTTTAAAAATAAATGCAAAAAAAAGTAGAACATTTGATTATACAAAGTCTGTCAGATGGTACAAATGAGAAATTAGCTGATACAAATGAAAACAAAAAATGTTATGACCACCCTCTGTGTCCAAGTTGAGTGAGTGGCCTGTGTCCTGAGGTCTGCACACAGTTTCGTATCTCAATGTGGCACTATAAACTGTAACTCCACTCTGCCCTCTAGTGAACTCTGTTTGTAAACACAGTCATTGCCCTGCTCAAAAATTATTAACCCACAGCCCCATCTATTGGTGCCTTTGTGAAGTGCAACATTTAAAACCGAAACCACAGCAGTTTTCTTAAAAAGTTTACTTATGCAATCTTTAAAACAATAATACATTTTTATATAATATTGATTTACTTTTTAAAGCTAAATTCACATACATGTAAACAGTTGTACATAAAATATTTGAATAATCTTTTAACATTATTTCTGTCTTTTTTGTTATAAACTATTCACTTTCTGACCTTTGTAGATAAGAGACAACATTCCAATGAAACTTCCACTTCTCCCAAAAAACACAATTCAAAATTCCTAGCAGAATCTCAACCTGACCCTAACCTCATTCATTTGAGTTTAGGTCATCATATGTTTCCAGAAACACTCGCAATATATATATATATTCCAAATTCACATTCATTAACATGCCTCATTGAAAGCAAAGTCTTATGTCTGTGAGTAGCGGATAATCTCGCTGAGGTCATAGCCTGTCACTGCAAAGGCATACCCATCCCCGTCACAGAACTTGGCGCCACAGATTTGTGTGTCCGTCACACACTCGTTATGCAAATGAGCAACCTGAGCGGAAATGAGGAAAAAGGCACAGTCAGGGAGTGTAGGGAAAAAATGCTCCAATATCAGTTAAAGATTGAGGGGGGAAACCAGCAATAATTCTGGACTTAAAAAACATTTGTTTTGTGTTTTTAAGAGCAGTTACCTCTACACTGTTGGACTCTGGGGTCATTGACATGAGCCACACCCTGACTAGGGAGTCCTCAGCAGCAGACAGAAGCTAAAGGACACAACAAAAAAATGCATAGGTATAAGATAAGGCCAAGAAACACCTGAACATGCTTTGCTTAATAATATTACCAACTTTTTTTTTTTTTTTGTATACAAACTCACCAGGCCAGAAAAGGGAGCAATATCAAGTGAGTATATCCAGCGGGCGTGGGCGTTGACCTCGGCGTGCAGAATTCCCGTCACCGCTTCGTAGAAACGGATCTGGCCTGTGCCGTAACCTGCCACCACTGTTCCTTTCCACAACTTGACAGATGAACAGGTCATACTGAGAGCAGGAAGGAGGAGGGGGGAGGATCATTGCCGTCCAAGGGAATTAAAATGGAAAACACAATGGACATTAGATTAGAGCGAGAAGGGGGAAATGGAAGGGGGTAGAAAGGATCATACAAGAAGGCTAGACAAGCACAACAATGTATGAAGAGAGGACAGGTAAGAGAAGCAGACGGGTTTAAGGTTAGTGAAGGGGATTCTACCATAGGCCACTCTGTCACTTTTAGTTGGATGCTCAATTTCACCTTGTGTAACCTAACCAAACATGTCAAAACTATAATACAATCAACCTCTTACTCAAAGCCGGGGACCTTGTTGAGCAGCTGAAATTCCTCCCCAGACTTCCACACACACAGAGTGCCCCCATCGTCTGCAGTGACCAGATCAGCGATGCACTCCTGAGAGAAGGAGGAGGTTAAACAGCGACAGAGTGGAAGGGATTATGTAAAATAATAGAACAGCTGGAAAAGTATTTTGGTAGTCTGTCATTCATGGAAACATTGGAGCTTTTCGGTATCATCGAAGGTACAAGTGGACAGAAAATAGACGGGCATACACACACACACACACACACACACACACACACACACACACACACACAAGCCACACCTGGCTGCCAGAGCACTCCGAGGCCATGTCAGTGATGGACTCCTGGTGCTCCTCCAGGACCTCTGACAGGGTAATATTACTGCCTTTACTAGGGACATCAAATACCAGAACTGCACCGGTAGAAACACCTAGAGAGAGAGAGAGAGAGAGAGAGAGAGAGAGAGAGAGAGATACAGTACACAGTAAAGTACAGAGTTTTTCCCCAGTTCTTTGAAAATAAGCATGAATACAGCATATTTTTACTCAGAACTTACCCACACATATGAAATTCTCCGGTACTGCCGATATCCCTCGAGCAAACACGGCCTGAGCTGGGACAAATTGAAAATACATTGTGTAAGTGCATTTGATTTTGTAATGTCTTTAGAGGATAGGTCCCCTGCATTAACACATTTGAAGGAACACCAAAGTACATTTGTATCATTATTAAGTTATATCATATCACAAGTTTTTGTTCAAATAGATTAAACAGGTAATTATTTGAGTGCCTACATGCGTAACGGATAGATAGATAATGTATTCATTCCCTTGGCAAAATGTAGGTATCCAGTTGCTCACATAGTCAAACGGAAAGTACCATCGGCAGACAAATCAACAGTTTATATGCAAGCTTACCTGTAGGTGTTTCCGGAGTTTCCAGTGCATGCCAGTACACCATGATGGAGCCATCAGATTCATAGATCTAAAACAATGGATTTAAGTGAGAGTAAATGGCATCAAAAACACTAACCAATACTTCTGTTTTGGTTCATATGTCAAAAAAAATACTCTCATCTCACACTCTAGACTGGACCCCTGCACCATTGATATATACCGCCACAATAGGTATAAGTACAGTAATAGTAGTAACAGTTGTGTAAGTAACAGAAATAGCACTGAATTCTCCAAATGTGATGAATGCCAATGACGGCAGAGAAGAGCAGACACTCACCTGGATGCCTTTCTGGGAGGTCACCACCAGCAGATCACGAGACGGCAGAACACAAAACGCAGCCTGTTAAAATACAAACACAGGATTTCTTTATTTGTATTACAGCTAAATGCATACAGCAGGCAAATGAAAAAGCAAGACACCATTTACCTAAGCTACCGAGTGTAGAATGTAGGTGACCATTTTTTTAAGTAAACTTTCTTAACTGTTGGTATTAACTGGTATTTTTGTATTTATTGTTTTAGCATTGCAGTCCAGCACAATTCGACTGATAATTAGACAATGACAATGACTTTGTGCTTACTTTCAACTGTGTTCCAATAACCATACTACAATGCCATTTAGTTTGGCGGAAAAATTATTTAGGATTTCTCAGTACATGATGGGAAATTCAGTATGCCAAAAAATACCAGGGTGTCCTTCTACATTCGTTCATATTTTGCAGAATGCAAAATGCAAACCAGCATGCTTTGTTGGCTGTTCTGGCCCACAATCCTAATACTGCATGTATTTTGCATTCAAAAATTATGTTTAATACAACTTGTTCAATCTTGCTGGAGACATGTGAAAGTTTCCCAAGGACCACACCTTATTGATATCCTGTCCCAGCTGCTTTCACAGTCATACTACACACACACTACAGAGGTTGTTGCACCATGGCCTGACCTGCATGATGAGCGACGTGCTGGTGGCGACATTTGGCTCCTTGGACTGCAGCTGGCGGTGGGAATAGTTGAGGCCGTCCCATGATGCGCTGACCATGTTGACCACGTTAGCATGGACCACGGTGAAGTAGGTGAGGCGCCGCGGGGCGATGCGCTGCACGCTCAGGTTGTTGTACAGCGCCGAAGCGCTGTTTTTGATCTGGATGCTCTTATCTTTGTGATACATTGTCAAGAGGGCTTCTTTTACCAGCACAGTTTGTTAAAACTGCAGTGTTGTCAGGAGAAGAGACTGAAACGTCATCACATTGAGAGGGTAGTTAGTTTGAAGTGCAAAGTTATGTTAGCTATTTTATTAACCCTTAAACAGGCAACAGTGGAAAATGAGTTTCTAAAAATATTTTCATGTTATCACTCATCTCTTCAAGACCAAAGAAAAATATTTCCACATCAAATTTTTTTATACTTTGTATATTTTGGGTTTTACGAGTTGTATCTCCCAGGATACGTTGCCCTATTAAGGTATAAAAAAAGCCGAAATGGTAAAAATATAAATTTTTAATTTGATGAACAGAAATGATAAATTGTTGTTTATCTTGTCCATTTAAATTACAAATACTACTTTTTAAGTACATTTTATTCAGTTTTACCAATCTAGTTTCATCAAATTGGATCAGCCACATCCAGATGGGCAGGCTTGAGACGGTCCATAGTGACCCGCTGTAGCTTATCCCCCATGTGCACCACAAAGTTCTTGGTCCCCGCCTCCAGGACACAGAAGGGCCCATCGTAGGGGAGTCTTCAGGGGGACCTGAGTGAAGGGGCTGGAGTTGCCCAGGGCAAAAGTCCAATGTGACGCGCCCATCCACAGAACCGCAGCGTCCTGAAGGAACTTTCCTGGGACCACCAGTGGCTGTCTGTAAACCAATTCAGCAGATGAAAACTGCAGGTCCTCCTTAGGGGCAGAGAGCCAAACAAGCCAACAACCACAGGAGGCAGTCAACCCAGTTGCGACCCTTTAGCCATGCAGCTCGGATGTGAACTGTGGGCCTCTGTACAAGGTGAGGTCAGCCGGCATACCAAAACGGGCTACCTATGACCTGAGGAACGCCCAGTCCACCTCAGTGAATGCAGAGGAATGGCTTCCGGCTACCTGGTGGTGCTGTCCACCAAGGTGAGGAGGTCAGTGAACCTACGGGAGGAAGGCAGGGGGCCCACCAGGTCCTTTTTGACCTGGTCGAAATGCCTCTCGGGGACCAGAATCGGCGCCAAGGGGACTTTGGTATCATGTGTACCTTGAACACGCTGACAGGCCAAACTGAAGCTAGCCCAGGTCTTTACATCACTCCTGAGGCGGGGCCAGACAAATGTAACACCCACCAGCTTAGTATACGGCTTGTGGTCCACGAAGGCAGTGAAATGGAGGCCGTCCAACAGGAACGTAGGGACTTTATGGTGCCGTGTGCATGAACCTGGCACGGTGTCCTACTTGTGTACCAGTTTAATGGCTCCCTTTGTGGAAAGCAGTGCCCAAGGAAAGCAATGGATGACAGGCCAAACTGTAGCAGGATTGACTATTAGTCACTGCACCCTGATCCTTTCAAACAGCTGCCACAGGTGCGTCAGAGGCTCCTCTGAAGCCGATGCAGGCATGATGCTACACTGTGCGCCTACAACGACCAGCAGCCACCAGCTGGAAATTATATATTTAATTAACAGCAGCTTACTTTCCCTGCCAGTGGCTTTGGCCATCCCTGGGCAGTTAAGTTTGTGGTTTGTGCCTGGAAGGCACTCCCCGCCCCCAACGGTTAGGGATAGGGCCTTCCAGGCAGCACTGCCCTAAGTATACATAAATATAGAAAGATCATTTTAAAAGTGAAATACAGTAATAATGTTGTAATGGGCACAACTGTTCATGATAATATATGGTTCTGCAGTCATTATCAACATGCTTTCAAGTTTTAAATAAAATTCAGAATAATGAACATTGACCAAATTTCTACCCCCTAAGCAGGCAACGTATCTCTGGGGATACATACATTTCAAATTCTGCTAAAAAACCCACAAACACAGATGGATTATTTTTTTCTTCATCAGCATGTTAAGACAAATGTCCTAATTCAATATATGAATTTAGATTGTTATTTTAACAAAAATAAGTATGTCTAATATATGATTACTTACACCCTGGGAAGCTGGCGCTTCACCACTGGCGTCCATGTTGATTTCTGATCAGGCTGACTAAACAATGAAAGATAACTTGAACCAAATCATGTCACCTAGATGGTAATAACAGACAAGTCTTTTGATAAATGCTAACTAGATTAGTGAAAACCTTCCAGCAAGCCCCCTACAGGATGTTAAAGAGTATGTATCTCCCAGTGCACGTTGCCTGTTTTAGGGTTAAACACACATCCCGTTATCTGGCAGCAAATGTCAACGCTGAATACGTACCGTTAGCAGCAAGCTAGGTTAGCAAGAGAAGCCTGGAAGCGTAAAAGAAAACAGGACACCGTTGCTTCTGTTCGACAAACTGCTCACGCGTTTGCTTAACAATTCATAACATTAGCTTCAGCCGCCGTTTGTGCTGTTGTGGTCGATCATTACACATACAGTCAACTTGAATGAAGCACTTTTCTAGCCTTCATTAGCAACAGGATTACCTCCGCGTCCTCCGCAGCCATAGAGACAACGCAATATTTGCGTACTGCGTCATCCTTGCGTGCTCGGTTGCCGAGCAACCATAGACTCTAGGAGGCAGGGGATACAAAGAAGAGTGCAAGGTAAGGTTGTAAACAGATTTGACTTTCCTCCGCAACAACAGCTATTATTCCTGAGAAGTAACCTACACACGGCGAAGTTGTGGACGACTATTGATATGAATAGCCATTTTAACCGTGTATAATTACCTGAAATTGAACAATATCCCTATGATTGCCCTTTGGTTTCAAAACAGTTAGGCTTTAACAAAACACTGGCTGACCTAGCTCCAGTGTGTCCCTCAAAAAACACTAAAGTTACGGTCTTGTAATAATTAAGGGCATTACGGTGTTACACTGGTACTTCCCATGGAGAAATAAAAAAAAGTGTCAAGATTAATTTCATCCACTAATATTTAGCACATGTCCATTCGGACTGATGTTTGGTTTGTTTTCCCCCATGTGTATCTATTATTTGTGTAACATATTTGAATACAGTGTCTGAGCCAAGATGCCTCGCTCTGCACCCAAGTCTCAAGCTGACAAGCGTGGACACAGGTCATCTGTCCAGGTGTCCCCACCTCCCACGAATGAGCTAGAAGCGGAAGACATTATCCCTGGTCGTCTCACCAAGGCCCAATGGACGCAGATGTTGATCCAGGAGGAGGGGGAGGACACCGTGGGGGAGATCATGGAGGAACTGTTGAGCAAGGTCATGGAAGGCTGTTTCAAGGTGTACATTGAAAGACAGGTAAAAACTGATGAGTATTATACTGAGTGACACTTATTTATTTGTCTTACTTTCATCCATTTAAACCAGTGGTGTCAAACATACGGCCCGCGGGCCGGATGCGGCCCGCGAGATGATTTAATCCGGCCCGCGACTTGTAGAGCACACATTTATGAGCATTTCAAAAAAAAAAGTAAGTCTCTAGCCCATTCCTGTGAGGAGATATGAATTTTTAAAGAAATAACCAAAATGCTCACTCCAGCCGCTAGGGGGCAGCCTAAATAAAAAAAAAGCACATTTTAGCAACGTGGGAAATGGTAAATGGCAATCTTGCTTCACCGCTATTAATGTTTCCTCCAGTGCTTTATGGCAAAGTAAAAACCAAAAAAATAAAAAATAAATAAAACAATTTTTATTTTTAGTGCTGAACAATTAATGTACTAGCAAGCGCGATGTGTCCGCGGCTCTGCACGTGCGAAACGAGCAGGAGCATGCTAGTGTAGGCCTACAAGATTTATTTCCTAATTTTCCATGCTGCTTTATTTTTATGTTTTAAATTGGGAAAAACGAATTCCAAAACAACCAATAACCTCTGTATTTAAAAATAAATCAAAACAGTAGAAGTTGCACTTTTATTAAATTTTATTTTGTACTGTCTGCATGTTTGCACAAAATGTGTCCCTGTACATATAGTAAACAAAATTGGACAACTGTAACGTCAGTGCCTGTTGTATTTGTGTATTCAAATAAACAGTTGTTTATTTCATTAGTGCGTATTGGCATCTTTGAGCAAAATACCCCCCAAATTTTTGCTGCGGCGCTGCGCGCCGCACCTCCTATTCCCATGGCCAGCAGCAACCTTTACTAAGACATTTCCTGGGGGGTACAGAGATCCCTTGTGATCCGTGATAATGTAGGTTACAAATGTAGACTGAGTGATAAAGCATATTACTGAAAAACAAAGCTAGAGATTTGGAGTTGATGTACGTTATTTTGCCATTATTGTACTGGTCCGGCCCACTTGAGATCAGAGAGGCTGTATGTGGCCCTCGAACCAAAATGAGTTTGACACCCCTGATTTAAACCATACATAATACATGCATATTTAACATGATGTTGCCTGGCTTTGCCCTGAAGCTAGCACCTTTCTCCGCATTCTGGGCCAAGAGTTACATCACAAAGATTCTAGAGCAGCAAATCCTGTGTCCGGATGAAGGGGAAGGACCAGCAGAAGCGTCAAGAACAGAAGACACGGAGCCTATGCCAGCGACTTTAGATACCTGGGCTCAAGGATGCGTGCCTGTTGTTATTGGTACCCCTCGAGCTCACTCCACATCACCCCAGGTACTCTCCATACGTCTCCTATACACATCAAATGTAATTTTCAACCGAATGGCAATGTGTGATCAAGGTTTACAGTATATCTGAATCTCTATACTTTTTTCTAACAGAGCCGCTCCCCAAAGCGATCTGAAAAGGAAAGAGGTGCGAGGAGGCCTGTCAGTGAGGAGCCCTACAAAGGGCTTAGTCCTCGGCCACCGCCCAAAGTTGATCGCAAGAAGAAGCAGCAGCAGCGTGTTAATTTACCTCTCAAGCCCGTTCCAGGAATATTACTACCTCCCATGTCCTTTTCATTGGAGAAAAAGGATGTTGACGGTAAATATAGGACACATTCTGATTCGAACCATTCGACCGGATCATCATATCAGCGTAAGGACCGCCAACCCATACCCAAGATTGATCCCTCCCGCCTGCCTCGACACTGCATTGTTCCACAGTATGAGATTGTGGATGACGACTGCACAAAACACAACTCCAAGAAACCAAGTAGTAGAGTATCCAAACTAGAGCCAAAGCATAACAAGCAGCAAAGTGAGTGGATATCAACCTCCCTCAAGCCACTACGCAGCTCGGAGGAACAGAATACTCCAGGGAAGTTTCAGAATAGGAATGAAGCAGATATTTGGCTGAAGAAATTGTCTCCTTCTAGACCAATGCAGGAAAGGCTGGTGTTCTCTGGGCCCCTGAGGCTGGACACAATGGATTTGGCCAAGGGTGTTTCTCTCCGCGATCCGCAGGCTGTGGATATTAGTCTTTTCAAATGTAATAACCCTCCTCCTGCCCAGTCTACCAAGCTGCGGCTGATACGAAGTGATGCAGCAGTGCCTCTGCTATCAGTTGATCAAGTTACCGCTGGTCCACCACCTAAGGTAACCCCATTGGTGCAGTCCAAAAACTGTTGACAGCTGATAATAAAATTGCACTGTACAACTATCTTGATGTAGTTTCCGCTGTGGGCCTTATAGCTTTAAAAGGTGATTATACATGTTTTGAAAAGATTCTGACTCAAGCCAATTTTCTCTCCCTGTATGTGTTAGCTCCTCCCTTAGTGGTGAGATACACTTTATGTTTATATGGTACCAATGTATGCATCATTGTGTTTTGTTTAATATTAATATGTATTTACTTTAAAAAAAATGTTTTCTATTAATGCCTCTCACAATATGTCAAAGATAGAGTTATAGAGGTACACCTCGTAAATAAAATACGTAAAAAATAGTAAATTAGATTATTGGATAAGATAGGGTGGTTTTTTTTTCAGGTGTTTTTTTTTGTTTATTTTTTTTTAGTTTCATGGCCAAACATTTCATATGCTGAGATCAACTGTAAGACTGTGAGACTGTTATATTTTCATCACTCAGGAACTGTTATCTCAAGCACTCAAAACGATCAATTCAATAACCGGTCATATGGGATCCGTATTTAGCCTACACTATATTTGTCTGCACATATAACTATGTCGAAGTGTTTCCATGTATCATTTACCAATCATTCATTTAAACGTTGCCTCTATTTATACCCAGTACAGTTCATTAGGCACACCTTTAGCAGAAACTAATTAGTATATTGCAACAGTCCACCTGTTTTAGAAAGGCGTTGTTGTTTGAGGCTGTATTTTGTGTGGCTGTTGATTTGTATAGTAATATGAAGGTTATAGGGACAGCTATTTTTTTATTTTATTCTCATGTCCAACCAATTGCTAGACTAAATCACAGCAATGCTTTTCTGTGTAATGCAAACCATTTGATTTGAGCAGCATCACCGACCACAACCCTCCATGGCCATAACATTCATGCAACTCTTCTCTCAAACACTTACCTTTGCAAAGATGGGATTCAAGTGCAAATACTTTACTGGCAACTGAGTGTGTGCACATACTGGTCCTGATATGCACATCGTTCATCTGCAGCTGCTTCAAACATATGCCATACATATTTATTGTTTGGAAAGGAAATCCAAAAAAATAAAACCGTTAAATACAATCATATGACTTTTTCTTGATTTTTTAAACGTGTGTTTATTTCATGTTTTGTTTTTTTACTTTTTTTTTATAACCAATGAATGCATATGTCATTGGCTCTGGAGCCGATAGGAGTCGCGCGCACCATACGGGAGAGTGCTTGTGCAACCACTCTTGTTGAAACCGACGTGACGCGACGCGTGGCAAGCAGCGAGCCAATCACAATTCAGCGTCGCAGCTCCTCCACCAATCACGGACATATTTTGCTTGGTAGCACGTTTGTCTGACCCTTGCACATGTGAGATTGCGATGATGGGAAAGTGGTGTTGAACATAAACTTATCACCACCTTGTAAAGCAGACCAAACATGAAGATGGAGACAGTTGCGGAGGATCCAGCAGAGGTAAGTCTGGCCACATGTACTTTGATTTTAGCTGCTTGGTGGTTTACTATCAAGGGACAGTTTTTCCACTGGTGCTCGGGTTGTTGGTTGCATGCTATGCATACAATTTTCCAGTTAACTCGGTAATACTTCTTTAGAGGTGTCTTTATTGTTGCCGACAACATTTAGAATCACAGCTTAACTGTCATTAGAAACTGAATGTGTGTTCTAGCAATGACTTAGATCATCAACAACACATGAAATAATGGGCCATTTGGTGCCAACTAGGAAGATGCTGGTGTTGGATGTAGCATAGGCTCTTTGGCTTGAAAGAAAACCAAATAATCCCAAACACTGGCCACTACTCAAACTCAATCTATAATTATATTAAAATATATAATATATATATGTTTTATATTTGTAAATCTTCTGATAGAATCATTTGACCGACGCTGTAATAACACCAGTCTTTAGTCTGCCGAGCTTTTTATATAATATCCTTATCCTTCTCATGTCATTCTATTCTATTTAAATATAAAATACACGAGCTGCTGTTGCTGCTAGCTACTTCATGTTGTGTTGTTATTTTGCAGAGGATTCCTGATATGGAAAATGACGCTCCTGTTAAAGCCAAGAGGAGCAAACCAGAGGAGCCTGGGGAGGATGATGATGATGAGATGGTCTATCACCCGGTCAAGCTGTCCCGAAGTGATCTGTACAGACCTCCCTCAGCACAGGAGCTGAACCAGCTGAAAGAGGCAGAGAGCCTGTTTCACTGCAGCCTGCTCAAAATGCAGGTAGGACCTCCGACTTACTGACACGAGAAGAAGAGTAGAAAGAAGTTGGGAATGGGGTTTTGTCTTCATTCAAACAAACAATGTTATCCCATATAAACAATGACTACACACTGCTTTCACACACTCCTAGTAAAATGTCTATAATCTGTGTCACCAAACACAGATGGAGGAGCTGCTCAAAGAGGTCGCTCTGAGTGAGCGCAGGAAAAAGCAGATAGACCCTTTCGTTCAGACGGTCACCGAGCTGCTCCAGTCCGTGCCAGATTCACCAGAGGTTGAGGTACGTGGTGCTTGTAACTGTAGGAAAAAGCTCCATGACTTCAATCAATCAGTCAGTCAATGCATTTATATAGCACTTTTCACACAAGTCAAATGTGGTTCAAAGTGCTTTACATTGATTGCACCGAGAAAGAAAGCAAAAATGTATGTGGAGACCAATGCACACTAGGCAATACAATATGAATAGTTAAAATGGTAAAATAATAATAAACTTGATATAAATAAAATATCAACCACAAAAAACTAGACATCTTGGTCATTTGAGTCATGCAGAGAAGCATGTAACCACATTTTACCCGGGCTATGTGTTTTCAGGTAAATGACCTGTCATGGCTTCCTAGTGGAGTGAAGGTCCCTTTCCTCCTGGTGCCCAAAACGACAAAGGGCAAGTTCCACATGGCACCTCCCGCTTCCATCGATCTGATCGGCAGCTACCCGCTGGGCACCTGCAGCAAACCACGCATCATGGTGGACCTGGCTGTCACCATCCCAGCCGTAAGTTACCTGCACATGCCCCCCACCACCGCCCCCATTTTGAATTTCATCTCATCAATTCCGCTGTTGCCATTAAATGAATGAGAAGAGACATTAGATGTTAGGCGACACTGCAACTAATCTCTCTGTTATTAGGACATCCTCCACCCAAAGGATGTGGTGAACCAGAGGTATCCCAGGAAAAGGGCTCTCTACCTGGCAGGTCTGGCCCACCATCTCATGTCCTCCTCTGACATTGTAACACAGCGCTATTCTTGTCTCCATGGGAATCGACTCCGGCCTGTCCTGCTGCTGACCCCTTCAGGTATTTGACTTTTCCAAATCCATATATTGTACAAAAATTTTACTTCACTTTTCATTGTATGGATTCTACCAGCAATTCCTTTTCTTTGCATGTGCATGTTAAACTGTGTAAGATGTTTTTTGGGGGGTTTGCTATGATTGTGAAAAAACAAAATGTGCTTTTTTTTTTTTTTTTAGGTAAAGACTCTTCCAGCTTCACCCTACGTGTCCATGTCTGCCCTCCTCCTGGATTCTTCAAGCCAAGCCGTTTCCACCCCCAGAGGAATAACATCCGGACGGATTGGTACACCGAGTTGCAGAGCCCGCTGTCTGGTAGGATTTGCTTTATTTTTACGGCTTGTTCCTCTCATTTTATCCATCGCAATTACCTTGTCACTTTCCATCACAGCTTCTTCCTCAGACAACGATCTGTTCGGCGCCACATTGTTTCTAAGCAGCAGTTGGAATCTAAATATTTCTTTCATCAATACCAATTTTATTTTCGTGTTTGTTTGTTTTTGTTACAGAGACCAGCGAACCTCCCACTCCACATTACAATAGCTCTCTCCTGGGGGATTTGCTCCCCAGGGCTCACCTCCAGTTTCTCTCCGCTGTCAGTTCCCAGTGCTCGGCTTTTGCTGACGGCACGGCTTTGCTCAAAGTCTGGCTTCGTCAAAGAGAGCTCGACCAGGTAGGATGCTTGCAGCGGTGTTTTTAAAATGTGTTGCACAGAGCAGTCTTCTTCTGGCAATTTGTTTTATTTTGTATTGCTTTCTCAATCTCTTATAGGGCACCGGCTGTTTTAATGGCTTCTTGGCTTCAATGCTGTTGGCGTACCTGCTGGCCACTCACAGAATCAGCAACACCATGACAGCCTATCAGCTGCTTCGAAACAGCTTGAACTTCCTGGGTAAGAAAAAAATAAAGTTTTGAGGGTAACATGTAATACGGCAGTTGTACTTAGTTATTGACTTATCACTGTTTTTGAATATGCATCTCGTTCTCATCCACAGCAACTACTGACCTGACAATGAATGGCATTAGCCTGGCCAAAGATCCTGACTCTACAGCTGTGAGTGTTCTAGCACAGATTTGAAACAAAAACCTTTGCATGATGTACCTCCCTAAATGGATCATTATTGTCCTTTTTTCTTTTTTCTTCTCCAGCCAGCTCTGGCGGATTTCCACAACGCTTTCCAGGTTGTGTTTGTCGACCCCTCAGGACATCTCAACATGTGTGCCGACATGACCGCTTGTACCTACAAACAGGTAACTAATTACTCCAAATAACAAATTGGTATTTTAAACAAGATCAGTTTTTCACTGGTGGCATAAAGCAACAAGTTTCTGATCACTTTCAAATGTTATTCTCAGCTGCAGCACGAGGCATCTGTGTCCATGCAGTTCTGGGACGACCCCACAGTGGACGGGTTCCGCAGCCTCCTCATGACACCCAAGCCCATGATAAGGACCAGCGACCACGTCTTCCAGTATGGCTTTGATGATAGCAGGAATTCTCCCAACATTCTATTTGATCCACCGTCAACTTTCTTTTTCTAAATTTTTGCTTTTTCCATCTCCCACTCCATAGGTTATGTGAGCTGGTGAAGCTCCAGTCCAGCTGTAAGAAACTGAATCTGCTCAGTGAGCTGATGGACCACAGTGGGAACTATGTCCACACTGCACTGCCGTTCATTCTGACACTGCTTGAGCGAGGACTGGGCCAAAGACTCCAACTCCTCACCCACTCCCTCTCTCCTGACCCTGAGGTGGGAAAGATTCACATTTTGGGGGGGTTACAGTCATCTGTGTCTGTCTTACCTAACTTCTGCAGAACATAACCACTGTTGTTCTATTGCATTTTTTTAAATAATTAGTCTAAGCTTCTATTATCAGAGACTTTGTTGAATCAGAGCTATTACTATGACTAAAGCGGTACTTGTTTGACTCTAAACTGTTTAAAAGTGTCTTCCAAAGGAGTCAGAAACAAACTCTTGTAAATCCCATTTACAATGTTTAGTTCATTGTAGTCGCTTAACCTACATTTTTGTTTGGTTACAGTGGTCTGTGGAGAGCGACGCCCCAAAACACAAAGCCCAACCTCCTCTCTCCTTCGGTTTGCTGTTAAAGCCGGAGCTGGCAGATTCTGTCCTGGAAAGAGGCCCAGCTGCAGACAGCCCCAAGGTAACCACGCCTGACTGAGTGCACTTCTATATAATCAATGTAACAATCAACTTAACGTATATTGCATTTTTGATTAAGGAAGAATAATGGGTTTTACAAGTGCACATTTTCAGAGGCTCACTAATTATTTTCTCATATAAAAAGGAAAATAACTGTTTGGTATACTAATTTGACTACAATTGTGGTTGTAAAAAAATTTCAGGAATGTAAGGCAATTTAAATATCTTACCATATATAGCATTTCTGAACATAGCTTTCATTACTTTAATGGCTTGCACTACTTTTTATGAAGCCTCTTTGTCTCTCGCGCTTGTTAAGAGACAAACCCATCGCACGGCATTGTAGGATTAATTCGATTTTTTCTGTTGCTTCTATTGAGGACAATGTTTCTTTATCATGTATTTGTTACCATGCAGGATTCACTATTAATAAGAATTGCGTTGTTCTACTAGGCGAATGACTTCCGTCAGCTGTGGGGATCTCGCTCCGAGCTGCGCCGCTTCCAAGACGGTGCCATAACTGAGGCTGTGCTCTGGGATGGAACGAGCACGTGCCAAAAACGACTGGTTCCCAAACAGATCATCACACATCTGCTACAGCTGTATGTATTTAATCTTGGCATGGCATACAGAGTGACACAACATCTTACATCACATTAATACTGGAGATAATACAGAATATTTAGTATGCTATCAAGACAAAAGGAACACATTTTCTTCATTGTTTTTTTTCCCTGCATGATTTTTATCCATCTCAATTTGTAGACCATTGTAAATAGATCTATTCAAACTAGACATGATTTGAAATAATAATGAACAAAAAATAATAATAACCTGTTAAGGTTAATCTGCAGCTCAGCTCACAGCAACTTGAGGCCAAAATAATAACTTTTTGTTGACAGAAAAAGTTGTTTAGTTTCTAGCATTAACAGCAGCATATACAAAATGTAAACAGTGTGAGAGTACACTGACCTACAGTAACATCATTTAGGGAATCACAAAGGGCCATGCAAAGTTATGTATTTCTGTTGACAAAGATCATCATGTCATCATGCTCTGGGCTCAGTCTGGTACGCATTGTGGCGAACGTTTGTCCAGCTTCTGATAATAACGACGGGAGTGACACCCCGGGGACACACAAATAGCGTCTCGCCAGTGTGGCCAGTTTGGGGAACCTGGGTCCATTCAACCTCCACCAGTCAAGAGGGTTTATGTCCAACGAGGTCGCAATGTCCCTCAAGTAGTAATCTACCTGCGCCTCGGAGTCGGTGGCGTAGCAGGAGCTGTAGTTGTCTCCTAGAAGCAACATCATGGTGTTTTTGGTGTCACTTCTCACCTGGGAGGGCACAGCTGCCTGGCTCACTTCAGGTGTGACCAGGATATCCTGCGGTTCATCCTTTGTGCCTGCAGTATTGGTCCTCTCGTCTAATTTTGAAACCAGCTCGTGCAGTTTAACCTTGGCAGCCAGTCTCCCCGACGGCGTCATGAAGCTGAGGTGTTTGTGACGAGGGTCCAGCATGGAGGCGATCAGAGCTGGTTTGGACGCCAAGTCATTGGAGTCGACCTGCAGTAAAGAGAAATATAACATTAAAAAAGAATTATATTAAGAGGATAGATTGTTTTTTTTTACCACGTTAATGATATCTTGTCAAAATCATCACCAAATATATTTTAAAGCACAGGCCATTAGTTTATGCCTACCTCCATGTGGTCTCTGAGGGACTTCTGAACCTTCAGTTTGAACTCTGACACTTGTTCAACATCATTCTCCTTTGGCACGAGGTGGGTCTGGATGAGGCTGAACGTGATTGGGTAGATGTTTGAAATGGAGACCTCGGTTTCAGCGGATATGACTGTTGTTGCCCATTTCAGCGTTGCCAGCACAGGTGTGAAATTTTCAATTATTTGCCAGCAATCATCTTCCATCTCAAGGCTCTGCGCTTCCTTTCTGTTGGTGATTGTGCGATCAGAGAGCACGGCTTTAATCGCCCACCGTTGCTCCAGTAACAGTTCAAACATATCGCAGATGGTGTCCCATCGAGCTTTGCTGGACTGGATCAGCTTGCTCTGTGGCAGGCACATCGTAACCTGCTTCTGCTCCAAGGCCTCTCCTGCCAGCGCGTCACAATTGAAGTGCTTGACTAGTTTGCCTGCAGCAGCAATGATGCGGACAAGATCTTCACTCAGCCCATCTATGACAGCGAGTTGCAGTGTAGTGGCAAAACAAGTGGCGTAGTCCCAGGTGACATGGGCACAGGCAGGAGTGGACAACATGTCCTCTGTGTTGTTATGCACACATGCAGTCACTTTCCTAGCAATACACCAGGTCTGCACAGTGTTAAGAAGCTTCTCCGTGACGCTGTCTGTAGTAGTGTGGCTGTCCGATGGTAGCTTGTGTGTCTGCAGGACAGCTGACCTGCTATGCCAGTCCTCTGTAATGAATGAACAGAACACCGTAATGTACCTCTGAAATGGCAGAGCCGTCCAGAAGTCAGCAGTGAGAGCCACATAGGCCACTCTGTTCAGCTGCGCTGCAAGCTCCTCCGACTTCTCATGGTAATGGCCTTCAATAATGCGTGTAACATCACCAGCGGAGGGCATTTTAAAATTCTGCACAGTGTATGCAAGTAGCTCACGAAAACCATCACCCTTGACCATACTGATGGGCAGCATGTCTTTCTCTATCATTCTGGCGATAAGGTCCGTCACCTCTGCATTTGTTGCCGGTGACAGACCTTCATTGGGCATACTGTCCTGATGCTTGGTTTTAATATGGTACATCATGCTGGTTGTGCTACTCCGGTATTTCAGCTTTGTGTGGCACAGCGTGCATTGAACGTCGTCGTCCACTCTGATGAAAATGTCCCAAACAGAGCTCCGCTTCAGGCGCTTCCTCTCTCCATACTCACGCTCGGGAGGGATTGTGCTGGCGTTGTGTGTCATGACGGCAACCGGTATGATCTCCACGTTTGCGGCAATCTCCTCCTCGAGGGGCTGAATGTTGGTAATAACCGGTTTCTCGTCCTCTTCCACCGTGGTAGGATGCGTCTTCATGTGGTTCATCATGGAGCTAGTGGCTCCGCTGCAGTACTTGAGCCTGGCGTTACATTTCATGCAGCGGACGTAGTTCCCAATCTGCTCGAAGCAGTCCCACACAGAGCTCCTTCTCCTCCCCGTGCGCTTCATGTCGCGTGCAAATTGCTGGTTGTCTGAACCGATTGTTTCTAATCTTGTTTTCGTTAGCAAGCTAGCTATTGTTAGCACCGAGGGGCTTCGCTTGAAATGGTTCTCTTTAGGGGTAATGAAAGACCAATCTTTGTCCCGTTTCACTTCGGCATGTGAGCAAACAGTAAATTACAGTTAGGTGGGTGTGATGCTGTTGAATCCTCGTGTCCAAAAACAGAAAAAAACAAACATGTGTTCACGGTCCTCCACCAGGCATGCTGATGTCCCCGAAACTTGTGTGCGATATGTGGGGGCGACTGTGGATGACGTCATCAAAACGGGAAGTGAGGTAATGTGTTTTTTTTTTTGTGTTTTTTTACAATTACAGACTATCAAAGCATTGAAAACATATCTGTTACACTTCAACATACCAGGTACCCTGGATATAAAGGATAACTTATTTTGTGTAAAATTAAAATATGTAACCAATGAAAGCAAATAGAAAATGGTATTTAGAAAAATAATAATATTAACAAATACAAAATGTAAATGATTGATAGCAAAGTCTGTTTTTTAAGGGTTGTGTGATTCTTGTTGTATGGAAACCTTAAACACTATTTATGTAATCTTATACATAAATATGTTTGTAATGCTTTTTCCTATCCATTGAATACACTTTTGAATTTATGAGAAAAATGTATCTATATTGTGTTGTGTATTGCCTGCATTTTTGTCATGTTTATATTATTGCTTATATTCATCACTATATAAGTACCCAGAATAATGTGTGTGTGCACAGCATGTGTTTGACTTGTGTTGTGCTTTTTACAGGTGCCAAGTACAGGAGAGGAGGAGAGTTTACTGGTGGTTCAGTCCTATGATGACCTGAGTAGGAAACTGTGGAGGCTGGAAGGTCTGCCTCTCTCCATCACAGCAGTGCAAGGAGCCCACCCTGCACTCAGATACACACAGGTAAAGCCTCTTGTTTCTTAACAGAACACCGTTCTCATTAAAGCAGAAGTGGTAAAATGGAAGTCATTGTGCATCATTTTAAACAACACTGTAATGCAACACTGAGCCTTCATTTACAATATTAATTGCTTTGGTGGTTGTTGTTAATTTGGATTTATGAACATTTTAACATTTTCCGCTGTGTTTTGCAGGTCTTTCCCCCTGTGCCACTGAAGCTGGACTACGCCTTCTTTGAGCGAGAAAAGACTGCCAAAGCATTGGTGCCAAAGGAAGGCAAAGCCTGCCCTCCTTATGTCACTCCTATTGCAGGTTAGTGTTTCACCCTCCAGCAACTAATCAAGAAGCTGTTAACTCTGGTTAAATAAGTTGAAAACTGCATCTGGACATGAGTCTGCCGTAGAAATGGTTTTAATGCGTTTTCCCTGTATTTTCACATTGCTAAAACTAAGAATTACTGTTACAATCCACATATTCAAAGCAGGAAAGTCACGGCCACTTAGCCACAGATACATAGCTATAACACCAATGTATTGCTAACCATGTTCTTGCAGTGATCTGTCACATGGAGGGGAGTGGAAAGTGGCCTCATGACCGCCTTGCTATTCGCCATATCCGCGCTGCCTTCCACATCCGCCTGGGAGAATTACTCAAGAAGAACCATTACTATACGTGCAGGCCCTGCCCCACACACCTCGATGTCTGGAAGGTATATTCATTTTCACTTTTGTGTACATGTTCCACACTTAACTTTGAACTTTAAAGTCATCTTTTTTACAATCTAATTGTAAGTTTGTGGTATAACCAGGCCACGTTGTTGGCACAGTTAAACATTTTGTTAATCGCAGATGATCATTATTCTGTTAATTCCTGCTGATTGATGTCCCTCTGTGTCATGTATCCAGGACGGCCTGCTGTTCCGCATCCAGGTGGCGTACCATCGTGAGCCCCAGGTGCTGCGGGAGAGTGTGAATGCAGAGGGTCTGCTGATTATGAGGGACAACGAGGAGGCTCAAGCTATGGAGTTGGCCACCATTCACAAGCCTCTACTCACCAGCACACTGCATGGGTAAACTTGAAACAGAAACATAAAGTAGTATACGTCGGTTTTGTGTGAAAGCAGGGTTGAATGGTTCCTTTTTGTTCCCTCAGTCTTTTAAACCCTATACATTTGCCAAATTAAATGTTAAAGACATTTTATTTTTGGACAATATGTTTCCACTTTCTTCAGCTTTTGTCCTACTTTACTGTTCTTCCTGTTACCTTTTTTTTCTCTTTCCTGTTTCTGCATACTCTTGCCCTGCAAAACACCATTCCTTCAACTTGTGTATTATTATTATTTGGATCCATCAATTCGTGTAATGTTGTCGTTGGCAGGCTCCAGCAGCAGCACCCGTGTTTCGGTGCAGTGTGTCGCCTGGCCAAACGCTGGCTTGGGGCTCAGCTCTTCAGTGAAGACTTAACGGAGGACACTGCGGACCTCCTGGTGGCATCGCTTTTCTTGCAGCCCGCACCTTTCACTCCTCCCGGGTAACTACCGCTTCTACTTTTTAATAATCTGTCTCATTTGATGTATGTATTTTTGTTTTGTTTTGATCGTTTTTTTCCCACTTCCCTTTGTTCGTTCAGTAGGTCATGTGAATGATTTTCTTCTTTGTTTTTCTTCAGTTCTCCCCAGGTCGGCTTCCTTCGTTTCCTTCATCTGCTCAGCTCCTTTGACTGGAGGAACAGCCCGCTGGTAGTCAACCTCAACAACCAGCTCACAGGCGAGCACTCTCGGACACACGCATACACAACTTGTCCCTTTTCTGTCCCACTGACCCCCTTTCTTTCTTTTTACACACCAGCCGTACTTAAACATCCTGCTCGTATGAATGGCTATTTCACTGGCAGGTTTAACATTTGCTTTCCTCTCTGTCACATGCAGCCACCGAATACACAGAGATCAAGAATGACTTCATGGCCTCCAGGGAATCTCTGCCCGTCATGTTTATAGCTACGCCTAAAGACAAAAAGGTGTCTATGTGGACCAAAAGAGCACCTAGTGTACAGGTCAGTGGACACACAATTACGCAAATCACACAATGATACATGTTAATAAATGAGCACTCAACACCGTATTTAAAAATATATAATATTTTCTTGGTCAGCAAAAGTACAAAGTGGATTATTATATAAATATGTTATTGAATACATAATAAGTGTACATATTTTTTGGTTAGAATTGTAACAGACAGTGAAAATCACAAACAGCGGTGTAGGAAAGAGTTGCACGTTCTTGGTAGGGAGCAGTCACATAGTTTCCCGATCCTGGAGCCTTTCCTTAGTGCACACTGTTCTCCTGGATCACACTGAAAAGATGTGAAACCACATTAAAGTTAGGTATTGATTCATTGATTCCTAGAGTAATAGTAAATGTATCTGAAAACATAACAAACATATGCTGTGGCTATACAAATATGAATTTGATTGATTTTTGAAATTGATTTAAATCCAGATAGACTGAGCTGTTACCTACCATAGGCAGATAGCCATGTTTTTTTCTTAGAGCTGGAAATTGATTGTTCTGAAGTCTTTCCAAAACTCCATGTAAATCATTGATCTGAAAATGCAGAATTGTTATGTATTAACCATTAATAAAAAAAATAATACCACCAGAACTTAAACGATAGACAACTTTCTTAAGAATTTCCACCCGACTGGAATGTTTTTTGATTTACATCAATACTTATATCAACAACCCTTCAAAACGTCCCAATAGCACTGCTAATCATTACGAGGGAGATATCAAGTGTAGCTCACCAGTTGCTTTTCATTGCTGTCCTCTGGCATGGCAAAATGAGTTAAATACTTAGTTTTGTAGTCCTCTGTTTGGATGAGACCGTGGCTGTTAAAGAGTCCAGTGGCACACAGTAGCGTACACAAGAGGTGCACACACCAGTCTCCCATGGTGCGTAGCTGACCCAGATTAGCTTCCTGTGCTCACTCCCCCTACGAGCCCGACATGAACACTGAGGCTCTCCCAGCCTCCTGCTTTATAACGCTAGCAGTGAGCTGGAACTTTGTGCACTGTGATGTCCTCACAGAGACGTCATTGTGTGCTCAATTTTCACCATCCCTAAATCACAAGGTTTAGAATATATTCCATTTTACCATGTATGATAGCACAGGTTGCATAATTTATTTCATCAATTAAAAAAATAAGCCTCACTTGGACATATTTCCAGAATTGAAAGTGTTTTTTAATGATGCACTATGTAACTTTGGGTGTGTCAGAGAAGTGAACATTTGCTAAGGTATATTCTCATAACTGGATAAAGAAACTTTCCTCACAGGAAAATTGGATCCCTAGAACACTGTTTGAAGTTAGAAAGGTTCCTGAAAAGTTATTGTTTCACTGTTGTTGTTTTTGTTTACAGCAGAAGGGCCCACAGTTTGGTTTACAATCATAATCTAGGCATCGTTTTGGTTGCAGGTCCTCAAAATATTTTTTTTATGTTGCTAGAATAATTCAATACCAAATAATACATGTTGAGTAAATCAAGTACATGCTCTGCAAATGTAGAACAAAACACCCTCCCTTGAAATTGCATAGTGCACCTTTTTAAAACACACAAACAATAGCTGAGGTGAGTCAATAAACGATCCTGGTTCAATGGCTTGTTTTTTAGATGCCTCTGAATGACCACTAGGGGGCAGATGGTGACAGCTTGAAGAGTTAATGTTTGAGTTTCTGTTTGACTTAGGTAATTCTATTAACAAAATACCTATGTGACCACAACCGCAGGTCAATTAGCTGTGCTTGTGTAATGATTTATAGCTAACCGCTTCATCTGTCCTATAAACAAAAACAGAACTACTTCAACTACTTTGCTTGGAGAATCGTAATCCATCATAAGGTCAAAAACACCAAAATAAATGGGTTTGTGTTGGAAGAAAGTCACTTCAACTATTTAATTTCCTTTTTAAAAAAAATCCCAAAATACTTAAAATTTGCACTTAATAATAGTGCAACTGGGAAGTTAATGTGGTGGACTCTCATAAATGGTATTTATGGGATGGGATAACTTATAATTACAAAACAGCTGTGTGTGGTTGCAAGTATTGAGTTTAGTTTAGGAAACTTCAAGTCAATCTCAAGTAATTTCTATCATTACTCCATGTGTTTGGATGCAGTTGTATAGCTAAGTGAACCTTAGCCCTAATGCAAAAAACACAAGGGTCTGCTGTGTTCATCACACAGATCATGTTAATGCTCTTTAAACAATTGCTGGATATTGCCCTCTACAATCAGTGTTCATATATTTTTATTGCCTTTTCGTGTCAGCAATTGTTCTTATTTTATGAGGTCTGGGATAGCTATACAAAACAAAAACAATGGTCTGTATGTTATGTGACGTCTCCAAATGTTGTCAGCCTCAGAATGTCCGAAGCTAGCGTGTTTCTTAACCATCAAATGTTATAACATGGCTGTGTTTGTCAACAGATGCTGCAGCGCGTGGTGATGGTGGCTGCAGAGAGCCTGAAGGTACTGGAACATCAGCTAATGGACGGTGGCCAGATACAAGATGTCAGGGTTGGTATAAGTGCTTAAAAAGCTCTGGTTTACTCACCTCTTTATAAAGTTAAGTTAAGTAGTTAGGTTAAGTTTATTTATCAATTTACACAAGGTAACGAAACCCATCCTTTGCATATCCCCTCCCAAGTTACAACCCCAAAAATGGTGATGATATGACATTTCAACCTTACTCCTCCTGTGTTTGTTGCAGGTGGTCATGCGCCCTCCTCTGGATGCCTACGATGTGTTGATCCACCTCAACCCCAAACAGGTGCCCCTGCTCAGCCAGGCGGTAGACCCTCCGGCTGTCACCTTCGTCAGGGGAGTCCGGACCGGCAGCGCACACCCATCTGGAGGGGCCATGCCCGTTGTGGACTACAACCCCGTGGCCCTCTACCTGACAGAGCTCAGGGTGAGTCTTTGTCTGTCAGGATTTGCAAAAAAGAAAAGGAAGGTGTGGTGTTAATAACGCCTTGTTGACACAAGATTTTTAGGAAAGTGGTGTAGCAGGATTTGCACATGCAAGCTTCAGCTAGGCTGTTAAGGCCATAGTAATATACCAATGCAATATTCAGCAGCTTCCTGACAATAAAAAACAAATTACAAAGAAGAGAGATACCTAGTGAAGCTGTACTCACATTATCGCAAAACGACGACATCCAGACCGGAGGGGTCTACTACAAAGTGAGATTGACGGGTTAGCCAGGTATATGGAGCCTAAGACCAGAGTTGTCAATGTCACATAGGTGGCTCTCTGGCTAGATCACCATGGTAACTCATTCTGCCCTTACCCTAACATTTGGAAGTACAGTGGAGCCAACCATTTTCATAATAAGCTAAATAGAGGATCATCTTAGAGGACATGTTACACTTGCATATCTGTTCAGCCTTACGTTGGAAATGAACCAAACAAAGCTGTCCAAATACACAGGGCAAACTGTAGCATTGTGTTTTTTTTTTTTTTTTGCCATGGGAACATACTCATATTCAGTTGATGCAGAAATTATAAAACTGAATCCAGCAGAATCCATTTGCTAAGTTGTTGTTGCTCCTTGTAGTATTCCCTGGCCAATTTCACTCACTGGCTGTATAAAGAAGCATTCTATAAAATCACAGGTTGAATAGATAGTTTACAAACTGTATTATGGGGTGTAAAACCATTGCATTAGATTGACCCACATACTGGCGTCTCAGGGGAACAATATGGTGATGTTAATAGAAAGCCTGCCACAGCATCATTGTTTAAACTAAATATGCTGCTTCAATTTCAAATGCTCTGTGGGTGTTGGGTTTGATATGTCTACACACTTACTGCATCACCTAACATAATTTATTTTCAGGATGCTTTCGGGGACCTAGCCCTCTTCTTCTGTGATCCCTATGGTGGAACCGTGGTCGCAGTCGTATGGAAGCCGAAAGCCTTCAGCCCCATATCCTTTAAGGTAAGACTCATGCCCTCTATCTAAAGCTATTTTATAACAGAATTTTATTTTTTGCTGTATCATGCCTCTGAATCCACCCTCCTCATTTCACTAACATGTCAACATGCACCACTCTGACCTGACGTTTTCCTTTGTCCTTCATTGCACTTCACAGACGTCGCAGGTGTCTGCTCGCATTGTGGAGGTGACCGGGGAGGAAGCAAATACTGTTCCAAATGTCGAAGCAATACTGGAAGACTTCCGGATCATGGGAAAGGGCTTGGTCAAATCAGTGGAAGCCAGGACAGAAAAATGGTCTTTGTAGACAATGCACATGTACACATATTCAACAGGTGTTACATTTGAGCATTGGACATTTGTAACCATAGAAAAAGTATATTGACACCTGTATTGTTTTGTTTTTATGGCTGACTTATCAAAACAGAACAATGGAAACATGAAAGGAATATGAGACATCTTGTTAACAATAATACATGTTAGAAATGTTGCTGTTAAAAAAAACCTGCTGCATGTTTGTATTGGTGAAGCTGTATCATGTCCAATAAATGCACATCTACTCTTTTGATTTACTTTTTATTATTTTGCCTGACTGCTTTTTTAGTATGAGATGAATGAATGTTAATAGGGACTTTAAGCAGCGGTGTTTTAGGGACGGCTACGGCGCCAGGGAAAGATTCCAACGGGCTCCACTATCACCTAGCAACACTTAGACCGGCTACTTGCTGCAGTTGGTGTAGCGCTCACAATGTCAAAAACCCATTCTGCCGTTGTAAACAGACGGACTACGGCTTTGACTCGATCTGACTACAGCGATAGGAGGTGATGACTTAAATTCTCGAATGCTCAAAATTCTACTCGACCGCCGTAGCCGTCCTCTCAACCGTCGTTGCTTAAAGTCCCTATTGATCCCTCGTGGGGGAATTCAGTTTACTGAAATTAGTACAAAGAAAGAAAATGATAGAGGTTTATAAAACTAAAATAAGAATAGAAGTAAACATACAAGCTATTTAACAGCAACTATGGTCAAAATTGCAAGGCCACATGCAGGGACAGTGCTGTGATGTCATTATTAGCAGGAAAGTCAGCTTGCTGGTGTTAACAACATACACCCATAATATAATGTATGATATGAAGTTATGGGACAGATCAAAAATATAATGAAAAATACAGTATAACATTTACATAAAATAATACAGTATTGGATATAGGTAGCCTATAAAGTACATGGTGACATGTTAACATAGTGTATCAGAACCAAATCTAGTATGAATCAAGTCAATTATAGTATAATATATACAATAAGTATAGTATACAACGGAATAAATATGTCATTTATCAAATAATGTCATAGGCTGTGGTCTCCACTGTTGTTGGAAAGTCTGATGACAGTTAATACCAACGGAATAACCATCTGCAAAAGCTAATTTTCATCTCTGCCACTTCCTTTGAGCTGTCCAGTCCCAAGCCTGACCACAGAGCTGGCCTTCCCTACCAGCTTGTTAAAGGCCTACTTCACCGGTTTGAATATGAAGGTGTATTGAATTCTGAGATCCTATGTAGTATAAATGTGCGAATTTTTTTTAAATCGGTTCATCCTAGCCTGAGAAAAGGCAGAAAGAGTGTTTTTTTAACCCTATATTTCTCTTTCTCGTGACATCACAGAAAGAGAAATATAGGGTTAAAAAAACACGTACTTTGTAAATATTACTGTGATGTCACAGTAAAAGACATCACAGTAATATTTACAAAGTAAGGTTTTTTTTAACCCTATATTTCTCTTTCTGTGATGTCACGAGAAAGAGAAATATAGGGTTAAAAAAACACTCTTTCTGCCTTTTCTCAGGCTAGGATGAACCGATTTAAAAAAAATTCGCACATTTATACTACATAGGATCTCAGAATTCAATACACCTTCACATTCAAACCGGTGAAGTAGGCCTTTAAGTCTGCTGGCCTGGCCACTGGCTACTACACACTGGTAAAAGATCTGCAGCAGCCTGCCTCATTTATTCAGAACCTGCTAGTAGTGAGGGTGAAAACCCCACTGCATATACAGTGGAGGAAATAAGTATTTGATCCCTCACCGATGTTGTAAGTTTGCCCACTTACAAAGAAGTACATTATTTTGCATTTCATTGAGTGAAATAAGTATTTGATCCAGTACCAACCATAAATAATTCTGGCTCCCACAGAGTCCTTGTGCTTTAAAAAAGTACTCCTAATCTCAACTAGTTTCCTGTATAAAACAAAACACACCTGTCTCAACTTGCTACCTGTATAAAATACACCTGGCCACAGAGTCAATAAATCAAACTCCAACATCTCCATCATGGGCAAGACCAAAGAGCTGTCCAAGGACATCAGGGACAAGATTGTAAACCTGCACAAGGCCGGAATGGGCTACAAGACCATTGGCGAGAAGCTGGGTGAGAAGGAGACAACTGTTGGTGCGATTATTCGAAAATGAAAGAAACAAAAAACTACCATCAATCTCCCTTGGTTTGGGGCTCCATGCAAGATCTCACCTTGTGGGGTATCAATGATCATGAGAAAGGTGAAGGATCAGCCCAGATCTACACAGGAGGAGCTTGTTTATGATCCCAAGGCAGCTGGGACCACAGTCACAAAGAAAACCATTGGTAACACACTATGCCGTAATGTATTGAAATCCTGTAGTGACCGTATGGTCCCTCTGCTCAAGAAGGGACATGTACAGAACTGTCTGAAGTTTGCCAATGAACACCTCAACGACTCAGAGAATGCTTGGGAGAAGGTGATGTGGTCAGATTAGAACAAAATCAAGTTCTTTGGTATCATATTAGCTAAGACTCGCCATGCTTGTAGGAAGAAGAATTCTGACTAGGACCCCAAGAACACCATCCCCACAGTCAAGCATGGAGGTTGAAGCATTATGCTTTGGGGGTGTTTCTCTTCTAAGGGGACAGGTGGACTTCACTGCATCAAAGGAAATATGGATGGGGCCATGTACCATGAAATACTAGGTGACAACCTCTTTCTCTCAGCCAGGTCACTCAATGAAATGCAAAATAATTTATATATTTTTTAATGTGATTTTCTGGATTTTCTTTTTGATGTTCTGTATATCACTGTTGAAATAAACCTAGCATTAAAATGATAGACCGTTCATTTCATTGTAAGTGGGCACACTTACAAAATGAGGGATCAAATACTAATTTCCTCCACTGTAGAGGGCTATACTGTATTCACACCACTGCTAGAGAAAGCTATCACAATGGCAGATCAAGTTCAACATATGATTCACCACCAGCTTAAGCCGGAAAAAAGGAGCATGCCCTGATGGTAAGAGCCCAGGCATGTTCGAGAGGTGAATGATTAATATTTGTATTCACATTTGTAAAACCCATCTTTGTGGCCAGCTATTCAATGAGCTGGGCCCCTGCTAAATTGACCATGTTATTCCAGAAAGGTAACCCGCATTAATTGTGATAATTACTGGGGGATAAGTGTGATCAACAGTGCAGTAAAGTTAGATGCCCATGTGCTGAACAATAGAGTGGTGGCCTGGTATAAGCCATTTGAGCAGGCAGGAGCCGCCCAACCCTAAAGAGGATGCATTTAACACGTGGGAATTAAGCTCATGATGGAATATTGTGTAAAGGAAGAAGGTTCAACTGTACATTGCCTTTATAGACTTATAGACAACAGCCTAAAAGACAGCATCCCAAAACAAATAATGCTCAACATGTGTCAAAAAGATTGGGGTGTGGAGTTACTATGATTTTGGCCTTGATGTCAATGTTAAGTGTGACAACAGGTATCATGGGCTCTGCCACAATAACATCCTCCATAGGGGTGAGGCAATCGTCCCCCACATCCTGCTTCCTGTTTGTGGTGTGTGTTGACATGCCTATCAGAAAGATTTAAGAACCATGTGGAGATGATGGATTCCTGAACTAAGTCCATGTTTTGAGGATAATTTATGGCACTGAGAAAGAATCTAAATTATTTGGAGAAATCCATCAAATCCAATAACTATGGTGCCTCATTTTGTGTCAAACCAAAAGTGTATGAGGCCGCTTTCTCATCAGATATTTTGTATGGGTGTGTATGTGTGTGGCTTGGTTAAAATTGCTCTTTAAGTCAGTTGAATATGTTTTCCTTCAGTGCAAGCCTTAGTGAGAGAAAAAGTAAGCTAGGTGTTTTACCAAGATGAAACAGTGTCATGGCATGTTGTTGAGCATGATGATCCCTTGTGGCATGCTCTTGAAAAAAGGAAGACAGAGAACCAACTGAACTTGGTCATGTATTCACATGTTTTTGAGATAATGGGGAAACAAGGCCATATTGAGAGTGACTGAAGGGAGATGACTGAGAAAATACGGTCTAAAGATTCCAGAGTATTTAAGGCAAGGCAAGGCAAGGCAAGGCAAGTTTATTTATATAGCACAATTCAGACACAAGGCCACTCAAAGTGCTTTACAGGGGCAAGATTAGTAATGATATTTACATGCAGGAGGTCATTAAACATGTCAGATCTGTGTGGTTGTTTTGGGGTCAACTATAGGGGACATGATAGCCTTAACTGGATTATATATAGATGGACAAAGGTCATGAACATAAACTGGGGGACACCACACGTTTTGAGTAATGTACCCATCGTCAAATTAACATAGATATTAGAATATGGTAATGTAAACTGTTTTCAGCCAATTCGAATGGACCAGGTCTTGATTATTGGACTTTAAGAAGGGATGCACAGGGAGGGTCTTTCCTGGTGGGGTCTTGTGTATATTTCATAATCGAATGCTCATTAAGATTTCTTGTCAGGGAATTTGGAAAGTGGACGATGGCCATGTCCGGACTGATGCAAGGCTTGAGAAAAATGCTGTTTCAATAAAGAATCCTCTAAAACCCACCTGCCTTGTCTCAGCGGATTCATTGTATCAACCAGACTTCACTTTTGATGGAAGAAGCCCACAAAGATACTTCACCTACCAAGCCAACAACCCAGATAAACTCATCCATCCACTGTATAGTCAGCAATACACTGTACATTGAAGACCATTGAAGAATAAGCTAAAAGAATTGTAGAGACGTAATTTGCTTGTCTTGCGCTTTTGGAGCACCAGCCGGTTTCCATGAACTGACTGATGGGATTGTGTGTTATTAAAGGTGCAGTGTGTAATATGACATCATCAAGAAAGTTCTAGAAAATTCTAGAAAGTTCTAGAATGCAACGCTCCCTGGGTAACCCCACCCCTTTTGAATAATAACAGAAGCTACAGTGGCCTTCAAGGACAAGAACAATTCTAAATTATAAACAATGCACCTGATGACATTCCAACTATGACGCTTCCAACATGGCGGCGCCAAGGCCTTGGTCCAAGGTATGGAGAAATATGGACATATATGAGACCCTTTCTAAGGGAAACAATAATAATTCTAAAAACATTTTTCAGCTATTATGCACTAAATTAAACGTACTTATGGATATTATAATTATTAAAGTCTACAAGGAAATAAAACCCAAAATTCTACACACTGCATTTTTTTGGTTGAAAAAGTACATCCCTTTCTTTGTGGTGATGGGATCCTAAGAACCTAAAGGACAAGTTAATGTCAGTCCCCTTTTTTCTATAGGCTGACATCTATTTGAATTTTTTTTTATTATGCAAGTTTGCCACAGAGCTGTTGTACAGACAAACTTTGGTGACACAACTGTGTGTTTCACTGTGCGGATGATGTTGTCTTTGTTGCATTAATTTCGAGGGGAGTAATTTATGATCTTCCATCAGTTGTTTTCGTGATAAGAGATGATTATCTCGCTTATCGTAGCAATGATTTAAGGCTGTGGTTGTGAGTCCCTGTCACAGTGTTCCTACAAATGAGAAACAGTGTAACAATTTCAGAAGCAGTCAACAAGAATGGCGGCCTGGAGGGTTTAGTTTAATTTAGTTTATTTTGTCATTTTCCAATTTAAAGAACATACATGTGGTCAAAACACATTAACAATTCTGAAAACACAAGGGTATGGAAAAAGGTTGGATAACACATCTTGTTTGAAGTGGGACAGATCCCAAGTCTCTGGCCACAGTACAATGTAATGTTCTATTTTTATTGTGTACTACTCTTAGCACTGTCCCTGCGATGCCTTTTTTACCTCTTCAATGACTTTTTACATTTACCATCCATTTAAACTTTGAGCAGATGAAAGAGGAGATTGAAATCATCAAACAATTATACAAGGAACAGAACAAAGAATAAACCAAAAGAATTAGAACAATGTGGTCGACTGTTGTCTATGTGGTCAATCCATTGTAATCCTAATTCTTTCAAGCTTGCTATTAGGGGTTCCATGGGATCATGATAGGTTGCGAGCGAATGGGGAATTATATGAATGTACTGTTCAAATATTCCCTTACGATTTTGATTTTCTCTTATATCATTTCAAACTCAATACACAATAAAAACAGAAATTGAGATTCTACAAGAAGTGTTGTCACTAACTTTTCTGTGATCTGAAATGTTGCTTTGTGTCCACGAATATCTTATTTTCTTTTCTTTCAAATGCTGTTTTGAGAAGTGTTGTTTGTGTTTTGACACTGTCCTATATGCCAGGTAATTATGTCTTAAATATTGATCAATCTGCAGGTCAGGTGCAGGTCATGGTACCATAAGTAATATTGTACTTTAAGAAGCCTACACGTGACAGTCTGGTGTTTCTCCTATGAAAAGTTACACAGCACCTTACACAAATTGCATTGCTTTTCTGCATCAATCGCAATTGATTAAGATCAGTCACAGAAATAGAGTTTGTAGTGTGTTAACTTCAGTTCGAGATGAATTGTTACAAATATTTACACAAAACTGTAGCATAGACCTGCAAATAAGCAATTTTTGTATTCATATTTTGCTCAATACAGTAGAAGAAAAATATTTACCATTCATTTTGATCAACCATTATTTTAAATACTAATAAAAAACAAAAAATAAAAGGGAATTACACCTGACATTAACTTGTCCTTTAGGTTCCTATGGTTCCCATCACCACAAAGAAAGGGATGTACTTTTTCAAACAAAAAATGTCAACTAAAAATCATGATTTTTAGAATGAGAATAAACAGTAAGATATTTTAAATGTGTCCTTCCACCTTATGTACAGTACAAAAGCCTTCAACTCATACTGACTGACCGAACAGAACCTTCACTTATTTAGCAGAAACATACAACATATTCATTTCAAAATCATGTCTGTCTGTCTGTGTGTGTGTGTGTGTGTGTGTGTGTGTGTGTGTGTGTGTGTGTGTGTAAAAGTAGTGTCTCAATACCAAAACTAAATTTGATATAAAGTGTGTGGGGGGAGGGGATCTTTGTTACATGTAAATTCAAAAAAAACTTCAGTTCCAAGTAAACCCATGTGGGCAGTAGAAATCTGTACCAATCTTAGTTTTTCCACTTTATTTCAAATGTTGTTTTTGTATTGAGACACTATGTTTGCTTAAGTATTATGACTGACGTTTTGATTTCACAATCTCCAGTCTATGTCTGTGCTTGCCCTTTCAGTTGATGGGTATTATGTTATGGAAATACAAATGACCTGTGTGGTAATCGTTTTGGTAGTTGAAGGTGTACTGGGTTATGTTGCGTGAAAATGTCTCCCTCATTCTCTGTAAGGTTTAGCTAAGATTTCAGCTGAGCAGCTTCTAACCTGATACTGAATGGACAATAGAATGTGAGCTGCAGGCGAGGGTTTTCACTGTTACAATATTCCTGCTATCCTATAAGTAAAAATTATGTATACAAAAAGTGGGTAACACTTTACAATAAGGGTACATTAATTAACTGTAAGTTAATGTTTATTTAATGCTATTTATGGTTAGTTAATGCTTATAAACCATAAGCTTTGTGAACTAATTCTTGGATAAGCATTAACTAAGCATAACTGTTAATTAATGCTGAATGCGTATTAAACATTTACAAAATAGTTAACAGTTAGTTGATACTTGGTTTATATTTTGAATGCATCGGTTTTTTTTTATACCATATGTCATGCAGCATTCAATTTAACCCTCCTGTTATGTTCATTTGTCAGGAACAGCAATGGTGTTCCGGGTCAATTTGACCCGGTGCATGTTTAAATCTCCAAAAGATGTCCTGAACCAAAAAAAATCCTAACAAGCAGTGTGCACATGTCATTACCAACTCCATTACTAACTATTCTATCAATATTTAGTGCAAGTGGTGTTCCTTACCTCTAACAGGTAATGGTTCAATAAGGATAATTCACTCGTTTTTCATTAAAAAAATACATGTTCAAACTTTTTTTGTAATGTTTCACCACTTTGTTACTTTTGAAACACTGGAGAAAATGTGAAAAGTCTCCAGAGACATTGTGGCTTGAAATATAGCCCTGCCTGTCTCTGCATCCCACATACTGGCTGTAGATTCATCCTCCGACCCCAGCCAGGATGAGGAGCCCCAAATACGCATCTAAATGTGTTTTGTCCAGCTCCTTCCACTTTTCCCCAAAAGCACACCTCCCTTCTAGATTAGTCATTTCCAGAATGATTTTCTGTATTGAATCTGGCATGACCAGCTCAAAAGCTGACTTGATGTCAGTCACACGAGTCAGTGCCATCCTAGTGGGCCCTGGCACTGTCTCTAAGGTGAAACTCGAAAAATTAGAATATGCAAAAGTTCATTTATTTCAGTAATTTGACACAAAAGGTGAAACTAATATAGTATATAGAACCATTACATGAAAGGTGAGATATTCAAAGCCTTTATTTGTTATAATTTAGATTATTATGGTTTACACAGCTTATGAAAACCCCAAATTTAAAATCTCAGAAAATGTTAATATTACATGAAATCAATAAAAAAAAGGATTTTTAATACAGAAATATCAGCCCTCTATAAATTAGAATCATTCATGTGTACTCAGTACTTGGTTTGGGTCCATTTTGCATGACTTCTTGCCTCAATTCCAATTAATTGTCCATGATATTCTAATTATATGAGTTTCACCTGTATGCTTTCTGCAGACAGGTTTGCCTGACGCATATTTGGGGATGAATTTCACAATTTGTTGACATGAATGTCTTGCTTGGAGGAATAGGAATAGCAATTCCCTCATCTGGTTCAAAATCATTAGAATCAGAATTTAGCTCAAGATACATCCTCCTCTATTTCACTAGCATGATCAATGATGACTTCCAGAGCCTCCTGGACTGTCATCCTTTTGCTTCTGCTGCTCATTTTGTAAAGGTCTGCCTGACAGAGTGTAATGTTGGTAAGACTCCCATGCAGATAATCTTTTTTATGTTTTGCCCGTCCCCTGTTGAGTTTCCACTGAATGTGGGTGGAGTTTTCCCAAGGGAGCATAAATGGTTCCCGTCTATCTATGGTCAAAAGTCATAACACTTGCAACTGTGTGTGTGTGTGTTTGTGTGTGTGTGTGTGTGTGTGTGTGTGTGTGTGTGTGTGTGTGTGTGTGTGTGTGTGTGTGTGTGTGCGCCTGCATGGGCGTGTGTATGTGTATGTGTGTGTGTGTGTGTGTGTGTGAGATTTGGGTGAAATATGTCTCACAGTTGTAAAGAAAGAAATAGTCTTACATTTCTGACACCCTTTTACCTCCAGTTTTACTGCCGGGTCAAATTGACCCGAACAGTATCTATGTGATATGAACATGCAGGGGGTGGTTGCAAATGTGTGAGATGAAATATTTTCATATTATGTGTTGATTACACTAATTAAGGCAAGCAGAAGAGGTTTCATACTGAAAAAATAATTTTGACTATTTTTCCTAGCTCTTCAAACTTTGAAACGGGTCAATTTGACTCGGAACATAACAGGAGGGTTAAACAAGTAATACATTACAAATAGCAACAATAAAGGATGAGATGATCCACAGCACAGCATAGATCTGCAGAATATATATCACATCGTCACTGACATACAGTAGTTAGAATAATGGCATGTGCTGGGCTGATGATGAATCGCTCTACATGGTTAACAAGACAACCTATAAAGAATGGAGATGCCAAGCTAGCTGACACATCCAGCTGTGTCATAGGAAGTGTATGTTGTTTGTCTGTCTGCAGCTGTTGACAGAGAAAGCATTCACTTTTGATTACCGCCCAGCGTAATTATAGAGAAAGTGGAAATTCACTAGAGAATGAGCTTCATGCACCGGGCGCAGTATAGGAACACACACATGTTGCGCTATAAATCAAATCATCCGATCTTGACAAGGTGATGATCCATGACATACTTGTCGCACGTATCCCTCCATCACAGCCAGATCCCTGTCTGGATTAAACCAATGATGCTATGTCTCAATGAACTTACACAACCATTGCTGGTGATTCACAAGAATTTACCGGGAACCTCACAATCTGACGGGAAATCATTATACCACATGAAACAAGATGCCACGCTCTGATGTCAGCACTTTGAGTATTAGTCAGTGAGAGTGATCAAGAAAACTCTTAAGCAACACTACTACCTCAGGGTTTGCGTAACTCTTGACCCACAGTGAAGTTTATGAATCCTTTACTTTCAGTGTATAGCATAACATCATGTACATATGTCTGGCCTGAGGCAGTGTGCCGACCTTTTCTGTCTGACAGATATCAATCTCCCTTAACCTGTCTGCCCCTGTTGTTTCCTCCAAAAACTGATGGAAAGCAACCGCCACACTGGCACTCCTACAAGAGACCAGCACATCTGGCAGACACATGTTACATATGTCCACAGACATTAAAAAACGATGATCAGTGCAATTTCCTAAGGACCTCAGGCTTACGGGGGAAATAAACTGTTTGTGTCAAACAGCAAAGCCTCATGGTTAGGACGTGTTATTGCACAAAATGGACAGAGATTTATGTTGGTTTTATAGCTTTCTCCTTAATGTTTGTGGCTTCCACCACTCTTTTCCCTTTCTCATTTACTCTCCTGCTTTGGAGCCAAACTGTCCCAGGGAAAGTTGTTTTAAACCATATGGCTCAAAAAATGCATCTTGTCTGGCCTTTTAAATGGGATTCCTTCTGGAGCCAGGAAGTAGTAATATGTGCAAACAACACAACTGCATGTTTACTTTTTAGAAGATGACATCCATGTGTACAAGAGATACAGGGGTTTAGGCCCTGAGGTGTATAAGAGCCACAACACAGTCAATACAATCCAGTACAACTGTACACAAATAATGCTTTTATAAAGTACCAAACAAATGGACAAGGACAGGGCTCAAACCAAAGAACAAGATTCATACAGGTAGGAAATTATTCTACACGTACATGTTTATTCAACTCTTCTGGCCTTCCCTTTTTTATGGCGTCTGCATTATAACAGTTTGCAATTAACAGTTGCAAAACATTCGTCATAGAGTTGACGCCAGCGCTGTGACAGACATGACTCAGATTGCCTCGGGGTCCCTTCAGTGACGAAATGTGTCACTGACACATTATTTTCTGAACCATTATTTCAGCTGTGTTCTCAGTGAGAAGCATTCCGCATGCCAGTGAAGTGGAATATTTTAACAACAGGGATACATTTATGTATCCTAGTATAGGCAAAGCCTGTTCTAGATTTCTTCAGCAGGCAATCTGTTCAGATATGTGCACACAAATTGTTTTGCGGATTAATGGCAAGGTGATCCATGTTGATAATGTACTCTGATGTTACAGCAAAACAGGCACAGGCCTCAGAGAACAAAAGAACTCCAAACAGCGAAGAAATGGTACACTGATTCCTACCGATAGAGGCATGTCTGTGGGCTTTTATAACCTGGGAATGTTCTCACACCTCCATTGAAACTTGACAAAGAAGGTACATTTAGTTTCAGACAGGGGACAAAAGAACAGGTCAGAGAAAATAGGTGAAGAGGACAGAAAGGGGAAACAAAATAGATGTGTGCAAGCGGATGGGATTGAGCCAGTGTGTGTGTGTGTATGCGTGTGTGCTTGAGTGTGTGTGTGTGTGTGTGTGTGTGTGTGTGTGTGTGTGTGTTTTATATCGACAGTTATGAGGACCAAGCACAACAATGGGGGAAAATCCATAATGGGGAGTTTTTTTGTTAAATTACGTAAAATCCTCTAAACATGCAAAGCATATTTTAATTCAAACTTATAGTGTAACGGCTGGTTAAGGGAGGACACAGGCGCAGAGACAGTACCAGTTTAAGAGGGTTTATTTAGAAGGAATCTGGGGTTTTGGGCCGGGCTCTGGAGTGGCTGACAAGCATGGGGGTCCAGGGGAAGTGCCAATGGGAGAATCCGGGGAGACGAGTAGAGGCAGGCAAGAGCAGGCAGGCAGAGGGATCCAGGGAGGGAGAGCTGGCTGACGAGGGCTGGAGCTGGTGGCAGGAGTCAGGCTGGGAGACTGTGACAAAAAAGAACAGAATTTAGCAACAAGCTAAATGCAGGCAGAACTACAAAAGGTCTAGGTGGCTGGAGAGTTACTGACTGGGTAACAGAGTTTACAATCTGGCAGTGTCTGGAAGGTAGGGCCGGGTATATGAAGAGCAGTTGATTGTTGATTGATGGCAGCTGTGAATGCTAGTAACTGACTCCAGCACACCTGACTCCAACCCTGCAATTACACCAGAACACACCCTGCATTCCAATAGTAGTTGCACTTCCCCTTGTTCATTTACCCTCAGCCCTTGGCATGACGTAACAGCATACGTTGCACGGAGGGAACTTGGAGAGCGGAGGGAGACTGGGCGGGGGAGGAGCGGAGGATTTAAATGGAACCCACTTGCCCACTTGCCCTTGTAGTCGCAATGGACCGTCAGTTACATAGGTAAATCTGAATGCAAATAATACAGAATTATAACATTCTGCTAAGGTAGCCTATGTTGCAGAAAGCCATTTCCATAGCATAACAAACATTGAATTTCGACACGGTAACTCAGATTATCAAGATATTGTTACTTACACATGTAAATAGTTTGCTCCGACATATTTTCTTATTTATGTTACTTTCAACCAAAAACATTTGTTTTAAATAGTCCTCTAATTGGCAGCCATCGGTGTTATAGCAGCAATGTGTAAACTGCAATACATTCACTGGATTGTTCGTATGGAAATAGGATAGCCTAATTGAGGCGTTTTGGAATATATTTATATATATAGCCTATATTTGTCCTGCGGGTGGCCGCGATGTCCCTAAAAGCATACAGTCTACCGGAAAATAAAAGGAGAAGAAGAAGAAGACGAACTGCAATGCACTGTGGGTGATATCCACCTCGGAGTGACCATCCATGTTGACTTGATCACTCAGCCCTCCGAGGGTCTATCTCACGAAGTTCACTTCAGTTTCCAGACTATTGGAACGACACTTAAGATGGCAGCGGGGATTCCCCCGAGGGCAAGTGCCTAGGGCAAGTGAACGAGGGCCTGTTGAACGGGTATTGGAACGTACCCACAGACAAGGGTAAAGGGGAAAAAACAACACAAGGGCCTGAGGCCCAAGCAGGATCATGACATTTAGGAACGTAAAGAAAAGTTTAAACTTTTAAATTAAACAAAAGTGAAAATTGGACTATGCTTAGGTAAGCTGTACGCTAAAATATCAAGTTGCAGGTTTTTAATAGAGTGTGTGTGTGTGTGTGTGTGTGTGTGTGTGTGTGTGTGTGCGCGTGTGTGTGTGTGTGTGTGTGTGTGTGTGTGTCTCAGTCTCTCACCTTGAATGAGCCCACAGGTACAGCAATACAGCAACGTACAGTGTGTGTGTGTGTGTGTGTGTGTGTGTGTGTGTGTGTGTGTGCGCACGTGTGTGTATTTGTGTGTTTAAGAGAGAGTGAGAGGAAGGACAAGTGAGAAAACCAGAATGTGAATCACACACACACAATGTGACGGGCAGGGAGGCGTGGTGGTGGCAGAGGGTGGGGCCCAACTCAGGCTTGGCTTGGTTTCAGTCAAGGCCAAACCCATCATGGCTCTATAAGAGGAGCTGGTCCTCAGAGCTCTAAAGCCACTCAGAAAAAACCTTACCTTCCTACAGTACCTTTTATTTTCCCAGTCTCATCAGCCTCCAGCAAGAAAACATGGGCAGACATAAGTTCTATTTGGACAAACTGTCCCGGTTCTTCCAGATCCGCAACCTGCTGCTTCGCCAGGCCCTGGCAGAGTGTCTTGGCACCCTCATCCTTGTGGTAAGTTTGTGTGTGTGATCTGTAACTAACTGTTTGTGTAACTGTGTGTGCATGTGCATGGGACTTACATGGAATCATCTCATGCTGAAGTAGCTAATTTGTTTTAAAGATGATGCCCAGCTTTAAATTTAAATTCCACAACATTCATACTTTGAAGTAAGTATACCATATGCTTATGAGCGTTTAACTCTGTCCCCTATCAGAGGGTTTTCTTTCCTTTAAATACCCCTACTATTAATTTTTTCCATTTTCTTTTGATGTTGCGTGCGATCAATTACACTCTTCATGGCATGGCGTTTGTTTTCAATAATTTTCAGTGGTGACATGTTTAAATAGCAGTACATGACACATACACATAATTATTTACGAGCCATAAATAGACCTCAAAGCCAACAAAATGACACTCTTTGCATTCAACAAAGCTAGTTGTAGGGGGCGCCTTTAGCTCAGTTGGTAAGACGTCCCCCCCATGGGCCTCGGCCAGCAGCGGACCCGGGTTCGATTCCAGCCCGCGGTCGTTCTCTGCATGTCACTCCCCTCCCTGCCCCATTTCAACTCTGTCTCTACACTATCAATAAAAGCATAA
This sequence comes from Ammodytes marinus, assembly GCF_949987685.1. NCBI lineage: Eukaryota > Metazoa > Chordata > Actinopteri > Uranoscopiformes > Ammodytidae > Ammodytes > Ammodytes marinus. The sequence continues at coordinate 15,488,666 of NC_137231.1, read as the reverse complement.
AAATGACAAAAATATCTTAAAAAAAAAAAAAAAGCTAGTTGTTATTTTCTAGCTTTGTAGGGTTACTCATTGGCAAACTGAGAAACTCAAAACTAATAGGTAAGGCAAAGGTTGTTCAGGACTGGATGCGCTGTTGACCAAATCTTGTGTAGGATTTCAATACAATATTTGCTTGAAGACAGGATCCTGGAGCCAACACCACATGACATCCTATTACTTGTTTTACCAGTACTTATTACATATTAGCAGAGGTATATGCATACAAAAACACATTATGGTGATGGTGCCAAAATGGTGACACATTTTAGCCATATTTTGCCTGATAGGAGTGTCACAGTTAACACTGGTACAACCAGCTCAAGGCTCTTTGAGTGGTCACAGTAACAGGCAAGTTAATTCATCCCTCTGTAATTAACAAAGCAGGTTATGGCGGCGTACGGGCATGCAACCTATAATTGGAGTAGACATTTTGCTCTGATACATACAAGTCAAGGGTTAATACAGAAAACATTGTTTTGAGGCTGAGTACATTTCCATCAAACGGAGCAATTTGAATTTCAGTTTGGTCAGAATTTGAAGTGGTTTGGATATTAAAATATAAACAACTTAATTGTGCTAACGTGAATATCTGGTGGGGAAACAATTTATACCTAAGAGGCAAGGAATGAAAATGTAGAAAATATGTATTAGTCATAGGATATAGCATATGTTAGGTAGGAGAGAGAGGTGTGGTGCAGTCCTTTTAAACGTGACACATGTGGATGGCAGCACAGGGAGAGTCAGTGGGAGAACAATAGACATTGCTAACATAATCTTACTCCCTACATCGAAGTATAGAAGTCTCTCTCTCTCTCTCTCTCTCTCTCTCTCTCTCTCACTCTGTCACTATCTTTCTTTACCAACTGTCAATACATTTTCATTACTACGAGACAAATTAAACAAAGAAAACTGTTAATTAATGTCCAGTTACTAGGATTACAAAATATGACGAATATAACGTGCGAGTGATGGTGTGTGTAATGGGTACAGTATGTGGGTGTGTGTGTATATCTCTTTGTACGTATTGATTTGGGAATTCCTTTAACTTGTCAGACCTGTCACCACAACCTGGCAATTTGTAAGGATCATTGAACCGGATATGTCATATTTCTGGACATGCTCAGGTCATCAAAAATAACTGTCAAGAGTCAAAATAACTGTCAAAATATGACCTAGAGGCAAATAATGTCCTTGGTCATCCTTCCCGTATACCCACTTTGTTAACCCATCACTGCAGTCTCAAAACACTTACTGCATTTTTCCACTTCGAACCACGGTTCCCCAACTTTGACCTTGCGAATCCACAGGGGGGTTTTCTGAAGCTCTAATCCTAGCTTTGAAAGGAGCCCACAGATAGTGATTGAAACACTGGTTCCAGGCCAGCAGGTTATTTGAATTCAGCTCCTAAACATTTGCCAAACATGTGTTAGTGTGAGTAGGCAGACTGCTGTAGGGTCTTTTTTCTTTATAAGCTGCTACCCAACTGTGCTCAAAGCCTGGAGTAGCTTCAGGATTGCATGACCAACTGAATCAGCCAGTTGAAAGCTGGTTGAGGGAATTGGTGGGGCGCAGTTAACTACAACATTATAAAAACAACATAGCAAGTGGCTGGAATCATCCAGGAGACTTAACACTGGTGAATATGTGCACCTTAAAGCAATGAATAGCACTCACTGCTAACCCATAACCTAGATTCAGTGTTGGATTTAAACAAGACCTTTCTGGTGGAACGTGATCTCAGAAGGAAGGTTGGCAAGCAAAAGGCACATCGTTTGCAATCTGATGCCTCTGACATTAAGACAAAACTCTGTGTCGAAAGTGAGAAGTCCTGAGCTTTTGGATTTGTATTGTCACATCACATGAGCCCATCATGGCATAACATCAGAGAGACACTCGCACACTCCCACACATCCCTGTGAAAAATATCACAGGGATGATTTTTGTAATATCTTTTTCCAGTAGCCTCATCAGTGCTGGAAAAAGAGTTTAGACTGAGCCCAATGATGATGAACTACCCTCAGGCGCCAGTGCCTCCGAGTGTGGTTCCCTCAAGCTAACCTCAACATCTGAGTCCTGTGGTTTGAATGAGAAGCACTCTCATTGGGGGGCTTAAAGAGCAGCAGCTTATGGATGGAACACACATATTTCCTTCATTAAGTGCATACAAAGGAAGACACACACACACACACAGTGTGCAGAGAATAACCAGCATGGCACCTGCTTGGCAGTACTCCGCCTACATCTTAAATCAACCCATTATATAAATCCTTCGTCTGTCACGTTGCCCACTAACACATGTGTTTTCCCCTTTACCCTCAGCCAAAGTGGGAACCGAACTTATCCAACCCCCCTCCCCCCACACACACCCCCTCCTTCCACTCAATGTCAACACAGTGACCTTGCTGTACATACAGTATCCTGTACCGCTGTGTGCCATTATGAACACAATAGAGCCTCTAATTCTAAACTTTTAATGGGTCTTTGTTTAGTTGGTTTCACTGATAATCATCACCTTGTCTCCTTTCATGCATGGCTTGACCTTGACTGTCTGACCAAGCACTAAATGTGCAGAATTCAGATATTTAGAAACTTAATACAGTCGGTTTAGGGTGTGCAAAACTTTGTTTTGGAAAATGATGAAGCCCTAACCCGCAGTCTTTTCTTCTTCTTGGAAAACATAGTATAAAAGCAACTCTGTTAGAATGCATTAGGTTAAATTTGATTAGGTCCATATAATTATAATCATATAAATCTCACACACAGCCCATGTTCATCATGAGATTCCATGTAGTGTCTGCAATAGAAACAACTGATAGATAGGCCGTTATGTGCACCCGCATGTGAACCTGCTTTTCTACTCTCCGTCTCCAGATGTTTGGCTGTGGTGCTGTAGCCCAGCTGGTGTTGAGCGGCGGTTCCCATGGCATGTTCCTAACCGTCAACTTTGCCTTCGGCTTCGCTGCCACCTTAGGCATCCTGGTCTGCGGCCAGGTTTCAGGTACGCAAAGTATTTTTATGGAAAATGTCACTTTCCAAACTAGTTTTGTCTGGTTTTATTCTGCTTTGTAACTTATTTTGATAAATCTGACGTCTGAGACTGTATTTAGAACATTTAGTCTATATTTAGCTAATATTGTTGCACTATATTCATGATGGATAATATGTACTGACATACTGTCACCATATACCTTTGCAGGCGGCCATCTGAACCCTGCAGTGACCTTTGCCCTGTGTCTGCTTGGAAGAGAGCGCTGGAGAAAGTTCCCCATGTTCTTCCTCTTTCAGACAATCGGTGCCTTTTTTGGAGCTGCCATCATTTTTGGCATGTACTACGGTAAGGGAACTATCATGTTACAAAACACATTCATTTTTAAGTTCTGACAAAGTCGAAGTGCATCATTTGAACAATAAAAATGTCTGCCACATTTTGTTGTTTGTATACCCTTAGATGCCCTGTGGGACCATCCTGGAGGTTTCAATGTGACTGGTCCTGGGGCCACTGCTGGCATCTTTGCTACCTACCCTGGAAAACATCTCACCCTTGTCAATGGCTTCTTTGATCAGGTACTCCTTTGATGTTTGGAAACAGCTATCATATGCTTAATGGCATTTTTACACATACACATGATACAATAACAAGGTTTCCAATTCACGTTTCTTCTCTGTACCAACAGATCATTGGCACAGCAGCGCTGATCGTTTGCATTCTGGCTATTGTGGATCCACACAACAACTCCATCCCCCAAGGACTGGAGGCCTTCACTGTGGGATTTGTGGTTCTGGTCATTGGACTGTCCATGGGCTTCAACTCTGGCTATGCTGTCAATCCTGCCAGAGATCTCGGACCACGTTTATTCACAGCCGTAGCTGGGTGGGGCAGCGAAGTTTTCACGTAAGCGCACATATTCTAAATATCTTCCTCATTAGCTGTTCATGTCAATCTTTAGGTGCTCACTATCTATTTACTCTCATTCCAGTGAGACGGTTAAATCCTGTTTTGTCTAACTGACTTTTTTTTGTCTCTCCACAGGGTTAGAAACGGCTGGTTTCTGGTGCCGGTTTGTGCCCCATTCCTTGGCACCATAATCGGTGTGATTATCTACCAGATGATGGTTGGCTTCCATGTGGAGGGCGAAGCACGTGACAATAAGAGCAGAGAGCAGGAGGAGGAGAATGTCCGACTCACAAATGTCACCACCAATGACCACTCAAAAGAGGTGTCCAAAGAAATGCACTGAGTGTGTTAGAGACAGTCAGCTACATACTGTGAGATGTGCAGATCTGTAAATAGCGACACACACCAGCATTTGTCCTTTTTTTCAAACCGTCTTGATGGCTGTAGGAATATCTCCCAAGATAGCTGTGTGTTTGTGAAAACAGGCCCCTCTCTTAACATTATCATATAATTGTTTTATATTGTAGAGGAAGATTCTGTAGAGGAGGGAAACACAACTTCGGAAACCCAGAATTACATTAATTCTTTAAAGAGATGAGCATTTAGATCTTATTGTCTATAACACTCCAGTTTGATCAGTATTGTATGTTTTAAAACAATGTAGTTTTATAAAGTAGTTGTATAGATGTTATTTAGAAAGATGCCGGTCTTTCCTAACCAATTCTTAAGCATTTTTGTCCTGAACCTTTCACTGTTAACATCTGAATTTAGGGAAATTAGAAAAGTCACGGAAAATCTGCTCAAGCATGATATTTTACATTTTAGGGGCAGTAAGTAAAACGAACTACGTAAACTGCTTGTACGTCAACTTTGTTGTTCAAGGCTGACAGATGGTGGTAAAGTAACATCATTTCCATAACATCCCTCAGTTTACCTATGCCGCTTTAGAGCAGCTGTATAATAAAGCTGCTGTATTTCTTTTTAAATAAAAACACCATTTGCCCTGTAGAAGTCCGAGCCAACAACCCTGAAACATGATGACAATTATATTTGCGATATGTCGTCAATTAACAAAATTGACCTTTTCTACCTTTGTAATGAACTCAATGTTATCAGCAGCTATAGTAGTTTTAATACTAATGAAAAAATCGGATGTCTATGTACAGCACTCTTTTAACCTATTAAACTGTCTTGTGTTTGTTATGTTCATTCATGTCTGCTGACGTGTTTGCACCTTTTGGATTGTGAGCACCTTGTTATGTTGTATGTAGGTGGTTGAAGGGGAAATGCTTTTGTACTGATACAATAAAGTTCAGTTTTTTATTGTTGACTGAATGTGGATCATGTTAGGCTCTTCTTACTGTTCATTCTTGTTTCTCACCTATGCATCTCATGTGGAGGGGGGAACTGTAATCAGATTGAAGCTACAGTAGAACACAATCTCAACTGGACACATACTACTGAGTTACACCTCTCTGTAAATAAGTTTTCAAACTTCAGTCACAACAATGTTATCCAGAAGAACTGCACATTTATAACCCTGAACTGAATAATCGGGGGAACTATAAGAAATGGGGGAAATATATAACATTTCTCAATGCACATCAAGGCAAGAACAGAGCTAAATATTTGGGAGAGCAGCAACTGCAATATCTGTAACTATATGTATGTGATTCTTAGAAGTTAGCCAGAAAGAGCTACAACACTACACACAGTGGTCCGTCCATTTACTCAGCGGTGCTCTTCAATAGGGATGTTATGTTCCCAAAAGGAGACTTGCTCCATCATTATGCACTGCACAGCAGTATTTTAAACTGCTATTTCAAGGCTACTCTTCATTTGAGTGCATACCTCGGTATATACAGACCAAAAAGGGGCCAACATCCTTTGGTGCATAAATCAAATCAAAGCAGCCCTGGTCTTCCACACTCATTGTGATATAAACTGTTGGCCTACACTTGCCATTTATCAACAAAAGAATGGAGACGTGTAAGTGTTTTTGCTCTTTATACAGCTGCATACGCCCACTCAATGTTTAATGTCTGAACAGAGAGTTTCAGGAGTGTCACACTAAGGGCAAATCAGTTCTTGCAGAGTTTGGATTCAGGAAGGCCAATATGAATCAGTTGCCAAATTACTTCCAACAGGTCTTGGCAGGTCACTTTGCGTGTGTAGAAGAGATTATATCGATTAAACATGACATTGTTGTAAGGATTACACACATTTAATTTAGATGACAAAGTATACTATATCGAATCACAATAACAAACTCTGTAATTGCCCTCAACGGTTTCTGCCTGTAAACATGCATTTGTAAACATAAAGTGCAGTGTTAAACTGTAATGTATTTCTAATAGATTTTTAATTGTGGAAAAAAACTATTTGGGGATGTACTAGAAATGCCCCATTTTGTCTGTGCTGCATGCACGGCCTAGATGTCATGGGCAGACAGTGTGTCGATAGTAGAATCGAGGAGGACCACACCAGTAAATGTCACCAACTAATCAGACCTAGTCACATCTGCAGTTATGTTTAAAGTCCCAATGAGGAACTTTTCAGTATTTTTAAAACAGTCTCATTTTTCCTCTGATGATCATAAATTACCTGTAACAGCGAACGAGACCATCAGTGCAAATAATGCTGTTTTTATATAGTTTTTATAAGAGCTTTATGACAGCTGGCGTCTAGAAATACTACCGCTTTTGTCCAAAAGGGCCGCTAGTTAACAAAATTCCTCGTAGCACCTTTAAATGCTTTTATATATGTTGCTTCTGCAACTGACTTTAGCATAGCACTTTTCCCAAATCACGTTGTTCATTCAAAAGGTTAACTGCAGTTAGAGCGGTTTGCCTTGGTAATTAGCTTGGATGTAGTAGTGACTGTAGCCTGGAAATCCAGACCCTGATATCTTGAACGATAGAGGGTCTGGCCACGATCAATAGTAATTTCCAACTCAAGGGGCGGCTCCTACTCGTGCATATCAAATGCCACTGCACACAGTTGGATAGCACTACAACCAATCAGAGCGATGCACAAGGTGACGTATTAAGTCCCGTTCGTTGCGAACAGCTGTTAAACTGTTAAATTCAACTTTTGCCGTGGTCCATATTAGATAGAACCAATTGAAACGTGAGTCGGGATTTCTCGACTTTTTGAACAAGCTTCAATGGAGAGTGTCCAGACCAACAGGCGCAGCAAATTTTATTTGCCAGCGCCTAGTGGCAGGTCTGGGAATGCCAGGCTATAGTGACTGCAGATTTCACACACTCCTTTCTCTTAATGAAACACAACTGAACCAGGAGATTTTGTCACAGGACTGAACAGATATCACAAAGCCCATTTCTAGTCTTAACTCAATTTTGCCTTTGCAGGTCTCATCCAGTGTGACCATCTGCTCTTCTTATGATAAGACCTTGAAGTTACTGTTTTTTGCAAGATTTGATGCAATTTCATTGAGATTTTTTTTGACTAATTATTTGACTGAAAAATGTAGTTTATTTCATAAATAGTTGGTCATAGTTTAAAAATGTGTCACTTTTATTTAAAAACAAACAAACATTTGGTTATAGTTGAAATGTGACACATGTAACATTGAATGGCATAGTTTGACATTTTGGGAAATACATTCCAGATGTCAACGGAACATCATGGAGCATCAGCTGCAGGAGTATTTTAAACCGTTTGTTACAATAGTTGATTAAATAAACGTGTCAAGTGTCTGCATGTGACTGCATTGAATCTGCAAACTACCATAACACAATGAACAGGGCCCAATGGTTCCGTGAAATGAAAGAAATGCTATCAAATATATCAAGATACGCTCAGAAAGCTTGAAAGATCAATCTGCAGGTATGGCTTGAAACGTGCAAAACATCCCAGTATCATCCTTAAGAGCTGATCCAAACAACACTCTCCAATCATATGTCTGTGGACATGTGTTTTCTATCCTGAGTTCCAGCAGGCACCCTGAGGCTCCAGGGGAATTCCACTATTAGATTCAGTATGATGTACTATGGCAGATATTTCTGTTAAATATTGATCACTGGCATAGGTGCATACTAATGATTTATACTGCAAACACTTGACTGGTAGTAAAATCTGTGATAAATCCTTAGCTAAAATGTTGCAAGAAAATCACCAAAGGTAAGCCAACTAGTGGTAAGGCTACTAATCAGGCCAAAGAAAACACAAAAGGCATCACTGCTTGTTTCAACTGGTCCTCAGCTTAAACAGCAAAACAACAATGTGAAAGTTTCTGTTAATCACAGAGGCAAGGCACATACAGTAAGCTTCTAACATATTGAAGCAACGGAAATACATAGATACCATAAAGAATGCTTTCATGCTTTATATCCTCAATATAGCATCTCACATACCAGGCATATTCCTTTTTTACGGGATCTGGTCCGGAGTATACTTGTAAAATCTCTATTAGATCCCCAAGGCCAGGTTGCTCATGCCAGACTCTCATCAAAGCCTTTTCACCTGGCTAGCTTTCCGCATTGTATAACCCAAGAAAAAAGCAAGCTGATGGATGTGTGGGGAAACACCAGCATTCTTTTAACGTATTTACCATGTCTGCTTCACAAAGAAATACAAGAAGTAAAGAAAGAAAGAAAGAAAGATTATATATAAGAGGTGAAGTGCCGCGGTAATAACTTTCCCCTAGTGTTTTACAGAGCAGTAAAATGTATGTGTTGTATGGAGTGTGTGGTTGAGACTGGGGTACTGAGGGCCTGTTATTCGTATACTGTATTTGTATGAAACACCTGAGGGAAGACATGTGCAGGCCATCTGCAGTGAATCCAAATGTTCTTACGTCGACAAGATCAATGCACCCACTTCAATAACAACACATGATACACACAAAAAAAGCACAAAAGGATAAATACTATGTAGGGGAGAACGGGGTAATCTGAGCCACTTTTTACATTTGCTCCCCTCTAAGCAAGCTAAAATGATTTATCACTCAAATTTACACATTTCCCATTAATTCAGGATGTTTCCTAGAAATGGGCATTAGCAGAATTTTTTCAAGACAAAGGGCAGTGAAAATATGATTGTTTTAAAAAAAGTTGTCATGTGGCTCACTTTACCCCAGCTGTGGGGTAAACTGAGCCAGACCAGGACAATCAAGGGGGTAAAGTGAACCAGCTGGGGGTAAACCACTTTCCACTCTGAAACTACCATAACAACACATATTGTAACAGTTATAATCCTGAAAGCTAGCCACACATTCCAGAACTAATGTCGGACTAGTAAAATAATGATGGGGTTTGGTCAATTAAGCAAAGCTAATTTTCTAAACACTTGAAAGTAACTCTGAACAAAATCAAATACAACATATTATAATTCAAAAGGTTTTAATAAGATTCAAATGAAAGATAGAACCAGTTAGATTAGAACACAGTCTGGGGGTCAGAAAACAGGACCCTTAGAGCCAGCTTGTGTCTGGGGGTTAATACATAGGAAAATCAGAACCAGCGAGAACAGCCTGGGACTCAGAACACAGGAGAAGACCCAACTGGATTATAACATCAGCCTGTCATACTCTACAACTAGGCCTACTCTACATTCCAGCCCTGAAGGTTACAGGGAAAGATGAGAAGGTGCTCTTTCCGTGTGGTTGCCCCAGGTCGTCTTCCTGGTGTATTTCCTTGGCATGATGGCTTTTCTACAATGTGTATGACATGTAATATTACATTAAAATATGTTTAAGACTAAACTTAACTTGTGCCTCATGGTGGGGGAAAGTGAGACAGTGGCTCACTTTCCCCCACAGCATTTGGCTCACTTTCCCCCACCACCACAATTTGAGAAAAAACTACCTCTCTTAGCATTTCAGGCTAATCTTCAGTTATCAGCATCACATGGTTTCATATGTTGGTAGTTCATCAACAAGTATGATAGAAGTTTTTCTACGTGAATACATTTGCTTTGGCACAACAGTTGATTAAGTTGACAGCAAGAAAATTTACTTTTACATGCAAAATACCTATTTTGGTGAAAAAAACATGCTTACCACAGCACCATGAGGTCCTCTCTTTCAGGGCCACGGGGAAATGAGAGGGGCTTGAAAACGTATATCTCACATGACCAAAAATGTTTTCCGTTGCCTAGATACAGGGGGTGGCTCACATTACCCGATGCCTCAGATTCCCCCGTTCTCCCCTATTATTTAACATGTATCAATTCATTATCAAAATTAATCTTCATTTTTAGTACCTTATACTGTAGTTAGTTCATGTATAAGTGGTGGCAAAATTATAATATTAAATCCACACCAAGAGGGTTATGTTTTTGTATGATCAATTTACACATATCAAAAAAAGGTACCCACATCTCCAATATGAAGAACATGTAATTGTCGCTCGTAACTTCCGAATCGTGCAGAGCAGAATCACTAACCTTTGCTTTGATTGTTTGGTCCAATAGTGATCTATCTACACTGTTTCACAAATTCCTTCCAACACATTTCATCCAGTCTCATTTGACAAAGAGTGTATGGATCATGCATTCTTCCTTGCAGTTGGGATTTGATGTCACAAAAATATGTATAGCATTCCAACTTACAAAAAAAAAAGCTTGTTAATAGCTACATCCAATTTTCAGCAAGGAACATTATGTCAAAGGAGCATTGGCTGCGGTCTTAAGCATAATGGAGCAACCTGACCACACAACAAGATTGTCTTGCACAATGTCAAGCACAAACACACTTTGGGTGAAGAAAGATTGAACGAAAACTACAAACACATGCTCACGAGATGTAAGCAAGCATGTTTTGTTTCTGGAATTTTTGAGGTAGATTGAGGAGTGGCCATTGTGTATTGCTGAGATGGAAATAGAGGATTCTTTTAAATCTAGGTTCCTTAGAACACATGTGGTGGATTTTGTTGCTTTAGTTCCTTCCCTCTTGTCTTATTCTCTTTCAATGTCATCCACATCACTCACTTCACAATGCAAGGGGATTTTTTTTGTTCTCGCAAACCGATTGGTATCTATTTAGAAAAACACCATCTTCTTTTCTGAAAGGTGATATGAAGGTCAACACCACCCTCAAGCTTGATGTGGTTACTGTCTCATGTGGTAAAATAAAAATAAAAACTGCAAGGATAATTTGGGCGGATTGGAAGAAACCCATTGTTCAAAGCAGCGAGCAGTGAGCTTCTTTTCAAGAAATTGGTCTTTTCACTGCAAATGCAATGAGCATTTATGAGGCTTCAAAATTGACACTGTTTGTTTTAATATTATGAATGGCGATCCGTCCGTATATAATATTCAGCTACATCATACATGTCTCTGTGCAAATTTGTATTTCTAAAACATAAAAACAGGCAGAAACGTCCTCAAAGTGATTCAACCCAAAATGGCTTGTAAATGGACTGATCTGAAGAATCCATTGTAGACACATTGAGAAACCGAAAAATTATAAACTAGGTATTGAGATTGCTGAGTCAGTCTTCTCACGCACACACACACACACCCCTCTTATTCACACAGGTGTCACTCCCACCCTTTTTCTGCCTCACCTGCAAGAAGACACGTCCGTGCACACACCGTGCAGCCTGTCAGTACACGGACAGTGACACATATCCAGCTGTTTTGTCTCAAAACTCCAGCACTGACTTGTTTTGTGTTTCGGTGGTGTTCACATGATCCATATTGAGTGAGAACAGTATAGTCCTATGCAGTGCAGTGGGACAAAGGTTAACGTATTATTCCTAAACCAATTATCCAAGTAAATACTACTAAATAACAATAGTAAAGCTGAAAATCAGCATTTGACCCTCACAGTTATTGTTTTATTTCAAATATAATGTGCTGGAGCACATCCAAAGCAAACCAGAAAAAATTAGCTACTGCATTGTAACCCGTTTTGCAGCTCCTCAACGAAAAACAAATCAAAAGTAATTAAGGTATTATAAAACTAGTTTCCTAATGATATAGTTTTACATACAGGTTCAAAGCCAAACAAATGTAATCATTGTGGAAGCTCAAACTTTTCTTTGAAGAATTTTATTTTTTAAACGTTAGAAAGAAAGCAAATTAGCTGCTTTTTTCTCATCAAGCATGTGGATGTGGTTTGGGAGGGTGTGGTACGCCATGTCATTTTCAGCATGCTGTATGCTGTTCATTAAAACGTTGTGCCCACTCATTAGTATAAACACTACCAGCAGGGGAGGTAAGGTGTCAGCTTTAGGCTTGGTGTTACTTTGTCTGGATCAAAATCCCAGAAAAGCCCATTAAAAGCAGAGCATAAACGTGAAAAGAGAACTCATTGCAATGCACCGTTGACACTTTTACACACAACATTTTTCTTTCTGGGTTGTGTTTTTGTCCAAACTCGGAGCTGGTCATTATTGCTAAATTAAAGGAGAGATCAAATGGACCTGCCCAACAACAAGCAGCCCCTCTCCCCCAGTGAAACACCCTTAGGGTTTCTGTTTCCTCCTGCTGGGAAGTTTCCATGCCACAGGGAAGCCATGTTCTCTGAGCCCTCATCACCTCCATCATCAACTTAATGAATCTGTGATTACTGCCTCCCTACAGACTGTCTGAAGTGATTACTATAAACGGTGCTTTTGTCAGCATTCTCTCTCCCCCTCACAACAACATAAGATTGACACAATACATCATGCCACTATGTAGTCAGTATAAAAAACAGTGCAAGTCATTTGTACACATTCAATTTTATTCGCTAGTTGACAGTTTACAAAAAACAACAACAAACATTCAGCCCAAGTTGCTGGTCTTACCAGGTTACCACACATCCAAATGCAAAATGTCAATGATAGTTGACAAAACAATTTGCAATAAATCTGTTTATGGAGCTGTCACTAGTATCTTATGATCTTCACAGTCAACCTTCATGGATGATTTTCTGTTAACAAGGTCGAGAATGAACTGTCACGCTCCAGTCAATGTCGCGAGCACATTCTATAACTATCTAAAATAATAAATGCTTATAAACTGTTAGTTTCAATTCCTGCGTAATCTAGGTGAGGATTTTATCTTCTCAACACTGAATTGTGCTAAGTAGACAACTTTCATCATGCAGCACCATTTCTTGCAACACAACAAAGCTGCTACACAACTGTAATTATGTCATTAATTATTTTCTGAAAATTGGCTATTAATCCTAATATAAAGGGTGAGTCGCAAAAAACCCTAGGTGTGTCTTTGATATGTTGTTTGGCATAATGTTAAATGTGAAATCAGCACTTTGCTTACAGACAGTCACCTGGGCTGACTCCACAGCACAAAAGTGTGTCTGACATCAAAGTGGAAGAGGTTTCAGTTAAGGTCTATAGGCACAAAAAAGATTAGTTGCTTAAGTGTTTACTAAAAGGCTCAAGCTGTTGGCTGGCTTTTTGAGCCCTTGAATAGTACAAATACTGAGTCTACAAACAATTCGGAGTACTTAAACAAAACCGTAACATTCCTTTTCAAACAACACGCAACTCCTCAAGTCTCCAACACCAGAGATCGGGGTCTGTATCATTGGACATTTAAAGTCCAGCCCATACTCATACTTATCCTATTCTGGCAGCTTCACACCAGCTTTCATATTCCTGTGGCTGCTTAGCCTCACAGTTACGGTCTCATACTGATCTCTGAACTTCATTTCACGAAATATTATATTATTCTTCTGATGAGAACAGCCTGAAACATCCCACACCCTAACCCTAATCTGGCCATTCATTTTAGATAATGTTTCCTTTTCACAACTGGCTGCCCCTTTTTTAGACACATTCATAGGAATTCCATGCATAACACATACACATGCATACATGCACAAAAATCATGCAAGCTTGCAAAAAAGTAAAAAAAAAAAAAAAAACACCCACATGGAAATGGTACAACCTTCAGGCCTCGTACAGAGGGGTAACAGTGCCATCCTTCCACTCAATCAGGATTTCTCCTCGCTGTAGAGTGGGGGAGGAGTGGGGGAGGCGCATGGCGTGCTGTGTCAGCGGTGCTCTTTCACTGGGCACTGGAGAGCCGGGAACACTCCCCTCTGGCCTTGGAGCGTATGCCTTCAAAACACACACCACCTTCTTCCTCCTGACACAGCAAGACACCAAGTGACAAAGAGTTGGTTGGCGTGCAATATTTCTTTGTATCAGAGCTACTATCAAATGTTTATCCCAGCGTTCCTTCCATATACTCCTCTTATTGGTTTTTCGGACGCAACACCATGTCTTCATCCAATCTAGCCCTGACAAAGACCCTAGTTTGGGTTGAAACCGGTTGGCTTTGTATATTTAAAATTGTTATATGCCCTAACCACTAAAGGCTTTTTATAATTATCATTGGCTCTGTGCGAGTGTGCCTGAGGAAACCCTAGTGATTCCTTTTTTTCCTAGGTTTTGTTGTTGTTGTAATCACAACCTTTTTTACTGTTGATTTAAACACATTTCTATTTGGTGCTGGTCTTCAACTTGCAGGGCATTATATGCCACTCAGCTGCCCAAAGCAGATAATGAGGGACCTGTTATGTCTACTACGTATGCCCCTTGCCCAGTTTCTGTATTGCTGTACGTATGTTGTTATGTTTCAAATCAATTGATTTTGTCTGAAATGTCAAATATGTTGTCATAAGCCCATCACACATTACCAGAGAGAGAAATGCCAACATTCTCCAGACCATCGCTCAATAAATTCATATATATTGTATATCCAATCTACGATTACATAAAACAAGCAAATACTTGCCATAGAGAAGCTGTTACCAGTCAGTTGTTTTAGCAGCATGGAAAAGAGTGACTGATAAGCAAAAGTATAATAATCAATTCACCTTATGTTGGTCAACTCATTGATTCAACCACATACTATATATTCTCAACAGTAAATCAATAGAAATAGAAAAATGTTTACCCTTGTGTGTCTGTGTGTGTTTAGGCACTCACCTATTGGAGTAAACATTGAGGATAAGAATCACAGTCCCCAGCACCAGAGCCAAAGAGCTTAGTACCAGCATTGTTATCTTCCAGCCCATTCCTTTACACATGCATAAACAGACCAATCAACACATCAATAGTTTACTTCTTTCACAGCTTGGATTCTTTGTTCATGCGTTTGTATAATTTATGGTAACACTCTGGACCTGCAAATAAAGGCCCATTCAAACTCCTTCACAAACATTACAACACACCCGCTATAAACATGGCTGGCTCTCTGTTTCTTATATATCTATCCCCACCTAGTGGTGTAAAAGTATATACATTTAGAATGAATCGGAAACATTGCTAAATAGGCTTCCCTGTCCGCCTTACATACAGTATTGTGGAGTCAAACATTTCCACAGATAATATTGGACACATACAGAGGATACATTATATATTTTGTCGATTACAGTTGACCAAACTCACCATAGTCCATAGTGAAGAAAAGCATGGTGGGATCTTTAGGGGACTTTGTGCTAGGGAAAGAAAGAAGCCCATCTACTGCTGGATTTGTTTCTGTGACTTCAAAATGAATAGCAGAGAAAACCAAAAAAGTAATTTAGCATCAATGACAAAAATAGACTCATAATTTGGATGTTCCTTTGCTCTGAAGAAAAGATAAATCTCACTTCTTAGCTAGAGCACATTTTTGATATATACAGTGACGTTGTTTGGAGAAGGGGCTGGCTGTGTTCCAGGATGGGAAAAAATATTGATCGGTCAGTAGTGCACTTAACTAAATTGGATCCTCATGCTAGGCTGTAATCCAATCTGCAGGCCACAGCAGAACACAGCATGCAACTGATATCAGTAAGCACATGGACATACAAATATATACAGTACATCTCACAGAAAATACATGTTGTTTTGCTGATTTTAGCCTACAAGTTTGCACTTGGCACATGTTTACATTCAATGCCAATCATTTTCAAATTATGCCGGCGGGCGGCTGAACACACCACCGATCGAAAATGGTCTATCCTTAAAACAGCAAGAGATATTTTTATTTTTATTTCTAGTAATCTACTGCTACCCTATCAAAATTAAACAGATATTTAACATATATATATATACATATACAGTATGTACTGTATATATGATAGATAGATAGATAGATAGATAGATAGATAGATAGATAGATAGATAGATAGATAGATAGATAGATAAGATAGATAGATACTGTAAATAAATAAATAGATGGTATGAAAAAAGTCAAGTAATGATATTGTTCTGATTGATGGCAGCAGGTTGACAAAGGTGAGTAAACTACTGCTAGCAAGATACTCACATGGCTCAGCCTGTCTGTGTGGGTCTGAAACACTAGGAATGACCTCTGGTTCCAAGGATTTCCCCAGATGGTGGAGAGTGTGTTGTTGGTGTTGGTCATGTTTGCTGTCTCCCCCATTGCACAAGGTCTGGTTGCCAAGTGTCCGCCACCTGCTGCCCTGCTTGTTAAGAAGGTGAGCCAAAGAGATCCATCCAGCCACGCCACCGTTAGGACATTACATAGACTTACTGTTATAAGTTGCAATTATTCTATAACTTGCATTTCCTTTTGAGTGTTTACATCCATTTTAAAACTAAGGTACAATCAGGTGATATCATGTCACAAAAAGCAGGACCATCTGTTGCATCTCAAAAAAATTCTCACCTGCTTATGTTCCCTGGAAAGGAAGACCAAAGTGGATTGTGGTGTGGCACTGAGGTGCAGCCCGCTCCCAGTCAACCTGAGAACGCCTTTATTGGAGCAGGACCAAGCTTGGCTGCTTGCCTCTCTGTCCGTATCCTCCACAGCTGCCACCACTCCGTCATCAGTCTTCTCACTTTCAGGCCCAAAGACGCAGGGCTGCAGCTGGACACCTTCATACTGCTCACCTGAAGCGGTCAGACACTCTCCAGTGTGGTGGCTGC
Organism: Ammodytes marinus; assembly: GCF_949987685.1. Lineage (NCBI taxonomy): Eukaryota > Metazoa > Chordata > Actinopteri > Uranoscopiformes > Ammodytidae > Ammodytes > Ammodytes marinus. The sequence goes on along the minus strand of NC_137231.1, from coordinate 15,471,875 downwards.
TTAGAGCCTGGCCCTCCGACACCCAACGCCATTCCTGTAACAAGGCCCAATCTGAGCTGCAGTCACCCAGAGACACTCGAGACCCCGAAGTCCCTTCTTGCACCTGCAGACATTTACCCAGCAGCTTGTTCTGAATCTTTAAGCCAGATGCATCTGTGCAGGGGGGGGGGGGGGGGGGGTAAAACAATATGTTGACCAAGCTTGAATCTCATTATTAGTAGCTGACAAACCTCTCAGTCCACTTTTGGTAGCTTATGGGAGCAAGCCATGTATTAAAAATATAAACAGTGTATGTTACGGGTAGCCTACCAGGTCATGGCGCAGCACATTGAATTAATAACATAACATCATGAAGTTAAATGTTATCACACAAATGTAGGACAAATCCATGCAAGTTGGGATATTATAAATACTTGTATTAGCCTACATGAAATAGTTAGGCTACATGATATTATATTCTACAAAACTAACCCAAAAAAATGCATAAGCCTATCTGTAAATTTACCTCACATCACTGAGGTAAGCTATTGGCGAGTTAACAGTGTGTATGCTATATAATAATATGCTAATTGTCTTAGACAGGTTATCCACTAGACATGATCCAAAATGCAAATAGGTCAAACCATAGACCTACTCCATAGGTAAAGAGATTACTATATGTATTTGCTTCCTGGCAACATGTTTCTTACAATATTAATTCAGAGGTTTTAAAAGTCAGTGTCTTTTAATGCCAGGCTGTACTCGGCATAAAGCAGAAGCAACAACAAGCGTTCCATCATGAATGTATACAACCTGAACTTTTTCAGAGGGTTTGAGGGGTCAGCTTGAACTGTACCCTTTTTAAGGCAGCTAACAGCTAGCTACATTATTATAGTGAAATGTGCAGGATAAATAATACATTCGGCTGAACAGCTAAAGCTTGTTATTCACTTAATTAACATGTAACAACTTTAACAAAGTTGCTACATTTTAAGTTAGTGTAGGTAAATGGTAGCAACCCAGCCCAACTTCTAAGTTGCTACTTACAGTCCATGTAACTTACGTCGTCAACAGTGGGAACGTGTCTTTCGGCCGACTAACAATATGTAGCCTAACAATTTTGAAGCTAAATTTACTTTACAGAAAACTCCGATAGCCAATCGATCACGTCGTAGCAGGCGTTTCACTTGCCTAGACGTTTTGTTTTCTCAAGACCGTTCAGCCACTGGCATGAAACGACCGATCTAACGAAAGTAGGCTAAAATGTGTTGGCTGACTTAATAAAAGTGGAACAAATATTAAGCTACAATTTTCCGTATGCCTACCTGTGAAAATGAAGAAGACAAGCAGATAGACGCAGAGCTGCCCTCGTCCCATAGCGACGATGGCGATGACAGGCACTGATAGTTTTGTGGTAGCCCTTGACAGCTACCACCAACCCTTAGGCTATTCACCAACAGAGGCAAGTGCAAGTGGGTGGGAACAATACTTCATGCAACCTCCCTCTATGCATGCATCCATCACTTGGTTTAGACAGTGGAACGGAAGATCCATGTCATGCACTCCTCCTAGCAACTCTTCGGGTTGGCACGCATAGTTCCCACCAAATGAACTAATAAAAATCCCGTGTTTTGCATATCCTGTTGGTGTGTTGTAATAGCCTACTCTCTGATAGGCTAAATCATTCCCCCCACCTCCACACTTATGAACACTCCTTGTTTTCCACTACAGCAGGCAATAAACTGTGTTTACAACTATGCTATAACTCCATGGACTACCAATGAGATTTAAAGAGCATAAATCTGTTATAAGGAGAAAACACTGTCCTCTCTGAATAGGAATGCCCACTCCTTACTGTGAGGAATGGGACAGCTTTTAGAGGCCTACAGTGCATGGTCACATGATGTTTTTCTCTGATGCGCCACTAAGTATGTGAAAGGTCTTCATCAAAATAAATGGAATGAGTGTTTTTTTTTCTAACAAAGTCATATTTTAAATTTCTTTAAGATACACATTTGAGGTTTTGTCCACCTCTGTAAACCATAGACTGTCCCTTGATTTCCACCTTGCGTGACACTAGGCTTTTAAATAGAAGAAAACATGTTGACTTTAAGGGCATACAATTCTTTGTTTCACATTGCCATGAATTAATAGAAAGCTATGTAAAAAATAAGGAACCATGCAACACGTTTCATTCATGAAAAAAACACAATTACATGAATTAGCACCTAGCACATATAGTGATCATGTTGGTGCTACAATATGAGTCACATTATATATTTCCATGTATAACATAACTGTAAGCAATGTTGGACAGTAGTAAATATAAGAAAACACATAGTATTACTTGTATAAACAGTAAGAACCTTACAGCATTATAAAATAAAAATTAAAAAAACTTGGTTTTCTCTTCAAATGTTGTGATCTGATCCAGTTCCACGGTGTCATGAAGAAGGGGGGAAAAGGGACCGATAGGATGGAGGTTCTTCTGTCTCTTGGAGCTGAGGTGGAACAGAAGGGACTAGATGCTGTCGCGCTAATGCCGTGGGATCTGGTGGCAGGTATCCATAGGCCCCGTAACCTGCAGGTACAGGATAAGGTGCAACAGGGAACGCAGGGGGAGGGAAGTCGCTGTAACTTGGGGCCCCAGCTGGGTAAGGCCCCGTGGCCCCAGCCGGGTAGGGCCCAGCAGCCTCACCAAGCTGAGGGGGAGCAAAGCTACGAGGAACTACCACAAGTGGAAACACCACTTCTGGGTCAAAGGCTAAAGCGATGTCCAAATACACCTGAGAAACAGAAACATATCACAAGGTAAAATGAGCAGAAATGATTGTAATAACACTGCCATTTATGGAACTTTTCATTCATATTGTGCTTTCTGACAGATTAGCATACTTCTGTGATTATGTTCTATTTTCATACAGCGTCTTAACTCTCCTATTGTATTCCGGTCAAATGTCATCGATTTACAAGTTTTCCCTGTGAAATGTAATTAATTTAATCTGATTGTCATGAGGTTCCATGACTTTGTTCACACTTGGCTACTGAACACACAAAATACATTTCCATTTAACTTTGGGTGTTTTATTTAACTACCGTAATTTTCAGACTATAAGCCGCAACTTTTTCCCCATTTTTCGACCCTGTTATTACACAGCACAGTATATGTTCTGTAGCTAGTCTACTATTGCACTAAATGGTAACACTTAAATACGTTGTGCAAATATGCAACTTGTTTGTTGAAATGTTAATAAATGGGAGCTTCCTCAAGCAGCCATCTCTTTCCCGACAATCCACTCTGTGCACAAACTCTAACGGTAATTAAACATTAAAACACCTGCGGCTTATAGTGCGGAAAATACGGTAGGGTACACACCCATGGTGTTCCCGGTAAAAAATAACCGACCATTGATATTAATGGGTGTGTGTGACTACAATTAAAATTGAGTTCAGGCACGACCTGTCACCCATTGTTACTGTATAATGTCTTCACTCAAAAACGATGTGTATGAGCTCAGGTCACTGAGGCCTACAGGTCATAAATAGCAAACAGAAGTTCATAACTTGTAATGATCCCAATAACGTAAGTTGGTAAAAAGATCTAAAACAACATTAGGAGATAATATATGTATTAATGTGGAATTATAATCAGCTAAAATGGGGCAGACATTTTTGACCGGGAACACAAAAGTAACATGAAACGAACATAACAGTCATAGCAGTAGGGTTAAACTGTAATTCTATAAGCGTATGCTGTTGTGTTGTTTTGTATTTCTAGATACTGTTAAAGTACGTGATTCAAGAAACGACTTGTGCTACAATTACATATCAGGCGCTACTTGTTAACAGAAGCAATGGATTCATTTCTGAGTTGATGTAACATCCCTATTACATTATAACATACCTTGAGGTAATAATCAATCGAGATGAATTCACAATTATGGAAGGTGGGCTCGACATCATAAGGAACCTGCACTTGACTGGAGACAGTTTTTTCTGAGTTTGTTGCGATAGGGTCCCCGACAATTTTGCACAGCTCTAAAGGTGCGAACACACTAGGCATTTTACACGCGTACAGACGCGTATGAAACCCGCCCCTTTTCCATAGGGAACCATTGGTTTACGCGCGTACATGGCGCGTAAATGCGTCACTCGCGCTAAAGCAACATTTTCACTCGCGCTAAAGCAACATTTTTACGCGCGTAGCTTTACGTGCGTAAATATTACGCGCGTATAGCTACGCGAGGAGTTCAAAAAATTGAACTTTTGTTGCTCCTACGCGAGACGATTAGCCGCGTTGGCCAATCAGCGTTGAGCTTGACCCTACGTCACATACATTGGCAGGGTCGGAGAACAGTGTACTGTACACAGAGGCTGATGCGAGACACCGAGGAGGAAATGTATTGCGGCGGCCGGTGCTGTATGAAGCCGCTCGGGGTTAGAATACGTGGGGAAAGTAAACCAGGAGAATGGACTTCCTGGTTAATTCAGTGAATATGTGTAGCTGTGCTTTAGCCGATAAACAAAGTTAGCGCCGTATAGCATTAGTTAACTCACCCTGTTGTGTGCGGGCGGCTAGCGCCTCATATTATGAACCCAAACATGACGACTGTCCGCGGGACTTTCACGACAAGTACACGAAGCACCGGTGTTGATCTACGCCAGCCACGGTCCCCTGTCACGGTCCCCTGTCACAGCCAGGTAGGGTAATTTTGGCTACTTGCCTTTATGTTGTGCCGCCGTGCACCGATGCTGCTGTAACTGTGTTTGTTATGTAGCTGCCGTGAATATGCAATGCTGTTTTAATGCTAGGCTATTTGTGCTGTTCAGTTTGTCTTTTGGCACAGTTGTTGGCCGTATTGTTGTTGTTTTTGTGTGGACATGCACGCTGTTGTGTCGGGTCGGTTCTGATCGCAGCCATGGTTGATAAGGGAAATACAATATCGGGAGGGAGACTCGTCACATTACGCGCGTATAACCTTTTTTGACACAAAATGATCAAGCAACATTTTAGCCGCGTTACGCACGTAAATCTTACGCGTGTAAAATGCCTAGTGTGTTCGCACCTTAAGATTTACGTGCGTAACGCGGCTAAAATGTTGCTTGATCATTTTGTGTCAAAAAAGGTTATACGCGCGTAATGTGACGAGTCTCCCTCCCGATATTGTATTTCCCTTATCAACCATGGCTGCGATCAGAACCGACCCGACACAACAGCGTGCATGTCCACACAAAAACAACAACAATACGGCCAACAACTGTGCCAAAAGACAAACTGAACAGCACAAATAGCCTAGCATTAAAACAGCATTGCATATTCACGGCAGCTACATAACAAACACAGTTACAGCAGCATCGGTGCACGGCGGCACAACATAAAGGCAAGTAGCCAAAATTACCCTACCTGGCTGTGACAGGGGACCGTGACAGGGGACCGTGGCTGGCGTAGATCAACACCGGTGCTTCGTGTACTTGTCGTGAAAGTCCCGCGGACAGTCGTCATGTTTGGGTTCATAATATGAGGCGCTAGCCGCCCGCACACAACAGGGTGAGTTAACTAATGCTATACGGCGCTAACTTTGTTTATCGGCTAAAGCACAGCTACACATATTCACTGAATTAACCAGGAAGTCCATTCTCCTGGTTTACTTTCCCCACGTATTCTAACCCCGAGCGGCTTCATACAGCACCGGCCGCCGCAATACCAATGGTTCCCTATGGAAAAGGGGCGGGTTTCATACGCGTCTGTACGCGTGTAAAATGCCTAGTGTGTTCGCACCTTTACGCGTGTAAAATGCCTAGTGTGTTCGCACCTTAAGTCACTGGTTTTACTGGAGCTGACAGCAATGTACAATATTCTCTTCAGTAATTGGAATTTTGGCCTCGTATTTTTGGAAGACAAATTGTGGATGTTGGCAACGACACATAATGTGTCACCTATAACAAATGAAATAAAAACACCTGATTAGGCACAGCCGATATACGTACTTGAAGCACTTTCATCTGGTAATTTAATAAATAAACAATTTGCAATGCTGTAAATGCCTTGTATCATTTAACAATGCGATGCATTGTTTGTGGTCGTACCTGGAGAGCAAACATTTCTGTCAAGCGTAGCAGACATTTGGATCTTTCCATTGGAGAAACCCCCAAACTTCTTTTCGACTGAGCCACGCTGGGGACACTAGAACAAATCGTACAAACAAACATTTAATTTATATATATTGGTGGAAGTCTAGGAGAAAATGTATTTGTTTGATTATCTGTTGATATCATCAAAATACCGCATTTCACACTTTCTACACTCTCCTTATTCCCTACTAACTCAACGTCTTTCATTGGAATGCAGTTGAATAATTAAGCCATAAATTAAACAATCGTTCATTCATTACTCAACAAATGACAAATCATATTGTAAAAACTCTCAGATAACTGTACTCCTACCTGCCTCCTACCTATTCAATTTAAGCATAGTACACTGTTGTTATTTGGAATTTTCTCCCTGTCACAGCTGTGTTTTCATGTTTTTCAAATGACTTTTCCCAGTGATTCCCTGAGTTCTAAGTGCTCTGCCTGTCCATCACAGATTTAATTTTGAAGCAGGAAGGAACCAAGAGTGCCTATTTGCCTATTTGTGTGCCTCTGCTTTTGCTGAACCGAATCATGGCTAAAGTAAGCCAGGTAACCGGAAAATCCTGTTTTAGTCCCCTTCTTGGTTTTTGTGTAACAGCCCCCAGTTATTGTCTTTTGTTGTTATAGTTGTGGGCTTGAATGGTCTCTTTCTTCTCCTGGTTCAATAACACCCGTTATTCTTCTTCTTCCCTTTTTTTCTTTGTAGCAGTTACAAGCCAGTTTCAGCACTGCAGAAGTTAACTCGGAAAGTAAAAATAGTGTATCAAACGTACTGTATCATTTTCTTGCCCCACACTATACTTACACTTATAACTTGGCATTGTTGTGGTAGGGACTTTGAGGAAAAAGGTATCTCTCGCATTACTGAAGAAGGCAACCGCCAGCTCCTTGATATATTTGCTTCAAGCTTGTAGATGATGTGACCATACGGCAAGTGGAGGGTTGAAGGAAAGTCCCTGTAAGACAGAACGATTCAACAGGTGCAGTTATTTGTAAGCAAAGCAAACAATGGCTCAGTAGCCTAATTTTGCTAGATTCTCGAAGATCTCTCACTTACCCGTGTGGAATTTCAAACCTGAACTTAAAGTGATGGACTCCTGGGCCAAGTACAGTGGCTGCAAAATAAATTGGGGTGATAAACACTTGCTTTGGACACCTTACAAATCAGAGTGCTTTTGATGACCAAAGCAGGATCAATGTTACTTTCAGTATGTGCATAATATGAAATTGGAGATTCATTCATGTAGTTCTGGGAAGTTCACATGTGCACAGGGCCATCCATAAGGGGTAGAAAGTGGGGAAGCTTTCTAGGGTCCTGCCACCAAAGCTAAACTTTATTTTTTTGCTTTGATGACAATGAGGACAGAGGACAGACAGCGATTAAATGGGGCAGAAAGGAGAATGACATGCAGAAACGCCCCGAGCGGATTCGAACGGCTGCCGCAACGAGGACTTAAGGCTCATTTATGCTCTGCGTTACATACGCATACGGATACGGACGGAGCCTTCTGTCCGTACTCTGCGTACCTTACGTCTGTTTTTCTGCACGTATCCTGCAAGCTTGTGGATGCGTACCAAACGGACAGAACGGAGCATTACTACCAAAGATCACGGGGGGCGCATAGCCAACAGTTCACTTTCACTTACTGTACATTTGTTTACAAACACAAACGAAAGACATAATACTTTAGAAAATGCCTTAACTTTTGAGGAGAGGTTTTTACGAGTTGGTACAAAATTACACATTTACATGTTGAACTTTGGTGCTCATGTCTATTAATGTGCGCTGTCCCTTTTAAATAAAGAAATCTAAACGTATCTATCTATGAAGTTACACGGCTGGGGGACAGAGACATACAACTACAACAGAGCAGCATGAGCGGGGATCGCACGGGGAAGAATGTCAGCTAGATGGGAGGCTGACGGCAGCAATAGAGAAGTGACGTCCTCACAGACCCCCGCTGTCTATAATACAGCCTCTAGTTTAGCCTCTTCCATCGCTACGGTAGTAGGCCTATATCGCTAAAGCTGTTTCTTCCATGGACCTTTTATAAACTATTTATTCCAGTTGATTCGCTTTTTTTGTGTGCGGTTTGCAATGAATCGTGCTTAGAGTTTCGAGTTTTGGAGGATCCGTAATGGCTGGGTTGGATCACATCATCACAATAGTTGCTGCGTTTGCACTTTCAACTGCCAGAGAGTTCCATCAAGAGCAGCTGGTGCTTTTCTGAAAGCTCTGTGACTTCAATAAAAGGTAGGACTAAACAAATAAAGTGTGTTGTTTTTGGGGGGGAAGATGAGACATTATAGTCTGTGTTTTTATTCAAATAAACCTACATTTTTGTTTCAACAACAGAAGGTCCTGAGCAGTGATGATCTGGATAATCTGGACTATACTCTACTACTCCATGAATGAGACCTGGGCTGACCAGTGTGAGTCTCTAGTGTTATCAGCATCTACAAGCCTCTGCTATGCCTGTACGTGTATTAACAAATGTTCTATCCTTGTCCACAGCCTGTGTTGGACTGCACTTTAGGGTTTTCATTTTGCTGCTGCTGCTGAACGTGGAGAGGAACTTTGGCATGCCACTAAATACGCCCTACTCCGTCCCAGTGCCTGTGGACATCCCAGTGTTCACAGGGATATGACCTGCTTAAAGTGGTGAGATATAGGCCTATTACATTACATTATCTGAAATTACCATTATTCCTTACAAAAAATACCTATGATTCTGTATCTATTATAGTGGATATAGTGATGTGAAGACATGGCGTTGTATGGTAGGTTGTTACAATAAAGTTGCAGTTCAGAAATCCTACTTGTTACTTGCCAACAATTTAAGCTCTACCCGGAGCTAATGCTACAAACCGTGCCCCGAGTGTCCCGTCCCCCAAACACCACACTGTCTTGTGCCGTTCTGTCTGTCTTGCTTGTACCGACCTATGTTATTTCAATTCTAATTCTTATTTCATTCTTTTTTAAGTGCCTTGCAACAAGAGCATAAAGCAGAACACAACAAAACTACTGACTACATCATATCCAGCTGAGTGAAGTGGCTCGACAACGTGCCCTGATGGCTGGGAGGAATTGCTTGTGGTGGATGTGAGATTAAATGATGAAATAAAATGTAATGTTAATCACATCTGAATGATGTTTGTTTGTTTTTTTACTTTAAATTCAAGATATTCGATTCAAAACTATGTAAATATGTACGAGTTAATACCTACGTAGAGCAGGATTGAGTTAATATTTTTTCAATGGTTAATCAATGATTGAATTTAACTTGAACCAACATTGGTTTCACATCTATTTTGATGTTATTTCAATCATTGAAACAATGTTATTTCAGGGTGCAAGCCTGGTCATAAATCAACCAAAACCATCAGAAAACAACATTGTTTCAATGTTAATTAGATCAATGCATCAACATTGATTCAATATTTAATCAATGTCAAATCAATGATTGAATTTTACTTGAAACAACATTGGTTTTACATCTATTTTGATGTTGAAACAATGTTATTTCAGGGTGCAAGCCTGGTCATAAATCAACCAAAACACATTGTTTCGATGTTAATTAGATCAACGCATTAACCTTGATTCAATGTTGAATCAATGTTTGTCTGCTATCTGGGAAGGCATAAATAAGTACATTAAAATTCACCAGAATGCACAAAATGGTATGTTTGAAGTACATTTTTTGCTGGGGAAGTACCCCCAGACCCCCATTTATGTTGAAGCAAAACTGAAGCCCTTGTGCTTGCCACCCAAAAATTATCACTGGCCCCATCCTGGCCACCCCAATGAAAATGTCCTGGCTCCGCCACTGGGGCAGTGACGGATATAACGTTGTAAACGTACGTCTCTATTTACGCACGGAATTGGAGTATAAATGAGCCTTAACGGGGTTACGCTCTTGCCACTACACCTCGAGCGTTTCATGTGTTTAGGAATGAGCGCATCGACACGCATTGATAAGGGTGGCCCAGTGACTGGATTTATTTTAGGGGCCCAGACATTTGTGGGGGCGGGCGGGCCTGCATGTAGCCTATAAATCTGCTTGTTGTAAATGTGCACAACATATAGCCTACTAAACGTAGGCAACATGTGTCGATTGTTGTCCACGACGTTTACTTTGCAAAACGTTATAATACTGTCTGACAAGCAGACAGTAGGCCTATAAGGATATTCGAATCAATATACTGTAATAGAGGTGTTCTGTCAATTTAGATGAGGTAAATGATCAGAGCCTTTTTTTTTCTTTAGGTTTACCTTTTGAATGTTGTCCAACAAAGTATTCTTTGATTTTGAAGTATCTCGTGCCCGCACTGTACGTTCGCTCGTCATCTCCGGTTCCCTCGCTCCAGCTTACGAACGCTTCACCTTTGGCTTTCACGTAGACGCTCTTCAGTTTGGTTTCTTTTTTCAATGTGAAAGTGGCTGTGCCTGTGATATAATCTCCTTGTGAAAAAGTTCTTTCGTCGTCGAGAATCAGACAGAAGTCCTTTATCGGAGACATTTCGGATTATGATGGAACACATTCGCCTCGTCCCTGCCCCAATATGCAGCAACGCCTCAAGAAGGAAGTCACGTAAAACTTTGAGAGGCACTTAGGCCGTGTCCGGACTGCCATACTCATGGATATATATAGTTCTATATATATCTATGGCCATACTAACGTCCTACTCATACTCATTTTGACTTCAATTTGAGTATGTGACGGTTGGGTATGCGTTGGGTATGTCCAGGGGCGTAGCACCAAATTCTGGGCCCCTATACAAAAAGTCCTGATGGGCCCCCTGAAAAGCGGTCTTACAATACACATGTCTCTCTGAACCAGACAACTCCACAATATTTCATCTGATGAATGACCAAATCATTACTTTTACCGGTGTTTCCCCCATAATATGTCTTAGTCAAGGTGGTCACTGGGCAGGGTCACAGGAGGCGCGGCGAACATTTTGGGGGTATTTTGCTCAAAGATGCCAATGCGCACTATAGAAATAAACAACTGTTTATTTGAATACAGATGTGCAATTTTGTTTGCTATGTGCAAGTATAATTTTACAGACAGTACAAAACACAATTAAAGAAAACTTCTACTGTTTTTGTGCAATACTATGCAGACACACTAAATACAAATAATAGACCATACACTTGTGTAGGCACATCAAGTGCAAATTAAACTTTTTAAAGTTCCTTTATGGATGGGGGGCTGTGATTATTGTGGACAATAGGCCTACTGTGATGCGATAGCCTATAATTAATTAATGGTTATTAGCCTACTTGCTTGATTTCTTTTTAAATACAGGTTGTTTTGGAACATGTCTTTCCCAATTTAAAACATAAAAATAAAGCAGCATTGAAAATTCAGAAAATCAATCTTGTTGGCCTACACTAGCATGCTGTTCTACAAATAACTCAATAGTTGAAATAATAAATACAATGTGTTTTCCCCTTAAAATGTCGAAATGCATTTCAAAGGCAGTAACAGTGTGGCACTTCTTTAAACTTACTGAAACTTGCCTGGGCCATCACTCTCATGTATTCATCAGACTTTTCTTTGCGCTGTCTGAGCTGATAGATAGGTTGTGTTGCCACAGTGATGTGGAGTCTTAAACTGTCCTAGCTTTGCCAGCACTTATTTCTGTACAGCTAAATATCCCCATAGAAACATCGCTGCGTTTATTTTCGCCACCAGTTCAATTCAATGTTGGCTTGCTCCTGCTTACTCTCCCGCATACATGGCTTAGTCATGCGCAGGCCCCTGATCTCCTTGCAAGGGTCAGGGGCCTATCACGAGCCAGTCAATTATTTCTTTTTTTGGAATGGCATTGTTCAGGGCCTTCAAAGATCGGGGCCACACATTTAGCTTGTTAAAAAAAAAAAAAAAAAAAAACATTTTATTTTTTTTATGGGCCCCCCTCTGCCTTGGGCCCCCCCACGACTGTATCACTTTTCTACCCAGTCCGTCGGCCCTGGGTATGTCATCCAGCTCAACTCACAGACAGCTGAGTGCTGATGAGCCGGACAGAGAGCGTCGGAGGGATCCTCCGCCTCAAAACATAGGCCTAATTATAAAACAAGAGGTGTAAAACACAGATGATGAACACAGGACTGTAAAAATCTAGTTCAATATAACCTGTAGAGGGCGGTTATACGTACGCTTAACAGTAAACTGCCTGAATCTTATAAGAAGAAGAAGAAATTCTTCATTGCTTGAGTATACTTAAACGTTTCGACGCAGCTCGCATACACAATCGATCTTCAGAATCAGAATCAGAATCAGATTTATTTGTCATTGCACCATTACAGAACAACGAAATTTCATTTCAGTTCACACCCCACCAAGAAACATAGAAGACAGTGACAATAACATGGGTGGACAGGAGAGAGTGTAAAGTTCGTCTAGCATACGCCGCGCTCCTATCTTTGAGTAGAGAGTATGCAGTATAGATGGTGAGTATGTAGGATGTAGGACGCTATATGGCGTTCCGAACACAGCCTTAGGTTGCGTTCCGAATCGCTTAGCCTACTCTTTCTTTTTTCTATTCTACATACTACATCCGACGATAAAAATAATCTAGTTAGGATGCAGTAGGCATACTATTGGGACATAGCCTACTTTTCTCTCTTATTTCATCATAACATTGCGCCTTGATCTTGCCTCTTGCTTTTATATCCGTCGCATCCCCGTTTGTTTTCATATGGAGGCTTCGTCGATGTTACGTCACTTCACGTGCGCACTGGATTGTGGGTCAGAATCGCCCAACTAGGATGCACTTTTCAACACTAGGCTGTGTTCGGAAAGCCATATAGCGTCCTACATCCTACATAGGCTACTCACCATCTATATACTGCATACTGTCTACTCAAAGATCGATTGTGTATGCGAGGTGCGTCGAAACGTTTTCAGTTGAAGTAGCCTATACTCAAGCAATGAAGAATTTCCTCTTCTTATAAGATTCAGGTAGTTTAGACGTTGTTTAGCGTATAACCGCCCTCTACAGGTTAGATATTGAACTAGATTTTTACAGTCCTGTGTTCATCATCTGTGTTTTAGACCTCTTGTTTTATAATTATGTTTTGAGGCGGAGGATCCCTCCGACGCTCTCTGTCCGGCTCATCAGACAGCACTCAGCTGTCTGTGAGTTGAGCTGGATGAGCCGCGGTGTGTGGAACAGCGATCTGTTCTGATCTCTCTCCACTATCAGACTCACATCACTCATTTCACTTAGTAACTCTAATGTTGTTAGGTATTTATCTTCATCTCTTATCTATTGTAAGAGTTTTATGAATGACTGCACGTACAGTTGTCAGATCGCGGACCCCAAACAATGTCGTTGCCTAGCAACTTGCTCGAAAATATTTCATTTTCCTGGGCGGGTAGAATTGACCCAGTGCATTGTGGGGCGGTTGAGTAGGAAAAGTAGGCTATACAATCAATTCATACCCAAAATCTTCCCGGAAGTTAGTACTCATCTGGGAATTTCTCGCATACCCAAACTCGCATACCCAACCGTCACATACTCAAATTGAAGTCAAAATGAGTATGAGTAGGACGTTAGTATGGCGTTCCGAACACAGCCTAACAATCTTGGCCGCATGAAGTAGGACATCCGGGTACTTCTAACCATCCTAAATCTGCCCACAAGAATCGGGACATCCTAAATCTTTTTTCTACATACTATAGCCTATAGTAGAAAGTATGCGATTCGGAACGCAACCCTATTTGCAGACACATGGGGAAACGGAGCTCCACCGGAAATACGAAATTTCTTCTTCGTTTTTTTTTTACTGGCGGCGATCACCTAGCGGTGAATAATAACAAAATACCATGTATATATTTAAAGCTTCGGGGTTGTTGGAAAAAGTTGAACTTTTATCTTAGAAGTCCTGGAAACGAATGCTTGTCTTTTCCTCTTAAACAAAGCTGTAAATAGCCTTTACATAGTGTCAGTTGGAGCCTTGTTGCAGCAGTGCAGGCTAATGCTAACTGTGTTCGGATTAATAAACCTATTGTATTGTATGTAGCCTATCTCATTCTGCGGCTGCACGCGATCGTTACTGTTCACTTGCGTGATCACAAAGTCACAGACGAGCCTCGTTAAATATAGCCTAATATGAATATAGAAATTATATAATAATTAAAACTGTGATCACTAGAGGACAATGGGTCTGGTAATAAATCAATCAGGATCTACAAAGGAAACTGTCACTCCCCATTTTTTAAAATGTGTTGTTTATTTTAATGTGGTGGCACTTTTTGTGTTTTATTTATAAAAGTTTATATTTGTATGTGATTGACCTACTTGTGATAATTGTGAATTAAAGAGACGGATTTCGGAAGATGTACACAACGCTTCGTTGCTTCATTCATCTTCTACCTCAACATCTACTTTGTACCACCGTCCTGGCCACTTGGGACCCTCAACAAACTGACTTATTTTACTGTCTACTAGCACCATAACCGGTGGAAACTGTGTCTTGTTATTATTCACCGCTAGGTGAACGCCGCCAGTAAAACAAAAAGAAGAAACGCTGGGTGAAAAAAAAAACGAAGAAGAAATTTCGTATTTCCGGTGGAGCTCGTTTCTCCATGGGTCTGCAAATAGGTACTCTTGAAAACTTTGGCAAAGTGAAACCATGGACCTATTAGTCGGGGGGCCAAAGTCTCAAAAATGGATTGAACCTGACATGGTCTGTCTGCCATACTTTTTATTTGTGTTTTTTCTGTTAACTTTGATCCTAAGAAACAATAATGAGAGGGCCTGCTCTGCCGGAAATATCGCGGAAAAAAAATTGTGGCTATTTTAGTGTATGTATCCTTAATTTTTTTATAATTTTTTTGGAAAATTAGAAATTTCCTCAAATCCTCAGTGGGTTGGGTAAGCTATCGATAAATGCATTCCAGATGCACAGAACACGTGGTGACAACATCCACTAAAATGATAACTCTTAAAACACATTTCTGCATGATTTTGCATCGATTTAATGCAAAATAATTAGGCTTTTTCTCTCTTTTTTCCAATATTTTCCTCTATACTTCTTTGGCAATCAACTATTCCCCCAAGTTATGACATCAGTCAATATGTCATTCTTTTCACCAAACAGTAGACTCACTCCACAGAAAAAATCATAACGATAGAATTGCAGAGGTAAGATAGTTAATGGGGAGGAAAAGCCAGGGTGTACAGATGGGTTTTGAGCCTTGATTTAAAGGCAGAAATGGAGGGGGAACCACATATGTCAGGTGGCAGTCCACAAGCGTAGAGCAGCTAGTGAAGTAAATTTCTGAGAGTTGTACCAGTGGCATGGCTGTATACGCTGGTCACCAAAAAGAAAGTGATTGTCTACAGTAGCTCAGAAGAGACTGACATCTCCATTCCACTTAACGACACCATTGATGAGAGTTCAGATGGCCAGAAAGATGGTGATAGTGACGTTGTCATTGTGAGCTTTGCATGTAAAACCAAATAGACCTGCTAAGCCTTGTTTAAGAAAATTGACCTTCAATCTTTGTAAAATATTTACTTTTAAAAACCTTAAATAAGTAATTGTCTAATGGATTTGTCTTGCATGAGATATATATCAATAGAACAATTTACCCCATGTGGTATTCTCTCTAAAGGCACAACTTACCCCGCAATGCACCGGGGGCAAGATGTGCCACAAGACAACTTTCTTTCCGAAAGCTATATTTCTTAAACAGTTTATTTCAGATCCAAAGTTATTGTTGCCGGGGATGCACCACATCCTGAAATATACATAAACAAGGATGTTCAATATTCTATATAAATGCATATTGTGAAGACTGTGAATGCTCTAAATGAAATATCTTTATTTGGAATTTGGTATGTTGTAACTATAAAATAAGAAAATAATGATAATTTTACTCAAACACATATAGGCTTACAAAAGGAAAGTATCTTTCTGACTTGAACAAACTGTGTAATGAAATATTAGCTCTCTCATGTTAAAAACCAACATACTGGAAACTATAGGGACCATGTTGAATTTACTTTACTTTGATCAACCTTTAATGAATAGAAATGCTCTAAATGACGGTATCTTTTTAGGAATTTGGTAAAAATGTTGTTAGTAGTCTATAGAATAAAACTAAACAAATATTTTTACTCAAACACCTACAGTATAATAGTAATACCAGTGGCGCTGATCATTTGGAGTGGTCTTTTTCAAAGCTGTATAGGCCTATAGGTGATTGCTTTTAAATTAAATAAAAAAACATAAAATAATTGTTGCCTTGATAGTGTAAATGTCCAGTTTCTTTTTGAACTAGCTGGCAAACAGATCAGTGAGGTAGAGAGAGTAGGTTTAAAGTATGAAAATTATTAGTCAGGGACAGCTGGGTTGAACAAGGCACGTGAAATACACAGTGTATCCCGATGACTGGGGTTTGTCCATGATATCAGCTAGACAAAGCTAATTGACAACCTGAACTGACCAGAAAACAACCATCACAAAAGTCCTATTTTTTTGTATAGAATTGTTTACATGCAGACAATACATATTGGGCACTTATTGGGCTTCCTCACTTTAAATTCACACCTTACATTGAACAACACTCAAAGTGTTAGTGAAATGTTTTAGACAATTAACTTATTAACTTGGTTCACACAATACACATATCTAGTCGACCATTAAGCATCCACACTCTCTTACTTAGCATTTGAATTTCCAGTTGTCGGGGACGGGAAAAGAAGGGAATATGCTGGAGGTGCTTCGTCCGATTGAGACAGGAAGTCTGTGTTCATGGTTGGTGCAGAAGGCAGCAGGCTGTATGGAGGAGCGGCTGGGGGGGTGTTAAACAGCGGGGACGGGTGGATCTGCGGGGCACTCGGGGGTGGGTTAAACGTCGGGGCATTAGGGGGTGGGTTAAACGTCGGGGCAGTAGGGGGTGGAGGATGAAGCACAGATGAGGTAGATGAAGATGAAAACGGTGAGCCATACGGGAAAGCCGGCGGTGGCACAGGGTTACTGTAGCCCCCGCTCATTGATGTCGACGGAGGAGGGTACACACCCGGTGGACCGGCGTACATCCGTGAGTTATCCGGGTACCCATGGGTTGGTGAATACCTTTGGACTCCTGGGTACCCATGGGTTGGTGAATACCTTTGGACTCCTGGGTATCCGTGACTGCCTGAATGTATGGGTGACAGATAAGGAGCCGGAGACACGGCCCGGGGAGCGAAGTCACTGGTGCTCGGACCTCCAAAAGCTCCTGCAGGATAGGGACCCATAGACACCGCCGGGGGAGGGAAGTCCCTGTTGCTTGGACTACCAATAGCCCCAGGCCTGGCACCAGAAGCTAATTCAGGATGAAGAATGATCACCGGGAACACAACCTCCGGATCGAAAGCAAAGCTGATGTCCAGGTACACCTGAAAAATAAAAACATGACTGCCCTGTTAGTATATTACTTTAAAAACAAAAAACAGCTGACGGTCACAGAGACAACAGGTTTACAAAATCCCTTCAAAAATCCCTTAGTCAGAGGACTGAGATTACAATGCTTTCCCTCAATGATACAGAGTGCCTATAGTTCTTCTTGCACAACAATTACTGAAGCAGGTGTTTTAAATGAATTCTTAGTTCCAGTGCTCTCTCCAACAAAGCGCTACAAAATGTGTCAAAGGAAATCACGCAAGCTGGCAGGAAAATAGAGAAACTTAGACATAAGACTGATGTACAGCAGTGATTAAATTAATAAAAGGTATGGTGTACCCATACTAGTACAACTTTACAAATATTTAGCCTTTCCTTTAATTATCAAATTGATCATCTTTAAATTAAATTGTTATAATTGAAATCAGTCTTCTTTGGAAACAAAGCCTGTTTTCCTTCTGCTGCTAGGAAACGGCTTGTTGCTGCCGCCTTCTTGCCTCACTTGGACAATGGGGATGTTTTGTTCATGAACGCTTCAGCTCCCTCTCAGCAAATTCTTAAGCAAACCCGGGACCTGTTATAGGAAGCGGGTTCCATTTTGAATGAGACCATGAGATTACCCTTCTAAATACTGGTTTAAGGCATACTAGGTCATTCTGGAGAATGTTTGTTGACAAATAATTGTTTGTCAAAATCAGTGACTATCTCCTCACAATCTGCTACTTGTCTGTGAGTGCGCTGAAAAGAAAGTATATGCGAATACACAGATATGCTCTGTAACTTCCCTGTGGTTACATGCCAGTTTACTGAGCTTAGGCTCTGTATTAACACCGAAAAATTTGATATTCACTGATTTTGACAAAAAGTGATTTGTCAACATTCATTCTCCAGAATGATCTGGTATGACTTTAAATAATGACACATTTAAAAAAGAAAAGTAGTTGCCCGTTTGCATACCTTTAAATAGTATTCCACTGAGATGATTTCACAATTCTGGATTGTCATAGTCTGATTCAGAGGTATCTTGATTGCACACCTAACTTCCTTCTGCATTTTGGGTTTAATACTGCTGTCTTGCAGTTTTTCGATAGTGTTGCTCTCATGTTTGGTACTGCTGTTGGCACGGTACACCACATCCCGGATCAGACTGAATTTGGGGGTCATTTCACTGGATGAGGAATTGTTGATTTTTGCAACAACTGTCATTGTTTCACCTATGAGGAAAACAACAAGAAAAAATAAGGTTTTTCAGTATCTGCCTTTAGAAGAAGATCTCCTTCCATAGCTTGAACCAACCATGTTTGAAGAGGAATTGTACTACCTGGGGCGTAGGCCTTTCTGTCAACAGTGACTTCCATGTGCACTTGTCCTTTTGAGAAAAGTCCCATCTCTTTGTTTGTTGAACCAATTTGTTTTGACTAGAATGCAATAGAGAAGGAAAACAATGACACAATTAAACATAATGCACGGTACAGTGAAATGGTTACAATAATGGAGCAGAGCAAGACACCCAGGTCCTCAGGACCAGGAGCAGATATCAACGCACTAACCTTTGAATGTTATCGCATTCAAAGGTTACAGGTATACAGTTTGTCATTTTGAGCAGTTTTTACCTAGCCTGGAAATCCAGACACACATCTAGAACGATGGAGCAAATTTAAATTTGCCAGCAGCAAGTCTGGATTTACAGGTTAGTTTTCACTGGCACTGCAGACCACTGCAATTCATCCATGTTAACTTGGAAATTGTTTCTGCAAAGAAGCATTGCTGTTGAGCTTTTTGTATGGATTTAAAAAAAACAGACATTTGAGCAGAACACATCCAAATTCTAAAAGGCCTTTTTCATGGCAGTCATTTTGACTTGTCATTGCAGGAAAAGCAGACAACAACAGAGCTCATGCGGTTAATGATGGCTCTTCTCTACTGAAGTGTTCCAGTAAGCCAAGCCAGTGAGCGAGCATGCGGTAACAGCTGAACCCTGAAAACTGACACCTCTAAACAAAAAGCAGCCATCTTTATTTCTATAATTTCCGATTTTGCTCTTCCTACAGAGAAATGTTAAGATATCGGTTGTGAAAAAGGCCAATCATTTCTATTAGACTGCAGTGGTAGAATAGGTTACACAGCTGGTTATCTAACATATTGTTTGGGTGAAATGTGTAATACACCTATATTTTTCTTTTTCAATTGTTTGATTTTTTAGCCCCCTAACCACCCATTATAGTCCTGCATATCAGACATATGTGTGTCCATGTTTTAATATTGTACGCACCATCAGAGAATAAGGGTTGGGAATGGACTTGGAGACAAAGTTGATCGCTTTACTGTCGGTACTGTCCATCCTCCAACTCCGGGACAGCTTGGCTTCCAGCATGTAGACAATCTTCCCATGACTTCCATGGAAGGACGACGGGAAGTTTCTGTAATTGAGAACCCACATATTAATGATAAATAATCACGATTTCATTGAAATAAACAATCTGTATGAACATCAGTTAATAGGAAGTATGCTATTTGGCCCTGAAAAAACGGTTACATTGTGAAAGTGAAACAATGTCTTGGTGAATTGTATTACTGTACTTACCCATTGGGTATGGTAAACGTGAAATTATATACGTGGGTTCCTCGGGGAACTACAGTGTGAACTGAAAGGGAAAGGATTTTGTTGTTATGTCATGAGAACGGTGTAAGCCTACACTGCCATAATAGTCCTCAATGCTGCTTTTAATAGCCCACTAAGGAATGCAGTAGTAACAACTGTGAGATACTTGCACTTTATAGAAGTATTATTATACAATAGGCCTATTTCTAGTCAATACATGCACAATACCCGCTTTGAACTGGAATGGAATAAACTATTTAAAAAAAAGTAACTTATTGCTCCAAATTAACATTATTAATGCAGCAGTGACTAATACAAACTGTCCAAAGTACACATTGCTATCTAGGAAGGGAAGGGTTTTTTTTTTTGCATAATCAGTCATTTCAGTTTCAGTTCATTCCTAAAAATATTTTAGGTTTCTTTTTAATTTAGAATGTTGGAAAAGAGAAATCAGCAGGCCCACATTGTCAGTGTGTACAACACATATGGGTTAAGGCATGCGTTAATAACAAGAAGTCTACAGCCATACCCTTTGAGTTCTCCGCGATTAAAAACTGCTTCAGTTTGAAATATCTCCTGTTTGCGGAGTACGTTTGGGTGCGATCGCCGTTCTTCCTCGTCCAATGCACGTTGGCGTCTCCCTTAGCTTTAATAAACAAGCTCTCAACAGTCGTTTCTTTCAACAAGTCCAGAATTACTTTCCCAGTAATTGTGTCTCCTTCCGAAAACGTCCCGGATTCATTCAGCGCGTCATACGTTACCGTAAAGCTCCGAATGGAAGGCATTGTCACAGAGGAGCGTCAGTGACTTAACGTTAAATTAATGAAGTTGAAATAGCAATAAGATCAGTCAACTAGTTCATTTTCAAACGTGTCTCGCTGTCTGCTATCTAATCAGAGGGCACCCATGGCCATGGCGGACTGCTGAAGTGGACACGCCCGACGAAAGTCTGCTCAGAGACCTCTACTGCCATCCCATGTACAAAGGAGAAACTGGGGGCTCAGGGAACAGACCACAGTGCGAAACGTTCTCCTTCATAGATAGGCCTATATAGAACACTATGTTCTCCTCCTTCTTCTTCTTTTTGAGTTATGGTGGTTGTCATCAACGAATTTGTGCATTAGCCTAGGCCTACTGACAAAGTGGTGTGGAGTGTGGAAAATGTAGAGGCCTATTTGATCTGATCTTTATTAATAATAATTTAAGGCGAGACACGGCATGCAAAAACAAAGTTATTTTAAGCACTGGTCAATTTTGAGATGTGTGTCCATTTAGCCTCCATAACATGTCTTCTTTCATACATACAAACATCTAGAGCGGCCCAACACATCAGCCAGACTCTTGTTTGTAGACTTCTCCTCGGCATTCAATACACTACAGCCCCACATCCTGGCGAACAAACTCACCTCCTACTTCCATCTAGACGACCAGCTCATCCGGTGGATACTGGATTTTCTAACCGACAGGTCACAGAGAGTCCGGGTCAACAACACCTTCTCCGACCTCCGACACACCTCGACGGGCTCCCCTCAGGGCTGTGTGCTCTCACCTCTGCTCTTCATCCTCTATACAGATGACTGCAGATCCACACAGCCTCAGTGTCACCTGGTGAAGTACGCAGACGATACAGTTCTCCTGTCCCTGCTCTCAGGTCCTTCACAGCAGCATGGATCAGCTCTCCAGGAGTTTGTGGAGTGGTGTGACAGCTCATGCCTTGAGATGAATGTGAGTAAGACCAAAGAGATGGTGGTGACCTTCTCTAAGAGGCAGGGAGAGCTGGCCGCAGCATCCATCATCTCAATCCACGGGAAGCCGGTGGAGCTGGTGGAGGAGTATAAATACCTGGGCACCATCTTCGACAGCCAGTTGAAATTCTCCTCCAACACTGAAGAGATCCTTAGGAAGTGTCACCAGCGGAAGTATCTCCTAAGGAAACTAAATTCCTTTGGAGTTAGCAAAAACATACTGCTAACTTTCTATTACTCATTCATTGAAAGCATCTGTACATTTTCCATAACTTGCTGGTTCCACTCCATCACCCTCCAAAATAGAAACCGCCTAGAGAGTACGGCCAGAGTCTGCTCTAAGATAATTGGACTTCCAACAAGAACTCTCTCCTCCATCCACGACCAGCAAACACTCCGGTTAGCCAACAGAATTATGCATGACCCCTCACACGCTCTACACCACGCCTTTGAGTGGCTCCCCTCAGGGCGCCGACTACGCTGCCCCGGCTGCAGGACACAGAGGAGAAAAGCAACCTTTGTTCCCAAGGCTGTTCACCTCCTCAACTCCTCCTAAACCCCCCACCCGGGCTCGTGCCCTCCCCACATGGACTGGTGAAGCCGTGAACTCTGTTTTGCCCTCTCACTCCCATTAACTGTTACAACACAAGTACCTCGCTTCATTCATCTCAACAATTGTATTATGACCAGCATGGTATTTTATTTATTTATTTAATTGATTGCACTTTATATTTCTGTCATATTTGACACATTTTTACACTGTTGAGAGTCAGTTCTCCATTTATAAACATGCACTTTGCATATTTTATACATATTTACATATATTTGTGTATTTGTAGACACCTGTGCTTGTGTGTATTGTCTGCCAGGTAGCAACACTGTGTTTTTGTTTGTTCTTGTTTGTTTTATGTTTGGACATGGCCTTGTCCTTTGTAATGCTGCTGCTCTATGTGCCTTCAATTGCCCCCTGGGGACAAATAAAGTTTTTTTGAATTTGAATTTGAATTTGAATTTGAATTTGAATACTAGTATGAATAAAAGGTCCAATATAGGCTACGTGGTGGGTGTTTATTTTACTAAACTGTATCTGCTTGCATCTGTATTTATTTTGCAGTGACATGCCGCGATGTCAGTGAGTGGGTAGGCACCGAGTTCTGAAAGCCACATTGCTCTAAACCTATATATTGTAAAATCAAAAACATTATAACAAACAGGCACGCACGGCCGATTTCTCTCTCTCTCCCTCTCTCTCACACACGCGCACACATACAGACCAGACTTATACAGTGCCTTGCAAAAGTATTCATACCCCTTGAACTTGTCCACATTTTGTCAAGTAACAACCACACATACATTTATTTGGGATTTTTTTTAATAGACCAACAACACAACGTGTCGCATAATTGTGAAGAGGAATGAAAATGATACATTGTTTTCAATTTTTTTAAAATAAAAAACTGAAAAGTGTGGCATGCATGTAAATTACAGCTGCAAGTCTATTGGGGCTGTGTTTTCATATCTAGAGCCTGACATTTTTGCCCATTCTTCTTATATAAATATATATCTCAAGCTTCAAATTCAGCGTCAGATTGGATGGAGAGCGTCTATGAACAGCAATTTCCAAGTATTTCCAGATATGCTCAATTGGATTTAGGTTCGGACTTTGACTAGGCCATTCTAACACATGATAGCCTGCCCTATGCTTTGATTTAAACCATTTAGATCTGCCTGTATGTTTAGGGTATAGTTGTCCTGCTAAAGGTGAGGTGAACATTTCTCCAACATAGAGCAATGGCCCTCCTTGCCAGAAGGATTCCAAAGTCCAGTAGTTTGATTTTTTGTTTTGTTGAACAGTACTTTAGTATACCAAGCACACACAGATTTGGGTCCAAAGGCACCCTTATTCTGAACATTTCTGACAGACATCCCACAAAACCTGCCTCCAGAAACCCTGTATCTCTGAACATTCCCACAAGCAATGGAACAAAGTCTCCTTCTCATCTATACATTTGGAACATACATCTAGAATATAAGCGGGGTGATGTGCAGTGTTAGTTTTCCCCCACACATTGCATTTTGCATTCAGGCCAAACACTTCAAGTTTAGTCTCATCTGACTATGCTGTGTCCCCTCGCATGGATTGTGGAAAGGGTTGGAGGAAAGTGCTCTGGCCAGATGAGACTAAAATTGTAGTTTTTGGCCATAATGCAAAATACAATGTGTGGTGGAAAACTAGCACTGCACATCACCCTGAACACATCATACCCACCGTGAAACATGGTGGTGGAAGCATTATGCTGAGGGGATGATTCTCTTCGGCA
This sequence comes from Ammodytes marinus, assembly GCF_949987685.1. Lineage (NCBI taxonomy): Eukaryota > Metazoa > Chordata > Actinopteri > Uranoscopiformes > Ammodytidae > Ammodytes > Ammodytes marinus. The sequence goes on along the minus strand of NC_137231.1, from coordinate 15,447,689 downwards.
GGGACAGGGAAGCTGGTCAGAGTTGATGGGAAGATGGATGGAGCCAAATAGAGGGAAGAAAATCTGTTAGAGTCTGCAAAAGACTTGATACTGGTGCAGAGGTTCACCTTTAGCAGGACAACTACCCTAGACATATAGCCAGATCTATGGAATGGTTTAGATCAATATTAATGTGTTAGAATGGCCCAGTCAAAGTCCAGACCTAAATCCAATTGCAAAACTTGAAAATTGCTGTTCACAGACGCTCTCGATCCAATCTGACGCTGAATCTGAAGCTCAAGCTGTTTTGCAAAGAAGGATGGGCAAACATTTCAGTCTATGTGCAAAGCTGGTAGAGACATACCCCAATTGACTTGCAGCTGCAATTGCAGCAATAGTTGGTTCTACAATTGACTCAGGGGGGCTGAATACTTTTGCACGCCACACTTTTCAGTTTTTTTATTTATACATTTTTTGAAAAAAAAAATTCATTTTAATCCAATTCACAGTTAATAAACAATAAATGAACATGTGTGGTTGTTACGTGACAACATGTGGAAAAGTTCAAGGGGTATGAATACTTTTGCACGGCACTTAATATGAAATTACACATTAACATGGGTGACTGCGGGTTTGGTCTGCCCGGACTGTAGATTGGGCTAGGCCTATGATAAAACATCACATCCGTTAAGTAGGGGGACGAGTCAAAACTTTGCCGATTCACACTACCTGTACTTCTTTTTAGATTTCGAAATAAAAGACTGCAAGATGGCAGCAGCAAAATGAACTTAGAAGTCTACAGAAACATTGGTTGCGTTGCGAATCGCATACTTTCTACTATATAGTATGTAGAAAAAAGATTTAGGATGTCCCGATTCTTATGGCCAGATTTAGGATGGTTAGAAGTACCCGGATGTCCTACTTCATGCGGCCAAGATTGTTAGTGTTGAAAAGTGCATCCTATTTGGGCGATTCTGACCCACAATCCAGTGCACACGTGAAGTGACGTAACATCGACGAAGCCTCCATATGAAAACAAACGGGAATGCGACGGATATAAAAGCAAGAGGCAAGATCAAGGCGCAATGTTATGATGAAATAAGAGAGTAAAGTATGTCCCAATAGTATGCCTACTGCATCCTAACTAGATTCTTTTTATCGTCGGATGTAGTATGTAGAATAGAAAAAAGAAAGAGTATGCGATTCGGAACGCAACCATTCTGCCTGCCAATTTAAAGAAAGATGCAACCAAACTGAATGGAAGATCCTTCATCATGCAGCAAGATGACCCAAAAAAACTGCAAAAACAACAAAGGAGTTCATCAGGGTCAAGAAATGGAAAGTTTTAGACTGGCCAAGTCAATCTCCAGACTTAAAGCTGGGGTGGAGAATTTGGGGAGAAAATAGCAGTTGGGATAGAGATTTGAATTCAAATACCTCAACCGCTCGACTTGTTCTCTTTGGTCCCTCCCCTATGGTCCCTCCTTGACACGCTCTACACACCAACAACGTCGGTGCCAAAGTGAATGGACAGTCCCAACAGCCAATAAGAACAGAGAATCGGATGTATTTATTTTTTAATCGGAGCCTCGCCTGTTAACAGAATTTAATTTGCTTTATTGTATAATATTTTAATGCACAATACATGCTTTCTGGCTGTTGAACTTTGTCCCAGTAGTTTCAACTCCAAAGTGTTTTGCTACAAGTTGTTGTTTAGCCTTGAAGAAGAAACTGCCTAATAAGATTTTGGCACATACAGAGGTATGACGCATTCATGTGCACAGTAAGAAAAGACTCCCTAAATTTCCCATATCCTGTTATCTGCCTAATTAAAAACATTTCTGCTTTCGCCAGCAAAACGGGCTGGACACACAAACCGAGTGTATACACCTACACATTTCACTACATATAATCTCTGTACACTGTTCATTCGATGTATTCAACCATGTATCAAGCCAGGTACATTGTTGATTCCCTTGTATGCTGTTTGCAAGTAAATTTCACCTGCTTTCAAGAAGGCCTGACTCAGTTTCAATTATTCAAACACTTGGTGAAATAATTCTAGTAACAAATGGTCCTTCGAGTTGCCGGATCCAACATCCTCTTCTCTGGACAAGAAGAGCCTGCACGTGAAGACGGGGGAGTCTGGGACTCTCCACAGAAGACCTCCAGCCCGTTGCTACAGGGAGAGGCCGTCAGCAGACTCTACTTGGACGGAGAGGGGGTGACGGAATCCAGAGCCTGAGCGAATCGGGGCTTTCTTGAAATCAGGTGAATATTAACAGCTGATTTTGTTTTATATTTGTGCTTACATAGAGACGAGTAAGGTAACTACTGGCTTACATAGAGTGGTTTGAACAGGGTTCAAGTCCCTGTTCGGGCCCCACGTTGGGGTCTCAACCTGTAGTGTTTGGGAAGATGCACTAGAGACAAACCTATCTCAACCTGTAGTGTTTGAGGAAATACACTCACAACAAATAAAGTCTCAAAGATGGCCATTAGTGTGGGATTCGGCGCATTCCCTTTTATTCAGATGTTGATGTCTGAAAAAACCAAGTCTAGCAGTTATCTTTTGTTTCATGACACTAGGAAGTTAGAATAAAACTGAGAGTTTAACTTATGAAAACAATTGGTTGCGGTTGAAAAAACTACTGTTAGACATCATATTAGTGTTTATGAAGTTTCACTGTTTAGGAAGGACAAAAAGCTGTGATTAGTGTTACGGTGGGTCACTAAGTATACAAAACTTGTCACAATTTTTACTAGTGTTTTTGAGGTCTTGACACTAGCCAAAGAAATAAGTCTCACCTCTTTGTTTTGTTTGTCACAATTTTTACTAGTGTTTTGAGGTCTTAACACTTACCAAAAAATAAGTCTCATCATCTTTGTTTTGTTTTGTTATGTTTGTCGATAGTCTACATCTGCTGAGTAGATTTATTAGTTTTATTTAGAATACATCACATAGGGTGTTCTAGTTTTAAATTGGTGAATTTTGTTAATCAATTGGAGGGAATAGGGGTGTTCGTCCTGTTAAATTGATTAGATTTTACATTTAAAAAAAAATTAAATTACTTGTAAGCAACTGCCCCTCTTACATATGATCAAATATCTGACTTTACATTTGATCCAAGCCCCCATCGTGAACAGTAAAGAGAAAGGTGGTGGCCAAAGAGATGAATAAGAGAATGTTGTTGAAAGTGTAAGAGGAAAAAGATTGTTTGGAACTGATTGTTTATGGATGTTATGAAGAAAGAAAAAGTATGTAGGGGAAGGGAGATAGAAGGTTTTGTAAGTGTGCATACAATTGTTATGCTGTTATGATGGGTTATAAAATGCTCGTCTCCTAAAGATGACCAGAGTTCTGACTAAATTGCTAAACGCTTTAAAGTTTAGAGCTGAATATCTCGCCAATCCAAGCCCCATAGTAAACCTTAAAGATTAAAGGTGCAGTCAATCATTTGAAGTCCCAGCATAAACTTACAAAAAGCGTCCTTTTGTGTTCTTTTTATGAAAATGTTCACTAAAAAGAATTATTCAATGCTTTTGATTTGAACTACAAGTTAAAAGGGATTTGTGTGCTGAACAATGTGATCATAATGTGTTATGTGATAGATGAAATGCATGTTTGAAAAGAGAGAAGGAGAGAGCACATGTAAAAAATGTGTGTGGGAGACGCAATCTCTGTGAGGTGAAAAATGGGAGTATCTGAAGGAAAATGTGTGTGTGTGATTCAGTCCCATTCAGAAAAGGGAGGGCCTGACTGCCTGTGTGTGCTTGAATGCTGCCCAAACACAGACAAAACATGTGAACTGAAGAATGAAATCAAACCTATCCTAAAATGTTGTTGTGCGTTAATTGTGACATCTAGAGCAAGCAAAATGGATAGGATGATATTTTAGAAACAACCCTGGCAGAATGATGAGCATTTCTTTTGAGAACATGTTACTGCTCAAATTCATTCTGTTTCAGATGCAAGGAGAAGACGAAGCTGACCATGCTTCAATAAGGACAATTGGACACTGAGGAACAATCTGAATAGGTTATGGTAATACCTAACCATTCCCCCAGTGACTGTGATATGAAGGACACTTTGCGTCAAAATGCCACAAAAGGACTTGTTGACCATCAAGACGATCTTGGTTCCTGTTCCCTGGCTTCTACAAAGACTGTCCTCTCTGAAACTGTACATAAACGATGTTGCACCAGTACACAAACTTGCATTTTCACAACTGTGATATTGATGTACTTGATATTATTCTGCTTGACTGAAATATATTTACTCATATGCTTTGCCCTTTTGCTTTGAAGTGTTGCAAAAAGTTGCATTAAATATTATAAAAAGGGTGGAATGTTAACAGAATTTAATTTGCTTTATTGTATAATATTTTAATGCACAATACATGCTTTCTGGCTGTTGAACTTTGTCCCAGTAGTTTCAACTCCAAAGTGTTTTGCTACAAGTTGTTGTTTAGCCTTGAAGAAGAAACTGCCTAATAAGATTTTGGCACATACAGAGGTATGACGCATTCATGTGCACAGTAAGAAAAGACTCCCTAAATTTCCCATATCCTGTTATCTGCCTAATTAAAAACATTTCTGCTTTCGCCAGCAAAACGGGCTGGACACACAAACCGAGTGTATACGCCTACACATTTCACTACATATAATCTCTGTACACTGTTCATTCGATGTATTCAACCATGTATCAAGCCAGGTACATTGTTGATTCCCTTGTATGCTGTTTGCAAGTAAATTTCACCTGCTTTCAAGAAGGCCTGACTCAGTTTCAATTATTCAAACACTTGGTGAAATAATTCTAGTAACATCGCCTTTAAACCCTATATAGTCTAGATGGAAGAATAGGTCCACGCGCATAGGGTGGCTTTTTTTTTGCAACCTGTTTTTTTCTAATCCTTGAAGTGTCTATTTTAAGATTCTGCCAGGTAACAGGCTGAAATAATGGGCATTGTGGTTTATTTTTACCAGTTTATTACACATTTACCAATTTCGAAAATGAAAACAGCAAAATAAAAGAAAGCATAACTTTTGAAGAAAAAAACATACAGAGGCCAATTAACACATTTTTCCATATAATTCTGACTCAGGGAATTCAGTAAAATAGTTATTTTCAACATTCAAGTAGGGGAGAACGGGGTAATCTGAGCCACTTTTTACATTTGCTCCCCTCTAAGCGAGCTAAAATGATTTATCACTCAAATTTACACATTTCCCATTAATTCAGGATGTTTCCTAGAAATGGGCATTAACATAATTTTTTCAAGACAAAGGGCAGTGAAAATATGATTGTTTAAAAAAAAGTTGTGATGTGGCTCACTTTACCCCAGCTGTGGGGTAAACTGATCCACTTACTTTTTCCACTCTGAAACTACCATAACAACACATAGTGTAACAGTAAGAATCCTGAAAGCTAGCCACACATTCCAGAACTAATGTCGGACTAGTAAAAGAATGATGGGGTTTGGTCAATTAAGCAAAGCAAATTTTCTAAACACTTGAAAGTAACTCTGAACAAAATACAAAATCAAATACAACATATTATAATTCAAAAGGTTTTAATAAGATTCAAATGAAAGATAGAACCAGTTAGATTAGAACACAGTCTGGGGGTCAGAACACAGGACCCTTAGAGCCAGCTAGTGTCTGGGGGTCAAAGCATAGGAAAATCAGAACCAGCGAGAACAGCCTGGGACTCAGAACACAGGAGCAGACCCAACTGGATTATAACATCAGCCTGTCATACTCTACAACTAGGCCTACTCTACATTCCAGCCCTGAAGGTTACAGGGAAAGATGAGAAGGTGCTCTTTCTGTGTGGTTGCCCCAAGTCGTCTTCCTGGTGTATTTCCTTGGCATGATGGCTTTTCTACAATGTGTGTGACATTAAAATAAAACATATGTCATGTAATATTACATTAAAATAACCTTCCTCTCGTGTTAGGGTCGCCACCGACCCGTTTTGGTTTTCAAATGCGTAAAAGAACCACTTACATTTTGTTTATTGCATCAAAATTTCTTGACTTTGTCAGGAACCTCTATTTCAACAAAATTTAAAAAATAAAAAATGTTTCACTTAATTATAAAATGCTCTGGTGGAAATTATAACACTGGTGGTGTTAGGGTCGTTTTCGACCCGGTTATAGAATAAGATGTAAAAAAACAATAACTAGAGCCAAAACTGAAATCATAAGTGCACTGTCAGCCAACACAATGACAGTCAGCTCCTCTCCCAATCATGTGAGCTCTGGGGGGGTTCTCATTTTGACTTTTTTTGCCCTTATACCTGCATAAAAGCGAAACAAACAGACGGGCATATCCAGACATGTGAGGTCAATTCAGTATAGAGTTGGTGACTTGCAGAGTGCACATCTCCAATTTGCAGTATTAAAAAAATTAGGAGATATACAGTGAGCCAAGTTCTGGATCATGTTTTTGGTGAAAATGGCCATCTGATTCTAAAAATAAGAGGTGTCAGGTCTGCCGAAGCACTAAGGACAGAAAGATAAACGTATTGTGCTTTACCTGCAATAAATATCTCTGCAAAGAACACTAAAAGTGTTGCTTTTTGTCACTCATCTGTACACACACACATACACATGCACACAGAGACTTTTACTCTGTTTCTTTTTACTAGTTTTGGAGATAGTAATTGATTTCGATTGGTTTGATTTGTTGATTGGTTGTTGTTTATTTGACCTTACAAATCTATGTTTTGTGTTGTGACTTGTTCTGGTTTTCATTGTGTGTTTGTATAATGCTGAAATAAAAGTTTTTTTTGCTCTTTTCTGAAATAAATATTTATGGGTCGTAATTGACCGATAACACCATAGATGTTAAAAAGGTCAATAATATTAATATGAAAAAATAAATAAAACAAATTTTGTTAAGAAATGTGTTCTCATACCCCTCAGTAATAATCAGGTAACACAACAACCAAATATTCATATATATGATTCTCTTAAGGTTCATTTTACCATTTTTTAAACTGAAATTGAGGCGCATACTGACAAAAAAAAGGCCCAGCCGCCTACACCAAAAATATTAAAAACAATATTTTCATGGATAAGGAAGCCTAACAAGGTAACCAAGAGATGAGAAACAAACTGGATGTTAGATAATTGTTTTTAGTGTTTTTTACAGCTGAATTCAGACACAGGTCGAAACCGACCCGCTAACACCATGGATGGTAACAGAAAGTTAACACAGGAGGAAGGTTAAGACTAAACTTAACTTGTGCCTTATGGTGGGGGAAAGTGAGACAGTGGCTCACTTTCCCCCACAGCATTAGGCTCACTTTCCCCCACCACCACAATTTGAGAAAAAACTACCTCTCTTAGCATTTCAGGCTAATCTTCAGTTATCAGCATCACATGGTTTCATATGTTGGTAGTTCATCAACACGTATGATAGAAGTTTTTCTACGTGAATACATTTGCTTTGGCACAACAGTTGATTAAGTTGACAGCAAGAAAATTAACTTTTACATGCAAAATACCTATTTTGGTGAAAAAAACATGCTTACCACAGCACCATGAGGTCCTCTCTTTCAGGGCCAAGGGGAAATGAGAGGGGCTTGAAAACATATATCTCACATGACCACAAATGTTTTCCGTTGCCTAGATACAGGGGGTGGCTCACATTGCCCAATGCCTCAGATTCCCCCGTTCTCCCCACATTTTCCCTGTTTTTCTGGACAAAAACAGCGAAAAACAGCAAATAAATGTTTATTACATCTATATATTTATTTATTTATTAAATAAACTAATAAATGTAGTAAAAATGTAACTGTTTAGCAGTACCTAACTATTAAACTAACTAGCTAACCTAGAATTTTGATAAGAACTATTCCTACTCCCTACAGTCCAGGGAATAGGTATATGTAGTTCAAATTTAGAGTCTTGGGCCTGCCATATAGTCCAGCAGATAGGTGCAATATATGAAGGAATTGTGCTTTTGATGATTCAAATATGAGCTTTGGCACAATGTTAGAGCATGCCTTTAGGAAGATTTTTGGCTATAGGGCCATCACCAATGCATTTTACCTGCTAAAGAGGAGACCGAAGGGTGTAACCCCCCAAAACAAACAGCAACTGTGGTAAAGGCCTGGAAAAGCATCACAAAAGAAGAATGCAAACGTTTTGTGATTTCAATGCTTGATGCAGTTATTGCAAGCAAAGGATTTGCAACAAAATATTAAGTCTTATTCACTTTAATTTATTTTAAGTCTGTCTGTTCCAATACTTTTGCTCACCTAAAAATGTGGTGTTCCTTTACAAAAATGCTATCTTCTCAGTTGTGTATCAGATCCAGATGTAAATACCTGGAAATGAAAGCTTAAATGTTGATATATTGTCTCATATTCATATTTTGGTGTCAAACCCAAATGTTTCCAGTCAACATCAAAAATAAAGGGATTGGCCTCACTGTTCCAATACTTATGGAGGGGACTGTAGCTGGATCTGTATGGGCAGAGATATGTCCTATTGTTTACTATCTATGGTCCTACCCAGACTGCACGTCGCTGCCACCTAGTGCGTATGACACGGTATGACACAGAGGCCACATTCAAGAAGGTGGACGTTTTTCGTGGCGTGCTGCATGACAGTCTGTCGCCTCTAACTGACGTTACTTCCAAGCTGTTGTAAGTAGGCTACTATTTTCCAATTTTATTTTAAGTTTGAATACAATGTGGGGTACGCTTACATTTATCGAAGTGCACTTTATTTTATTCTCTGCTTTGTTGGCAACCTAGCAAATGTTAGCAAGCTTGAACAGTGAAAAGAGACATGCTAGTCTACTCCTGTTGATGTTCACTTGAGAGTGTGGTTAAATAACACAATACCGTGGCTAAATTGTAGTTCGACTAGCATCATGTTGGAAATCATAAGGCTATGACATATTGAATGGGTATAACAACTCCACCCATCATATGAAAGTTGACCATAGCAATTTAAAAACGAGCATAGGGGGAGATTGGGGTAAATTGAGCCATTTTTGTTATGTTGTCATCTAGGCAAAACAAATTAAATACAAGCTGTATACAAACTCTGCACTTACTGCATAATGTCTCCTATCAATTGAAATGATTAGAATGCATCTAAGACCATTTATACTGAAACAATCACTTTAGGAAAAAAGTTATCCTGTGTCCCAACTTGCCCCAAGTAAGGGGTAAGTTGATCCAGGTCCAAGGGTAAATTGAGCCATTTTGGTGTAATTGACCATCTGACTTTAAGTTTAAAACTAAAATGATATATATATTTTTGTCTAAATAAATAATTTCTAGTTTCCCAATGTGCTTATTTCTATCACAGCCAGATTGAAATAATGGGTGCATCCCGAATATATGTGACAATAAATGTGCACATTTGCCTAGAAACAGTGGGTGGGTCGGCATTCAACATTCTGACATGCCCCACCCCCTTTGGGGGGGGGGGAAACAAAGCGTACGTGCCATTGACTATAATACACAATTGTGGTCCAAAACAACACGAAACATAAGCGAAAGAAAGAGGTAAATAAGTAAAAATTTGACCGACAGACACAATGTCAAGTTCCTTTACAACAACTCTGCCAGCTAGATAACGTTAAAGATACTTATAAATGATTAATTTGATCAATCTAGAACCATGTCTTTTAAGTCTCTCAGCATCAATATGGCGCAATGATCACATCCATTGGCCAGAGGTATCATACCCTGATATATATCTTTACCCCACTGAGTCTCTAGGTAAGATGATTACACCTGAAATAATTTTATGTTTTTTGTCTTTAATAATGCTGACTATGTTAATAGTATAGCGCTATGCCTTGTTTAGACTCTAAAAACGGTCCTAACAGCTCTTTAGGATAGCAAACTCCCACTGAATGCAGAGCACAGGAGAAACCGGTAGCACTAGCTTCCTGCTGTCATAAACTCCTTCTTTAGGGGTATGTTTGGGGGCATGGCAAAGGAATACAACGATGAGGTTTGTTTTTCACAAACCAAACAACAACTCTGGACATTGTGGATTTGAGCTATAGCAGCTTATTTTGAATGACGTAAAGGGGCGTGGCAACGAGAGTTCCATCTAGATGACGTATTGCTGACCTGATGTATCGCAGTCCGGCATAAACCCCGCCTAACGGCCTCTGCACACATCCTGCGTCTACCTCTGGAGCGCGTCGCCTTACCTTACTGCTGCGTCTCTCGGACTTTTCTCGGACACACATGGAACGTCTCAACTGCTGCTACTACTGCTGCTGCTGCTGCAGCGCTGCTTCAAAATCACTGTCTTTCTCTGTTGTTTCCCTTTGATTATTCTCGTTCACATTGTAACCGAGGGTGTATAGTGTGTCCTACTTTGTCATTGTAGAAATAAAGATACGGGAACTCCATTCACTGAACTGCACTTTATTCTAGCGCTCACAACATCAAACTTTTAGTCAGACACATTTACACGGCTGACACTTACGTTCTGCCCCTTCATAATAAAAGCACTCAAGAGGAAATACCGTACTTTCCGGACTATAAGGCGCACTGGACTATAAGCCGCAGGTGTTATAATGTTTAATATGTAAGAATTTGTGCACAGAGGGGATTGTCGGGAAAGAGATGGCTGCTTGAGCTCCCATTTATTAACATTTCAACAAACAAGTTGCATATTTGCATAACGTATTCAAGTGTTACCATTTAGTGCAATAGCTACTAGGGATGGACACGAGTGTTTTCACTACTCATGTGATCGCTTGCATTCCTCGAGGATCAATCGATTCCTCGTTAAACTTTTTTAAATTTTTAGAATGCAGCGCATCTGTCTGCAGAATAACGGTGCATCGCAATAAAGCCAATAACCTGCACTTAATGCTTCTTGTCAAACAGTCACAGTTGCCATATGATTGTAAGGATTTATTTTCCACAAGTCTAAAACACGTTTTCCTAACTGAAAGTAATTAAATAAGCGGGCCACAATTTAAACCGATCGAGTAGGTCTGCGGTGGAGAGAAAAAAAGAGAGAGAAAAAAACCATGGGCTGTAGTTGGCTAACAATCAAAATAGACACCATTTAAAATAAGAAGGGCAGCAAATACAATAAAATTATTGTCCTACAATTTAAACACATAGATAGGCTAAATAACTCACCAAAGCAGCAGAAGTAGCCTAGTAGTTGTATATCCAACCGCGTAATGCTCACTCCGTGTCCGTGACTAATTACCGGGACTAATTCCTCTTTAGCGGAACGTTACACCGGTCGGCTTTTGAATCTCAATCCTATATTCCATAATAAAGGCTTCTTAACTGTCATTTGCTCGAATGTGCCCGAAGTCAGCTTGGCTTCTTAACGTGACTTTCCAAGTTTTCCAGCAACACATTCAGCTCCGCCGTGCTGTGGAGACCACACACTGGCTGCGCTGCACGGAGGTGGCAGTTATTTGCGGTTGCTGTTTGACACAACGCTTAGTTTATTTAACTTGGATCAAACTATTTAATTGTGTTAAACTTTATTTTATCCGTTTTGTGCCGTTTTGTACACGTATATAACATTTTAAAATAGGGGCGGCCCGCCGGCCGGCCTAAAGGCTACAAACACTAAAAAAAACAAAAAACGATTTTCCTCATCCACCAATCGAGATCATTTGAAACGAGGAGTACTCGATTACTAACGCCCATCCCTAGTAGCTACAGAACATATACTGTGCTGTGTAATAATAGGGTCGAAAAACGGGGAAAAAGTCGCGGCTTATAGGCCGAAAAGTACGGTAGATAGACCAGTTGCGCCAACAGCCGATTGCACAATTAAATCGTGAAATAAAGGGATTATTTGCGTATACGACTGAGGGATGTTTTATTTTGAAAGAAACACACCGGGAAATCGTGTAACTAGAGTGAATGTTGCTGGTATGACTGTCAACAGAGTATTTCTCTATCAGTTAAAGCACAGAGACCCGAGAGAGACGCGCGGCTCTCAGAAAAAAATAGGCGAGCCTCCTGAGGTAAAGGGGAGCGTCGCTGCAGACGTGCCTCCGACGTGCATCAGCAGTGCGTCTGAGGTTGGATGTGTGCCCGCTCTAGGTTGATTACACGGTCAGTGACAAAAAGTCAGACGCAGACGCGAGGTAGACGCGCAGTAGAGGTAGGATGTGTGTGGAGGCCGTAACAAGTAGTGCAGTTGGCTCTGGTAACGCAAGCTAGATCTACCGTAGATCTGCCTGCCCCGTTCCTTTAACCGTATTGGCCCGAGCCCGATTAAAACCTGACATTTTTAAATATGTTTGCTGCTATAATTAAACTATAAAAAAACTATTCAGAGCTGTTTGAATGACAGAAATCTGTTCAGATGGGAACTTAATGAGTGGTGCAACACAGAAGCATAAGAGCGCTTGACAGCGGTGTGGCCATAGAAGACACGCCATGTGTTGGAATTTATAACACTAAGGAAAGGGAAGCCTGGCCCGGGAGGGTTGGTTTAGGGCTCGGGCAGAGAATCTAATGTCTAATATGCAGTAACTTAACTGCTCGCTACAGATATTGTTATTATGTTTTTTTTTTCGGAACGGGGTTACCAAAATCGGTGCACTTCTAACTTTGACTAACTGTATTTGAATGTAATATGGAGGCTCAGACCGCTCAAGTGACCATTACATTACTTACAAGGGCATTGAAAAGTAAACATGCATACTGTTATTGTAGGAATCATAGTCTCACACAGCCAGACCAAACTACAGCTCTGGAAGCATGTTTTATCATTTTGGACATTGGGGGGGAAAACTGGGTTGGCCTGTTTTTTATGCAATTAAACCAATCACAATAGTCTTGGGCGGCTGCTTACTACCTGTTGTGTCGTTCGAGAAACGTGGGATCACCCTCTGCCATAATGTCTGTAAACACAACATCAACCAGAGGTGCAGCTCAGTGAATATCATCGTCTTCTTCAGGACAAGACAGAGATTTCACTATGATCTTGCTGCAATGAATGTGTGTAAAGTATGCCGAAGTAACACTATCATAATGCTGCCTTGTAAAAAGCCTGAAATAATGCTTTGTTGGGTGTGTCGGCTAGACGACAAGCAAACTACTGTTAACATGCTTGTGAAAATCACCTTTTAGAGTTATTTGCCCGATGTGGCGTTATACTTTCCCCGGGCCATCGGGCAACTCTTATTGTTGAACCCTGCAATGGGAGGCACAGAATGGAGTAGCTAATAATGTCATTTGGATGAAAAGAAAAAGCATTGCGTGTCTGTGCGTAGAACTGCAACACATAAGATGTGCACTGAAGCACAATCCAAATGATCTCTATAGTGATCGTGGACATTTAAAAAAGTTTAACTGCTTAGGTAAAAGTAAGCGCTAATTCAAAGGTGTTGTTTTTTTAATTACATTTATTTTTAATAATATTAATGGCAAGGACTTCGATCCCATCCTTCAGTAGAAGCTCATTAATCTATGCCGTGTATGTGCTCTGTTGGATAGGTTGTATCACTGCATTGGGAAAAAGGGTGCCTTGGTCAAGTCCAGTCTTTATTAAGATTAATGAACAGCTTGACATTTTTAGTCCTCTGTCTGAATCGATAATTTTAATACTCATGAGGGCCAATGGGAATCTAAGCTTGCAGAACACACATTGTGGCCACGGGGCACATGTTAAATGTCCGAGTGGTAATCAATGCAAAGAAATTAGCTATTGATCTCTGATAGTTTTGTAATAGGTTATCTATTGGTTTGCTCTTTCGGAAATTCCAATATCAGTCGGATGGAATTGTGCTGGTGATATTGCTGTGGGGTTTGTGAGTGTGAGTGTATGTGTATGTGTATGTATGTGCATCTTCCAAGTGTGTGCAGGCCGGGTCACTGTATAATTAGCACAGAGGGCAGATTGTAAATAAACATGTTGAGGAGAATATTGTTGATCTGCATGAGATCTACAATTAGTTACTAGTAGGGTTGCAAAATTCCGTGAATTTTCAAAGTCGTACACTTTCCATGGGAATTGATGGGATTTAACATGACATTTTGAGAATAAACGGGAATTAACCTGGAATTACAAAAAATACAAAATTGAAGGTTTGCCCCTCAACAGTGATTTAAAATATAGTTGGGGGGAAATATATTTGAGCATAATCTTGACTAAAACAACCAGATTTCAAGCAAATATACTTGAGAATATCTATGCTATTCCTCAATCACATGCACATGGCACACTGCTTACTGCCGGGGGAATAGAGGCCGCGCCCCCTACATGCACTCTGCATTCTTCCATCACATGCACATATGATTTCTAGAACCCTGGACTATTGAGGCCACATTTTTTAGTCAATTGGGGGGATGAGTAATATTTTACTCAACATTCATGTTTTTGTTTATTGTTCAATAAAACAATTAAAACTTACATAATGTTCTACTTTCATATACATCCGTTGAAAAGTAATGTTTTACATTTTTTATTATTTTGCATGGATGTCTGCCTATGACTTGACAAAACAAAATGTTTATGATTATTTCTAGATATGATACAGTTCATTTAAATGACCCCCATTTCCAGTGAAATCCCATAAATCCCAATTTTTAATATTTCAAAAATTCCCCAGCTTAACTTCCCATGGAAAGTTTCCGGATATTTACTGGAAACTTTCTGCCCCTTTGCAACCCTAGTTACAAGATATACTGGGAACTACAGGTTGGATTATGTTATCTGAATGTAAAACTATTGTTTAAAAGTACTACTGTTCCACTATGTATATGGTGTGAATGTACTGTTGGTAATAGGGATGTCCATTTTGAAAAATAATTCTGACCGACAACCGCCACTCACCGGCAATATTAAAAGTGGCCTCATATTAATGTATCCAGTTGTCTGCACCTTGTGTTTACTAAAATGAGTTGACTTTTATAGGACCATTATCTTAGAGATACATTTGCTCAAATTATGTGTGAGCAACCAAGCCTATTTAATCCATTGGTAACCACCATGTATACTGAATGACATTTAAAAAACATTTATATATATTTTTTTAATTTTTTTTTACGGAACACAAACACATAACTGAAAAAGTGAACCACACAAACAAAAGACAAAATAAAACAACCAACCAACATGGCTTACTCTACTTCACAGGTTTCTTAGGCCATTGTTTAAACTATAGGTAAATGTTAAGCAAAAAATTAAAAGTCAATAATGTGTCCTGAAGGAAAGGCTCCCATAACTGTTTAATTTTTTCTGCTTTCCCTAAAATCTTACTGAATGAGATTTGTATGGATCTTTTTGTCCAAACTGCCTTGCTGTACCATTAGGACTCAGTAAACGGATTATTTGGTCTTCAGTAAAATAAAATAAAAACACAATGTCATGTATGTGTAGAGTTTTTACACAAAATTACGTCTTGACGTGTCTTCCTCCCTGCCCATGACGTAATAGTGGCCTACTTATTTGCCAATTTGATAGAAACCCTGACGACAGAAAGACGGGAGGCTCCTTTAGTACATTAGCTGGCAGTAGTCATAAATCAGTAGCCTAGATAAGTCTTATAGATCACCCCAACACAGGGATCTTATATACCTCTACTATCATTACAGGGAAAAAGGTGACATTTTTGATTGATTAAAATGGTGCTGGCAAGCTTAGGCTAAATCATGTTAAGTGATGTGACATAGCAGTTTCACATATCATATTTCTGTCAAGACAATGATGGTGGAAGGCATTGTCAAGGCATGATATCTGACAACAGCAGACATCTGGGGGGACCGGAGGAGATTTATGGGAAGGTTTTAGTGGTCTGAGGGAGATGAGAGAGAGTAAAAAGTGGTCCTTTTTTGTGCATTGTCACTTCCAGAGTGACTGTAAATTTTACTCCAGTGCTGTTGGGAATTGGAGACATATACACATCCTGACAAATTGCCTGCTGTAAAAGTATTTACTGGTTTTGTCCTCCCTTTATTCTTGACCACCTCGCAAACACATACCCCCCTCAGAAACAGAAATATTTACCCGCCGCAAATTTATGTGACACACGTTTATGGCATACGTGAGCTCTACCCCATGATATGTCATAATGGTGTCATGTTCAGAGTACTGGTCTCCTGTTAATGTTTTAACAGAGGGGGTCTTGAGTAGGTCATAAAAATTATTTCTCTCTTTTTCCTTTATCTTTCTCTCATGTAGAACATCACAAGACTAAAGTAAATCATTTAACGAATAAAGGTAATAAACATATAGTTAATAATTTAAAATCAAGAATTAGACTTAGTGAATGTTGTTTCGGCAAACGGCTCACACGATGCGTGAATGATAGTTAGGTTTGGGTTTTGTGTTTGTGCTCAGATTGCAAGTTTGACAATAAATAATTACTGTTGACGTTTGACATAAAATTATAAAAAAGGAACTATATGTTCACAAATATAATAAATACATTATTGATTCAGCACAAATGATATGCTGTAAATGGGCATTTCATTTGTAGTACATACATTTTGTCGCCAGAAAAGGATTGGATGATCACATTTGAGGAAACCTTGTCTCATCTGTTGACTTTTTTTTAGTCCATGTTCAAATCTTGCTGTACATTTTTGAAAATAGTTTAAGCCACTAGGTGGCACTATGAGACTACCAATGAACAAGTATACTAGAGGAAAGTGGGTGGGAGTAGGTGGGAGAAAAGAGGCCCACACTTACCTCACACTCAGACAGAGCTATAATTTACTAATAGTGTGGGAGCCGCCATTGCTGTTATCTTTTAATAGATTTGTATGGGGGAAAGCAGGTGCCTGTTGTTAATGTGTCCAATTGCCCAAGTTGCCTACAGAATTTAGGGCATCCATCACTGTCGTCGGCGGTGACACCCTGTCGTTCTACTTCACGCGGCGGGCCGGCCGGGTTGGGCTGGTAACAGATGAGGCTTCTCTCTCCTCCAGACGCCCACAGTCACACAGACACGACCGCCATACGTGCCTGCGCATGCATACACACACAAACACGCACAGCTATACCACATTCTTAGAGGGCAAACTAAACTCAAACCTATTCAACAAGAAATGTATATATGGATGGTATATACATCAAATAGATATAATGAAAGATAAAACCAGGTATGGTTACCTCTAAAAATTGATAATACGTGGAATAAGTGCCACGGTGGAGAGAGAAAAATGCCAATAATCTCAGTAAACTTGCCCAATTGCTTTGAATTCTTGAACTTCCAGCTGCACTCTTGAGCTTAGCCAGGGGCACCATGCTGCTTGTAAGTTCGCCCTGCGCCCTGGAAAACACCCCGTGCAGCTGTGTTTCTTTAGACCCGGGCTGAGGGTTGGAGGGTATACAGAGGTGCCTGCTAATTCCTTGTTAGAGCTGTTTCAGTTGCTGGGTCTCCGTAAGGTCAGTGTCAGTACTGCTTTAGTTTGAGGCCCTTGATCGGCTCGATGTTGGATGAAGCCAAGGTCTCATGTGCCGGCCGTTTGTGACCTACCCTCATTTTGTACAGAAGGCCTAGCTCTTGTGAGTCCCATGGACCGTGTTAGAAGTTGAATGTCTTTCTTTCCTTTTAGGTTTTATAATGTTGGCAGCATAGAATACATTATATTTATTTGTAGCGATGTTTTAAAGTTTTATTTCTTAGTTATTGTGAGAGGAAATGTTTGACAGAAAGTTAGTATGCTATTTAAAAAAATTACTAACAGGACGGATTTTGGTTATCCTTTTTTTTCACTTCTGTTTCCATACGAGTTATGAACCTTGGTCAGGTCTTGGTGTCAGGTGTTAAACAGCATATGAGGGCTGTGACCCAGCTTCCTAACCCTCTCTGACATCTCTCTTAACATAAAACAGAGCCCTCATTCTCCCTGTAATTGTAACCATCATGTTACTATTGCACTGTTTTCCAGTGTTTCTCCGCACTCTGTTGGTTAGACTTGTACCATTTATGAGTTAAGCATTCCTCCGATGCGCCCCTGATTTCACAGCTGTTAACAAGTAGTAACTTCCCCAACTTGAAACAACTTAAGAAAAATAAATTATTGACTTGATGCACAGGTAGTAATAGGAACAGTCTTACATTTTTAAAGTGCTCAATATTATACCACACTTGACAGTAAAATCGAGTATTGATACATCCTATTTTTTAGATTAGGATAAAAATCCTTCTACAAACATTGAAAGACTGCATATTTCTGTTTATATTATTGAGTGATGACCATTCAAATTGATTACAGTACACAGATTGCTCCGAATTTCTTAGTCGTGAAATCCAATACTGTATAGAAGAAATACATTATTCTTAAGTAACAGGATTGGACAATTGACCTGCCATCTCCCTCATACTTATTGTCATTCAGGGCACAGTTACATCTCTATAGAATCAAAGAGATGGAAAAAGTCCGAAAAATATAGGAATAGGGAGGCAGGTGGACACACACACGGACAGACAGACAGACAGTTACAATGGCAGGAGAAAAAAATCCTCAAGGTGCACAAATGACTCTCCCTTTCCAATCACTAGTCATGGCCATGTTCTGCCTTGAGGATAGAGTCCATGTAGACTCCAGCGGATACTTCTGAAAATGCACAATACACTTGGACGGTCAGGAAACTGTTAGGAGAGAATATGGAGATTTCCTCTCCCTTGTGTCTTTCTTTCAAGCCTCCTGTGCCTCTAGGGAAATGGACCGTTACCTATGTATTTTTTTTTGTCTTGTTTAATGTTTGTCAAAGAGTGCAATACTTAGAATAATTCTAGGAAAAAGTATTGGCCATCCCCCTGCATGACAACTCCAATATGTCTGCTTTAGACACAGCACCGAGGGGAGCGTTGGTAATAATTTGCTGTTTAGCTTTGTTGATGTTTTTCTATGATTTCCCAGTTGGGAAAGGCAAGTGAGGGTTAAAGGGGGAAAGGGGTAAAGGGGGAAAATAACCCCTGTCCTTGCTTCTTGCCCTCCCTCATTCACTGTTCTCTCTCTCTCTCTCTCTCTCTCTCTCTCTCTCTCTCTCTGTCTTTCCGCCCCACTATCCCACTTGGTCTCTTTGCTAATTTGGTCTCTTTGCTTTGAGGTTTATTAGAAGGGAATATGTGTTTATGTCGCTGTAATGTGGGCTTAAGTCTCTACAAGCAAATCATCGAGCACATGAAGTATATAGTATAAGTCCCAAACTCTTCTTCCTCTGCATCCATCCTC
Organism: Ammodytes marinus; assembly: GCF_949987685.1. Taxonomy (NCBI): domain Eukaryota; kingdom Metazoa; phylum Chordata; class Actinopteri; order Uranoscopiformes; family Ammodytidae; genus Ammodytes; species Ammodytes marinus. Next base: position 15,428,548 of record NC_137231.1, on the reverse strand, counting down.
CCCCCAAAAAAAGACAAATCTCACGCAGAACAAAGATGGTGGAAAGTCTTGCCAATTAGCAGCTAATGCGACAAGCTTGTGAGACTATCCAAATCCTCAACGTGTTCACGTTTATAACCCTCCCGCCCCCTTGAGTCCTCATGCTCCCCCCATCTGCCCTTGCACCCAGCCTCTTGTAAGGCGGCGACGGCAACTCTGAGGCCCTCTGTGTGATTATTCACACATGGCCGTGGCCCTGATGCTTTAAACGGCGAATAGGAGAGGAAGAAATAAATGCCTTATGTATGGCTAATGTAAAAAGTGCTCAACTGACACATGGCCAAGGCTTTTTTATATATATATATGTATATATATATATATATATATATATATATCATTTTTCCTTTTTAACCTGCAACACACACACACACACACACATGCACACCAGCTCTACCCCATCTATAGATAGATGGATGGATTCAATGAGGCACTCATGTCCCTCGCCATCCGTTCTCAATTTTTTCTTAAATATGGTAAGGCCAGGAATTGGGTGGGTAGGTTGTGGTTAGGGAAACACAGTTGATAAGTGAAAAATAATATGCCAAGAGAAAAAACAGTCATCCCAGTTGCCATTGACATGTTTTTTTTACATTTTTTATCAGAGATGTCTGTGCTGGAAGTGAAAATAAAATCTGCTTTTGTAATAGAGATCTTTGGACAGCCTTGAATGATTCGCCACTACTCCTTTCCGGCCTCATTTTCTCCAGAGTGTGCACTGGGAGTGTGTTTGGAATCTCACTGGGGAAAATCAAATGTGAGTTGGCCTGGAAGTGTTGCAGTAAACAGTGAGGAAAAGCAAACACAGACCAGATCAGGGAATATCATGCAGAGTAATGTCTGGACCAAAATGAAGAATTGTGTAATGGAACTGCACAAATTCCACTCTCCAAAGGGACTTCTACTTGATTGTATGCTTCTTTACTAGTTTTTTCGCAGGGAGAAATGGACAGCTCACTTTATTATGAAAAGAAAGCAGCAGATATTTAAGTGGATGCCATTATTGCTATATAGTTGACACACAATGTGCCAGCTGATGATTGCTTTTTAAATGTAGTTCTTCTTAAACTGTATTACTTAAGGTATTTATTCAAGGTAGCATGGAGAGGCAGTTAGAAAACAACCTTAACCCTGACTGAAATAATTAAATGTAATGCAGAGAATTGAAAGAGAGAGGTTTGGGTGCACAAACTATTGCTGGGCTCCACTTGATATGTTGTTTGTTGGGGGCAGTATGATTGTGCATGTTAACTAACTGACACTACACTTGGCCTGCTCTTAATAGGGTTCCAGCACAAACATTTTCTCTCAGGGATTTCTATTATTAATTCTGTCAGAACACATCCACAAATGAATAATGAAATAAATAATGAAAACGTTATTACTTTTGGCAGCTGGGTCATTTCTTGTTTCCTGCTTTTTCCTCTGCTTGGTTCCTACTAATTAACTTTCCAAGGAGTTGTCCTCTTTTTTTATACAAAATTAGGTAGGGCACACACTGAAAGTGTGAATACACAGTCTACCGAAAAGACAACAACCAGCACAATACACAAGTCCTTTACTGGTCGCCTGTCATTTAAAGTAAATACATAAAAATAAAAATTCTCTGTTATTTTTTTTAAGGCTGTTGCACCCAGCTGACCGTTTAGTGTTGTCACAACAGGTGGATTTTATATAATTGCATTGGTGAAGTTGTACCCACTGTTTTAACCAACTGATTTAACTGAACATTGGGACCGTAGGGATAGTATGTGTAACCCACATTCCCATTACTGACCAATGAACCGCATAGTAACGTGTCACACGCTTACTACTTGCAATAAGTATAAAACAGGAAAGACGATATCTTGTTTGGCAAATTAGGATTTCTCCCTCCCTTCCCAGCTCCACCAGCACTCATTTCCCTCCATCAGATGCTTGCTCTATACCCCGCTGCCCACACCATGCTGTTTAAGGCTTGTGTGGTTGTGGGACAGAGGCTTGGCGATAAGTAGCCCTCATTTTATGAGGATCTAAAAGAAAGAAAAAACTATAGCCTCCACTGAATTCCCCCCATTCCTCAGGCTTTACTATAGATGACGCCTCTCTCCCTTTCTCTGTCTCTATCTCTCTCCCCCTTTCTCTGTCTCTCACCTTCTCCTCATTAGTCTCATTGCAAACCCTTTCATACTGTTCCTTCCTTCTCTACGTTTTATTGTTAATTAGTTTGCTTTGTAAGGTTAGATGTGCGGACGGAGCAACTTTGGAAGTGTTTGGCTGCCATCTGTGTGCATACGGCTCTAACTATGTACAGATGGTGTGTGCTTACGGACAGGTTGCTTCTTGTGGGGGGAAAAGCACAAGAGACGGTTTTGGTTATTTTAACAAGATTTATGGCCATTCTCACAGGTAACAGTTTGGGCTGTAATGATGATTGTTAGTCAGCTGTAAAAAAAAGGATCCTTTTGGGCAAGAGATAATATATTTCTTAATTTCCAAATATTTGATAATGAATCCTTTTAGATAAAACTGTGAAACACATAGACCCCATTGTTCAAATCTACTTAAGAAAAGCTCTACCAATTTGGCCAAGTTAAAATACTATTAGCCGCTCAGTGAACCAGTTAACCAGGTAAGTAGAGAAAAAGGCAGATATTGCCAAATAATTGCTTGACAAGGTCACAAAATTAGAAAACATAATCAAATAAAGAGCGATTTATTCATGTAATATTTAATTAAAATGTACAATTCTTACATTCTTTACAAGACGGATAACAAAACACACACGCACACACACACACACACACACACACACACACACACACACACACACACACACACACACACACACACACACACACACACACACACTCTGTATATATATATTTATATAGCACACTACTTTCCCTTCTCGGCTTGTCTGCAAGGTGCCTCTTGCTGGTGGAAAACCTGCCCTTGTCAGTTGCAGTTCACTGGCTAATGCTTTCTACTGGGCATTGTGAGTGACCCTCCCACAATTAAAAAAGGTTTAGCAAAATTATTTTTGGCCTCATGCCACATACTTTATGTGACTTAACAGTGGTCAGAGTCAGAATGTGGGCTCAGTCCCCAAAACGTGACTTTTTCTATCAACCCAGCTCCCTGAAATTGCCCAGTATACTTAGCAAATTGAAGGTAACCTATGGAATAAGGAAGTCCTGCTGTAGCTGAGGAAATGGAACATAGACTGTGTTTCTGAACATGAACATGTGAACACCCTTATTCACAAAGTTCAAACTTTTGCTTGCAGTTTTTTTTCTCAGTGTGCATAAGGATCATGTTTTGATCTACATGTAATTTACTTAATGTTCTTTTTTACCAATTGTATTGGTTGAAGCAAGACCTGTAGAGGTTGTGGTTAAGTGTTTTCACAGTTCAGTAAGTGATGTAAAACAGGGCTATTTTAATTTGATAAACATGACAAACTTTATGACGGCACACTTAAGAAGAACAAACATGCTTGCTCTAAAGTGAGTTACAGATGAAAGGGAGAGTAGGTTAAAGGTGAAGTAAGCGATTTATTTATGTTAATATAAGTGTTAAATCGTTCTTTATTCATACAGTGATCACTTATATAGTGTGCACGTTTCATAAAGCCGATCTCTCAGTCACTCGCTCTGCATGTAATCGGCAAATAAACTTTTCGGGGATCCCATTACTAATAATCAGAAGAGGGAACGCTACCAACCGGCACTCGTCTCACTGATGATGGTTTTGATGGTTTTTCTCATGTTTTATCACACTTATGGATCTGAGATGATGCTAGATAACTTGCTGCTTGAAGATCGCAGTGCAATAATGTGGTGACGTCGGGACGAAGGAGGGGACTGCTAACTGCAGTCACTGACAGGAAGTTAGCTAAACTGACCATTCCGCTGAACCTTTAATAAATGACTACAATTTGCTCTACTGACATCTTTTTTCTTTCATAACATAGTGCTCTGCAAAGAGGTATTGCATTGCGGTGTCAGCATTTATGGAGTCAGAAGATAATCTGTTATCATAAGGTTTGCAACACATTATTCATTATCAGGAATTGACGCATATAATTTGTAGAGACAGCTAACAAATAACAAACATAGACATTTATGAAAACTACAATAAACATATTATAAAAAAAAATTAAAAAATAGACATTTATGCTACTTAATGCTTTATATGCACAATTTTTCTAAATACTGAAATATTAGAACGGTAATACAATTATGATTACAAGATACCTTACATATCTACACATTAGTTTTAATACTCACCTTGAATTAGTCCACAAATGCAAATCTTTTGTTAGATTGTGTTTTAACGCTGCTTACTAATGGTACAAATACAAATAAACACAGCAATTCTAATGTGAAAAAAAAACTAATTTGCTACTGCAATACAACGTTGTTCAGTGAAAACTCCCTCCTTTTGTCTTTTCTCTGTAAAACCTCATTCCCTCCGCATGAGTAAATACGATCCTCTACAAACGTCTGAGAAAGCAGCCAAAAATACTAAGAAAAAAAGATTGCTTTGTTCATTCCCCCCCCCCCCCTCTTTTTCTCTTTCCCACTCTCCCCAAGGTTCTATTAGGAAATAGATCCCAGGTGTTCGATAAGCCTGTAGTGGACATGACAGCAGTGCAATCAAGTGTATAAATTTAATTGCAGGCTCATTTTGTGCCGTTTATTAGCCGTTTAGGGGCACATCGCTCCACTTGAACCCTGTTATTGCCAGACAGAACAGCTGTTTGGTTCCTTTTTAACTATTTGTTTCATTGCATAGTTTTGAAAAAGTGCATACTTAAATGCCAAATGCCGCCTATGAGAAGTAAAATATATTATTGAAAATGCATAGAAGTATATACTTTTTTAACATACAATTCATACCATTTGAGGATACATGAAATAGCCGTCAAACATATTTAATTTAATTTGACAAATTTAATTGTATCGAATATTAAAACAATTCTTGTTGTACACTTACTTGTCTCAATACATAAAACATACAAATATTATGCATTTTTTTTAATTAATAAGTTGTATGCCACAAATATGCCTCGTATATGAAACACACACACATACACACTAAAAAGGCAAGTGTGAGTCTGCGCAGCCCGTGTGGATCTTGATAAAAATGGGTAAGCCTGTCCTCCATATTTTCTGCTGGACGGTGCCACACACCGTGAGGCCTGCAGATGTACTAGGTTTGGTTGAAACCTTCTTTTGGTGCGACACCCCATTAATAAAAAGCCTAGAGAAAGCTGTGTTAATTGTTACCATGCATTCGGCCCAGACCTTCCTATAAATCACCCAGCTAATTGCAACAAATTGTGGTCTGACATTAAGCTATGATTCCGAACCAGCAAATATTCATCAACATTGCAACTAGCACCATAAAACACAGAGCCGGCCGTTCCCCAGGCCAAACATATATCCACCATTTAACTCCCCCATTATTTATGGATCTTTCTTGTCCTTAGCATTTAAGTGCTGCATGTTGAGTGAATGAGACGCCATCTTGTTTATTTATTGTGTCCCTGTATAAAAAAAACTGAGTAGTGGCAGTCGAATGACCATAGTAACATACCTTGTTTTCCATGTTGCCCTTGGAGCCTAGTGTGTTGTGCTCACGGCCCTATATTGATTACTTAGTTTCTTGTCATATAGTAGAATTACCTGAAGTGTGTCTGTAAATACAAGGCTGATTAGATGACAAACCTTGGAGCAGTAAAAATGCCTTTTCAGTTTATATCTGACAATTTCTCATAAATTAAATCCCTCAAATAAACAAGGTCTACACTATTTCTACTTATATGTTTTTTCTACCTGGCTTTTCAATATTATTTACCAAATGCTCATTGCTGTAGTAGGTACTTAGAACGTGTTTGATTCGTCGCCAAGCAGTCGTATGTTGGAGCATTTAACCTCGCGTGCAATGTTTATTTCATGCAGACAAAAGGCTAGTTAAATCTCTTTCTCTACGGTCTGACAGGCACCATAACTGTCAGGGCAGATGATCTATTTCACAGCCCAGTGCATTACTACCACTAATGTTTCAGTATCCTGCCAATTCACCGCAATACTGTTCAAAACAGCTACAGTATGTGTCAAAACGTAATAGGCTGTACCCCAGGTGTGCATCAGCAGCTTAAGATGTCGGAGCCAAAGGTCAGGATCTGATTTGTTATGTGGAAGTTCACAGGGGATTTTGATGTGCACTGATCAATTCCACACCCCAACATGCACATAAATCAATTCTACATCTGGAAAGAAGAAATACATGGGTGCAAATAGTGTATGGCTGCATATGTGGACATGCACACACATGCACAAATTGACTTGTGTAAACTGTAGTACAATTAGCCATAAATCTCTCTTAGCATTATGTGAGCATGTTTTTATTTTTTGCCCCCCCCCCCCATTCTTCTCCTATTTGCCTCTTGTCATCAATATTTTTTGAATTGCGGAGCTCCTACCTGGCTTGATAGATCACAATTAGCTGGCACTACCATGGGAATAGGGGCTGATGGTGTGAAGAAGGGTGCAACAAAAAAAAACATCTTCCTTTTGACACTGTAAAACATTGACGGGCGTATTACCGTGTTCTCTGATTCAGCTGGATGTGTTCAAGGATCTTCTCGGCGGTGAAAAAGGTCAGCTGCTCTTAGTTGTGCTCAGCTAGAATACTAATACTGTCCTTATTCAAATGATCTGCTCCAGCGCTTATCAAATTGATGGGCCCGGGCGCTCTAATTTAATAGTGTTGCAGTCCAGGAGAGAGAAACAGCTGCAGTCACACAGGTGAATTAGGTTGCTTCTGAGGCAAAGTTCAAGCAGGAGTCCCTCTGGCTTTTTGGGATGCATTTTTCCCCAACAAATTAGCAGTCAGTGCAAGTCGGGCAATTAATTAGCGCAAACTAGGAAAAGCTTGTCATTTAATAAGGCTGCCTTTTTTCCCCACTTACACCTCTCCTACACACAGTAATATCTCCCCCTATATCTCTTACCACATCTCATTCCATCCTTTAATGCCTCACTACCTTTCTCTGTCTTCTACTCCCTCCTCTTCCACTCCGCCTTACATAAACAGAGGGAATTGATCCATTAAGTGGCGTGGTGGTATTAATACCAGTTAATGTATGTCTGGATAATTGAAAGCTGTTGGTTGGATATTTTCCATGGCGTTGGGTTGAAAGCTCCCTCTGGGTTGGCTAAAGAGAGTCAAGATGTGGCACTTGCTGATGATTTCATCCAATCAATAACTGTGATTGGAGGATAGATTTAACAGAGGTAATGAAGCGGAGTCAAAACACAAGACATTCTCAACATGCTTGTGTGTGCTGGCTTCTTTGCAGGAACTTTTGTGTGCTTGTGTGTTTATTTGTAAGCGCAACAGTGAATTGCTTATTCTTTTTGTGGCATTATTTCAGTGTTTAATTTGACCTTAAAAAGAGGTTTTAAATCGTATGGGACGTGTTGCAGGTGTGTCATGAGAAGAGCATCGAGTTTTGTCAATGTCATATTTTCTTTTCTCAAAAAGACTTAGAATGTATACTGTATGTAGTCACTTTTTTATCTTTACATTAGATCCTTCTAACTTGGTCTCCTCACTGTCCCTGTATACGTATCTTAACTAATACTAATATCACTTACTTTGTGGCTATGTCGTTGTGTTTTTAATACAGAGGTAGAGAATTAGTGAAAGGGTGAACATACAATAATACATCAGGTCAAATTTGAACCGTTCATTGTATTTCCCTGTCAAAACAATTAATTCTTGGGAGAATTGGGAAACTAGGCATGTTACATTAGCTGATTATATTTACAGGGTACATTTAAAGGCATTACTAGCTAATCCTAGCGCTCAGAGCGAGTGCCCGGCCCGGCTCGATCCCCGAAACTTCAATCTGCGACGCTCTGGTCGCGGGTAGTATAAACATAAACAGCTGGTCGCTCTAAACACCCAACTTTTTTTCAGTGTGCACACAATGGACAGGTTGCGGAAGGTTTCTAGATAATAGCTGATTTTGACAAAAAGTGTTCTAGGTTAAATTGCTTAGTATGCCTTTAATTTAAAAAAAGGTTATTGGTTTTGATTTACTTACATTTTTTATTCAAAGTTTCTCACCAGAATTGATTGCAGAACCAACAGCAGTGACAGTGTTTTCATGCCTATTATTTTTAAGAATCTACATTTTCCTATGATTTATAAGATACTCACATACTTGTCAATACTTTCATATGAAGTCTTTAATGTTGACCTTGAAGTCATGTGATTTGTCAAGATGGCACTTAAGAAATGGCAAGGGATGGGGAACCAGACAAGCATAAAATATGCATTTTATACAGCATATACACAAACATTGGCACACACGCACACACACACACTCAGACCTCTGTACCATTGTCCTATTTACAGGCTGAAGGCTGAATGCTGAACATGGTGTACAGGAGGCCATAAATAAGAGTGGTTCGGCTCTATCAGTGCTGACAGAGGTCTCTTTCCTTTTACACACACACACACACACACACACACACACACACACACACACACACACACACACACACACACACACACACACACACACACACACACACACACACACACACACACACACACACACACACACACAGAGCCTGGCTCGGTGCCTGCTTGTTTCCCCCTCCCTCAACTAATAGACTCTGTTGAAACCAGTCAGCATTGTTGTTCTCAGATTGATGTGACCTTGATGCCGTTTAGTGGAGTGATTTGTTTATTGGCACTTATTTTGATGCATGTGGAAGTGAGCCTTATAAGCCCTACCACAGACACACGTGAGTGAGGAAGATAAAGATGGGAAGAACAGAGCTAGAAAGATGGAAGGGGAGAAAAAGTGAGGGAAGAATGGCGTAGAAGAGACATACTCCCGGGGCAGATTACATAATACATCATTCACAAAGCATTGTTGCCAATATGTCTTTTATACTCCCTAAATTGCCGTTGCCATCCCAGGGCTCCCTATGCGCTTTGACAAACACATCACAACACACACAAACATATTGTATTCTCTCTCTGTACAGTTTGTGTACAGTTAGCTGAGTCTATCACAGGCCTCCTGGGACGCTACTGTGTGAGTTGGTGCCGAGGAAAACTGTACAGTATTGATGGAGCTGTGTTTCTGTTAGGCAGTGAAAACAAAGTCTCCCTGATGCACTGTGGAGTGTAGGGGGATCAATAGACGCGGAGTGCTTCATTTCCTCAGGCTTCTTCTGAAGAAACACTCACTGATGTGTCAGGGCTGCTGGAGTTGTTTATTTGACATGGAGAAGATACCAAACCATCAGGCTGTAAAAGGATGTACATGCATTGTCATAGACGACGACATACACACTTACAATATGCGGAGGGGAAAGGGAAAAAATAGAGGGTCATTGTTGTGTGCCATACTGTGATGTGTGAGAATAGAATAGAACCAGGCATGGACTAAGGGGGAAGGGTTTAACTGACACACAGGATATAACAAGGCATGAGCTTGAGTGATGGGGAAGGGTTTGGCCAGCGCACAGGATGTAACTAGACGTGACTGTGTGCTGGTAGAAGGGTTTTGGCTGGTGCATGGGATGACACAGGGCCAGAGCCTGGGGCGGCCAGGGAAAGTAGAGAGCCCAGCTGTCACCTCAGTCAGCCCCTTCTCTGGGGGCAACTGTCAATCAGCAGCCTCTCATATCGCTCTGTCATTGAAGCTAATTGCTATTGTCAACCCCAGAGACCTAGAGGATGCTAATGCTAGTGCAATTGCCCTTTTGGAGCGACAATACTGCCTAAAAACATGAGATGAAGAAAAAAGAATTACACAGGAAATCTGGAGAAGCAAATCAAAGCAGGTTCTAGTAGAGCATTAATAAGGCATCAGAAAAATTAAAGGCAGCATCACATACAAAATTCCTCAAAGGGCATACATCCAGGCCCACAGAGCAAAGGCCAGACTTTAAGGGAATGTGACTGAGTGGAATAATTCAACAAAACACAAATATGCATGCAGTTACACACTCACTCACTCACTCACTCACTCACTCACTCACTCACTCACTCACACACTCACACACTCACACACACACACACACACACACACACATGCACAAGCCGGAACACTTTTACACGCAGCAATAGACCTAATGAAAATAAGATGGATGCTCTCTGAGAGACGGGTGGCTGTGTTATTAATTGCTGTCTGTCCCCTCCTACTGATAATGATGGGCTGTATCCTGGAGAATTTGCAGGGAATAGATTTTATTTGGAAGGATTATTTATTGTCTTCCTCATTGGAGGGGTGGTGTGTTTAGAATAGTGAGGGTTTAAATAATGGCCGTGCACGATAAGTCCTGTGTGTTAATTCCTCTTGCGCCTCTTCCTTTTCTGGCACCTGCTTAAACCACGCCAACCCCATTCTATAGATGTATCCACACAGACAGTGAGATTTCAGATGGGATTTTTACAGCTTTAGTTTTCACTTCTTAATTTGAAAAAGCAAATGGCATACAATGTGTTGTCTGATTTGTTGATACGCAATTTTAAAACAGTTCCCGCAGATGTGTAATCTTCCGCAAATGGCATTATTGATATTCTAATCCATTATGACTCAATGCTGTTGCACTGAGGGTCACTGCCCTTTCACAAGTGGACACGCACATTTAGAGCAATTATTGTTATAAAGATTACCATTCTGTCTGCACGGAGAGCCAGTTGGCTGAAACAAAAGGACCATGTCACAGGGAAGACAGAGAAAAGAAAGAGAGAAAAAACACCCACGTGGGTGCAGTGCTGCAGGGGAGGTTGAGTCTGCTCTCTCTCTCCTCTCCTTTTGCTTCTCGTCTCTTACTCTCTCACTCCCTTCATTTGTGGGAGTACAGGGGGACAGCATTATCATAAAATAACACTGCCCCCCCCCCCACACCTCCATCCCATCACCCTCTCACAACCCATAAATCAGGATGCTGGTGTCATGGCGGCTGAAGGCGTGGTGACATGGAGAATCCTGGTGTGGGTGTGAAATCACTTGACCCCCAGCATTAACCTTTTTGGAGTGAATGGCCGCTTGCTCTCCTCAGCAGGCTGGGAACAAAAGAGGCCTGGTATTGATTAAACTCTGCCGCGCACTTGATATTAAACACTGGCTTAGACGCCTGTGTTCCCTAAACCCCCTCCTGTTCAACACTGCTACTGCCTTACCTCACTTATACTTGCATAAAAAAAATTACTTAACAATACAAACCTCTATTGTTATGTTTTACCCACATGCCTGCATGGAAGTCTCTCTGCAAACTCACACACACTTGTATAGACCCTAGGTGAAGATTGCAGGGCTGATCATGGCTGGGGAGCCAAAGGTCAGAGAGAGAGAGAGAGAGAGAGAGAGAGAGAGAGAGAGAGAGAGAGAGAGAGAGAGAGAGAGAGAGAGAGAGAGAGAGAGAGAGAGAGAGAGAGAGAGAGAGAGAGAGAGAGAGAGAGAGAGAGAGAGAGAGAGAGAGAGAGAGAGAGAGAGAGAGAGAGAGAGAGAGAGAGAGAGAGAGAGAGAGAGAGAGAGAGAGAGAGAGAGAGGGTCTCTGGGGGTGATCAGTGTTTTGTCATCTGGAGTGGTGTTTACTTTTTTCTCAGCACAGGTTCTATTCCCTTCATCTCCTCCTCATCTTCTGGATCAATACTTTGCATCCACAAACGGTGTGGCAGAAGGCACACGGCCATGTGAGTCAACACTTACTTGAGCTTAAAGGCAATGGGGTTTGAAACCTCACACAAAAACAGTTGTAGCTATAAAAATGTTAAAGCATATTTTATACCTGTGACTGGTTATACATTTGTCAGATACAAGGCAAAGAGAATAGGTGAAATGTACTGTCCGTAATGAAAAAATAAATTAAAAAAATAACTTTTTTAAGCTCTTAAAGTGAGTAGCGAGCGCACAGAATGAACAGTGAGTTCTGCTTAGATAACCTTTTAGAGAGAGCTCTTCATTTGCTCGTTTATTCTTTAATCAACTGAAATGCTTTTCATTCAAGTGGCCATTTAATCCAATAAGATGAAAGAGACTAAAACAGTAGACTCTACTGGAGCTACGGGTGTCCTGTTACCTGCCAAAAAAATTAGTTAGCAAGTAATCCATAAATTAGAACAAATTGACCTACTAAAAAAAATTATTTTTGATCTTCCTGTCTATTTTAATACCTGCTGATACCAACAAATAATGAATCCACACATGGACCTGTTAAACAGTAAATTGTAGTTTTGTATCACCTTGTTAAAAGTAGTGAAAGTGAAATCAATAATTATACAATATTTTGTGTATTTTACTAGCCACCTTCGCCTGCTAGTCATACACATCCTCAAGTGAGGTTTCAAGAACAGAGCCTCAGATCTATCGCATTCAAGCCGCAAAAAAACATTTCCCATAATGGTGGGCAGGCCTTGAACAATAAAATGCATTCAGCTCCTCAGACAAGCTTCAGCGGCTTTACAGGCGTCATTTCTCTACGGCTGCCCTTTGATTATAAACGGTCCATCACGGGGCTGTTAGTTCATTTAGAGGCAATGGTAACTCTGCTACACACACCTTAACCTCGGAGGCAGGACAGCGGCGCTTTTCACAGGGAATGCCAGCATCTGTTCCAGGAAGTGCCCGTCTCGTTCAGGCCTAATTGTCGTTCCTCTATGAGAAGACTGGTAAGTGAGAGAAGGAGGGGGGCTGTCACGTTCCCGTCACATCCCAATGGTCCGGTAAATAGAGCGTGTGAGTGTACCCCCCCCAAGTTACTGACGGACGAATAGCACCCCCCCCCCCAACCCTCCCCTTTCCTCCCTCTCCGTCCTCCCATTCTGCGGGTCCCCCGCCTCCCACACAATCCTACTCCAGCTTTCTCTCTCCTTATTTATCTCTACTCTGTCATGTTCTTCACACGAGTAGAAAATAATTAATTACTGCGCCCAGTGATGATTTATGATATTACTGACATAATTAATGATACACATCAATTTTCCTGCTTAATTGAAGGGGGCTGCAGACCCTATCTTGGCACCAAGAAAGGCCACTGCCCTGAGAATGTGAAAACACCCCTCCACTCATGCACCCTTGGGTTGCCGCTCTTCCTATTTTACCAGTCTTACCAGTCTTTCTCCTTCCTTTACCAGCCTCTCATTCATACTGGAGTGCTATGGTGGTGTAGACATTTCATCTAGCAGGCCTGTTCAGCAGATCACCATTATCCTTGTCCATATGCTCTAAATAAACCTTAAGAGCTGGACAGTTGTTATCATATGTAGATATGTATTCGTACATATCTGTGTCTTGTTATGCGAATGGACTCCATAATGGCCACTATGAGTGTGTGTAGGTATACAGTGATATATGATTCATACTGATGCGTGTGAGGCATATGTAATTCCAGCTCTACCCTCAGGACTAGAGACAACAAGGTAGTGCATGAATATTTGATTCGCAGGGAGAAGGTATAGGATCTATGCACAGCATTTTAAACAGACAACCTAGAATATACCTCTTGGAAATCTACACTCCAGTTTACCATCATAACGATTTAGTTTGTTAATCGTCTCTGTGCCCTGCACTATGACTTCAGGAAAACACAACTAGCAGTTATTGTACTTTACATGTTTGGACGATGCCATTTAATTCCAAGGGATTTCGTTTTTTCTCTCTCCAGTTTTTAGGTACCGGATGCTTCCCTGTGACATATTAGTTAACTGTTATGCGCTGACATATTTACCAAAAATATTTTTCTAATTTAATGTGGCCCGATGCAGGGTTGTTTTGTCAAGCAGTTTCAGCAGTTGTCAACAAAAGAAAAGAAAAACATTCCTGTAAAAGTTTTTTTTTTTTTTTTGGTTAACTGATTACAAATTTGCTTTATTTTGAAAAAGTGTTAAAGAAAAATCTGTATTTTAAGTTTCTGTGTACATGCATGTACGCATTTATTTGTACGTGTGAGTGTAAGTCAGAGAGAGTGACGGAGCCCTCTCACTGACCTCCAGTATAGTGAACTCTCTACTCTCTACTTGAGAGCTTCCCGGTGGCTCCATCAGCCTCCAGCTAAATGTGTGATCAGGTAGTTTCAAAAACCGCCTGACGGTGTCAACACGCCGAATGTGGACAGGGAGTGGGGGGGGGGGAGGGACTTGCGGACCCCGGATTAGTCTCCATAGCAACAGCAAAGTATCCCTGTTTGTAGACAGACACATTCTGCTACATGTGAAAATGATTGGCAGGTCCATTTCGCCACAGCTGACCCATAGAAATTAGCAAGTAAGCGTTATAATACCCAGCTGCATTGACGGGGTCTCCATACTTTTTTTAAAGTCCTCTTGTAAGTGCTTCTCTTTGGCATTTGCATAAGAAACATGGCATGCTTATTGGAGGGGCTTTGGGGTTGTTGTGGGGTGGCTTTCATATCTTTAGTTTGACGGCTTCTTTGTGATCAAGGGGATTGAGGGGAGGGAGGGTTGCCAGATGAGAATAACTTAATTTCCAACGCTCCCAAGATGAGAGAGAAGAGTTGAGGGTATAAGTTCACGATGCGGCTTCACTCATGCAATAGTAAGGAACAAAAATCTACAATGTCTGTGCGTGTGAGAGTGTGTATTAGTCAACACGTTTATATGACAAATAGACGGGATATATTGTTTGCAAGAGGAAAATTCAGTGTGGGTGCAAAATGGTCACAATTATCCACGTAAAAAAAAAAAACACCCATGGTTGATACCGCACTTTTAGATTTTTTAAAATAATTTAGTTAACTTAACTTGAAAAGCTGTGACCCAAGGACATCCTATACAATCATACTTGTATATTAAAAAAACATTTCCTTTAATTTTACTGTCCCCTCATGGTGCCTGTACTTTTGTCCTTGTGGCCATGGAGTTGTGGTAACAGCAGAGAAATACAGTGTATGTCAGTATCGGCACTAGCTAAAGTTCACTCCTTCTGAGACACTGGGAAAGGAAAGCATTCCGCTCCCGCTGCTGATAAACATGAAAAAAGAAATACACTCTCAAATGAATGTAGAAACAAAGGAAGACAAAAAAACAACAACAAAGACAGGAGAATACAATCTGGTTTTCAATTAAATAAAATGTCTTAGGTGTGTATTATACATGTGACTAACTGTTAATGCCTACAATGGTATGTATGAGTGTTGAGATGAGGATATTTATTTCGTTAACTTAAATGATCACATATTAAAAGCATTTTTTCTTTCATAATTTGAAATGCATGATATCTTAGATTTGTATTTTATGTTAATGTTTGAAGTCATATCATTTTGAGTTTAAGAATAGTTTGCAAGAAAATAAATACATCAGCTAATCCCATTTTCTTCTCCACATAGTATGTGAGTAAAATCTAAAATGTTAAACAAGTAGAGGCATCCATGAAAGAATGCATTTCCTGCCAGCTAATATTGATTGCACATAACTTCTATCATTGTTGATCCAATCAAAAGGTCATATAATTAACACTAGGTGGCACCAGTGTTCCACACAACGTTGCATTACCATTGTGGAGACGCCACTGGAAAGAAAAGTGTGCTTTTAAATGAGATGATTTTGGCACCACAATGCATGTTCTCAAGTAAGAGGAATTACAAAGTTACCTTAGAAATATTTCAATTAATTTTGATGAGCCTTTTAGAAAAAAAATCAAAATCACTCTGACATTCTACATAGATTTACTTTGGCAGTACAGCAACTTCATTAATTTCTTTTCAGAGAAAACGACTGATGGAGAAGCTGGGGTCAAGGTAGACACAAAGAAACACTAATGAAAACAATCACCTGTTATCAATGGTAAATGCACTTCTCATTTCCATCAACTACAGAAAAATCAAAATGAACAATGGGTCAATCAAATTTAACTTAGGATGAAAACTGATATATTTTCATTCATGTGGTGATTTTATAAGTTGGGTCAAACGAAACATAATGTTATGCTTGTTCATTTAATTTTAGAATACAAAGTCAATGAAATATTTAAAGTTATTTTTTTTATTTAATACATTTTTTAAGATTATTTCATTTTATTTACCAAAATGTCAAGTATTAAGTTAATTAAGATCTTTTTTTACATACTTGTGCTGCTTAACCCAAATAGTGCTTCAAAGAATTATATTTTTCTCTCAACATGATGACAGTTCAGGAGTTTGTAGTCAAGAGGTACTTTAATTTGTTATCCGTGTGGAATGTATTAACCCGAATCTTGAAGTTTTGTTGAATAACTTTCAAAATAATTAGATATTTCATAGGTCAATGTTTAACTGTTTCGTTATTTAAAGCACTGCAATTGATTGAAATTGTAAACCTTTTTTCCAGTTTTTACCTGGCCTTTTGTACTAAATCAATTCAATAAAAGGCTTTAATTTGTCTATGATAATTTATTAGTTAAGTAATGAAATAAAAGTTCCTTCATTAAAATATATGATTTATATATAAAAAAAAACGGATGCATAGCTTGGATTTTCCTTAATTTTTTGCAGATTAAAATAATTATTTGTTTCCTCTTAATTTCATATACATGTTTTCCCTAAGGTGATTTGTGCGAAAAAACAATAATAATAATAATAACAATAACACTACGTCCAAAAATGTTAAGCATTCAAGGGTGAAACCTTAACTTTTACAAACTGATAAAATATAGAATTGACATAAATTAAATGCCAGAAACCTGTTTTCAGTGCTGAGCTGTGGAGGGTTTTACGCTTCGTTTCCTCTGCTTAGTTATAATCAAGGCCCATCTTAAAACATAATTTCATCTTTTTTTTTTCATGCAAGATATATATGCAGTTATTGGTAAAATCACCTCATACTAATAAGTAGTTTTTTCTTTCTCTCTGGCATGCACACACACATTAATGCCCACACCTCCAGCTCCCTGAGTAATCATTGTGCAGCGGGTCTGGTCAGCATGTTGTCACCTGTATTACATTAAGAACATTCTCACCTCAGCACACAATCACACACATACCAAATCTCTGTCTCCTTCTTTATCGCTCTCTCTCTCTCTTACTCCCACTCTTTATACCCCACAATTTCAAACCTGGAGCACGCTCTTTATCCAACGGATGGTTTGGATTTTCCCTTTCCCCCATTATGTTTTTTTTTTTTCTTTTTTTTTACCGTCTCTTAATAAGACCTTGATAATCACTGCTCTTCAACACTATATTACACCATTCTGCATGTTTGCTTTTCATACAAATGTCCTCATTGACAATAAATGGCGGTAGGTTTGTGAGGAGGGGAGTGCAGTACAGACAAAACATCTGCGTGAGTGAGGTTCCCTCAGGGGCCGGGGTCATGGGGCATCATAAGCCACACCCTTAACTCCCTCTACCCACACCCACTGGATACTGATTGGTTAACAGTGTAAGGCCAGGCCTAAATTGGCATTCTCTCACTAACCCCTGAACAGTGGACTTGTGTCATGAATTATGAAGATCAGGGTGTATCTGGCCAGGTGCAAACAATGCATATTATATATTTTATGAAATTATGTGGTTTTCCGAATGACACCTACGGAGATGCGGTTAGGAAAAGTAATACGTATGTTATTTATTCAGATTTATTTAAGTGGATTCTTATAAAGTGGAGCTTTCTTTCCCTGTAGTCCTCTTATTTTAGAGGAGGGCTATTTTATGAGGTCAGTGGAGTAGTTGCTTTGGGAGCAACGTTTAGTTTTTTTATTGGTATTTTGCATTTTTTTTAAAGACTGATTCTTGAAAATAGAAACAATGGGAAGACAAGAACTGTTGCGTTGTCATATTTGAATTTTAAAGTAATTATTTAATTTCCATACACTTTTTTTCTATGAGTGATTATACATGACTTGTCAGAACATATCAAGGAATAGTCAGCATTTCTGTTGTTTAAATGTGGTTGTATTATTTTTTGGTTTTGTATGCGCATAGTAAATTGTGTATATGCAAGGCTTGCATACAAACACACTCCTGCGTCCACAATGCTGCAGCCCTGCCCATGACATTGTTGGTTGTGGAGCGGGTATACCCTGTCCCCATCATCTGCTTGTGACACCCGCTCTGTGGGATGTGGCAGCTCCCTTAGAAACCGGCGGAGTTCCAATCATCTACATGCCATAACCTTACGGCCGCCTTTGTCCACACCTCCGCCAAGATTCATTTGTGTCGCCCCAGCAGGTCTGACCGCTGAACAATTCCCGGGACGGAGCGGGAGGGAAATACATTTCACTGATTAAAGATATCTGGTGACTGTTCTACATGCTGTCAGCACACTGTTAGTGTTCCCCCACCCCCAACAACCCCTCCCCTTTCCTCTCTCTCTCCCGCTCACCTCATGGATGTCTTCTCCTAGACTAGACTCTCCCCCCCTGTACTCGTTCTACTTTCTTCACCCCTCACCCTATCACAACCTGCACACTCTAATTCCATTATCTGGGTAAAACAAAAATGTATAAAGTTCACCATTCAATTTCTTTTGAATTTTTTTTTTTTTCTTCATATGCAACATTTTATGGTTGCAGACCCCTAACAACTTGCTTTTATGGATTGAATAGCTCTGTGTGCAGAAATGTTATAACAATTAATATACAATAGTGAAAAAAATATACAAACAGGACAGTTGGCTACCTGCATTCTTAGAGGAACGGTGTAAAATTCCATCTAATCTTGGAAGGACAGTGTAAAGAGAGAGAACATGATGTGTATGCATTATTATCGGTGTGTGTTTCATCTCAGTGGCTGTGTGGCCTGACCTTGGGCTTTTTGCAGTATCCTTCTGCAACGGCATCTCAGCCAGCTGTAAAATAAAATGGAGGACGGCACGCACACAGTAAATCAGAAATAGCTGTGCCACTGTGCCCTGTGTGTGTTGAAGAGTGCAACACTGCAGTAAAAGGGTCTGCGACAGGGGGTGAGGTAGGGTGAGCCGTACTGTGTAAGAGTCATGGGACATCTCCTGACCCTGCTCCTCACTGTGATCAAAATTCAGAATTAAAAGTGAGGTGTTCCTTACTTTCTTTCTTTTTTCTTTCCTTCCCTGTCCTTTCTGTCCTTTTTTTTGTCTTCAGTTCTCCGTCTTTTTTCGATATTCCCCTTTCATCTCATACTCTAGTTCACTTCTTCATTCAGGCCGACCTGCGTAATGACTGAAGTTTTTCTTTTTTTTTTTTGCACGTGTAGCACTTCTCCAGACCAGTAGGGGACAGTCTTACTTGACACGTAAATGAGATGCTTGAACAAATATGTATGCACAATTAATTAAGGAACAAACATTCTCTTCTGTGTTCCCTTATTTGTTGTTGACTTTGTTCACATACAAGTTTTAGCCTAATTTCACATGATTAGTTTGACTGAACTGCCCTGCCCACGTTGGCAAAAACACACAAACACGGAGTGGCCTATAACTTCAAATGACTTGATGATTGTTCTACTTTCTTCACAAGGTACTCCAGTATATGGGTCACATGTTTTGGAAGGTGGTGATAGAGGGGGTGTGGGAATTGGCACATCTTTTTTTGAACATTTTGCCCATTTCCATTTCAGGAGTCACCTCCAAACCCTAATTAACAGGGAAAGCCATCAAATCAAACTTTACTAATCCCAAAGGTACCATCGGCAGGCAACTGGCACAGACATTCCCAATGCCACTCTCTCCTGCCACCTTTTGCTCCAATGTTCACTCACCAGTGTGCCAGGGCCTGTGTGTGTGCGCGTGTGTGTGTGTGTGTGTGTGTGTGCGTGTGTGTGTGTGGGTGTATGCATGTGTATGGTTGGGAGGAGCACAGGGGGTAGAGTTCAGTGTGAATGACAAGCAATGCTACCAAGGGCAGATATCTGGAGATATAAAACCTTCCGCAGGCTAATCATCCATGTTTTCGTTTTATCTTTATGCGTTGCCAATGTATAGTATGTGAGTGAGTCTGAAGTAGAACATTTGTGTATTCTTGCAATTAATGTTTGTGTCTTTTGCGCTTGAGTGCGTTTTGTATGCGCTCGCACATCGGAGGCGACAAGCGAGGGTAAGGTGTCAGTCGAGGTGAGGGACTGTGGAACATGGAGAGCAGTAGAGTGGTGCTCCGTGTGACACCAGTCCTGTAGACAAGGGTTAAGCAGGGAATAGGGAATAGTCCTGAGGTAATAGCATGGGGGCGGAGGGTTGATGAAGGGTGAACAAAGGTTATGCAGTGTTTCACAGACACGACACCCTGATATGCTTTCTTGGCTCATTTGATAGGAGTATGTGAGTGAAGGAGTCTGCCCTCCAGGGAAATTTAATAGCAGTCAACATCAGCCTTTACGCTATGAAGGTAGAAGAATAGGGTAAATATACAAGGCTGCAAGAGCAGAATAATTCAACAATGGTACTGGCGTAGCTCAGGATGTCTAAGCGGATCTCTGGCTCTCTTTAGCCAATGGGACGTAGCTTTTCGTATGGCCTTTTTATTTCAGCTATCATTCAGCCTGTGTCTAAATATGAAAGCCTTGGTGTACACACTGTAAGGGCACTCGTCATTAAACGTGGAGCCTCCCGGGTCTCTCCTCCTCATTGTCTCATCCACTCTCCTTTCATCTATTAGATTTGTATCTGTTGTGTGGCCACTGTGTAACGTTATGCTCTCTTCTCTCAAAAGTCTAGACAGAAACCAAAGTCTGTGTCTGTCTCCCTCACACTACGGACCACATAGGGTGACTTATTCCCATGTGTGAAGCACTATTCTGAAAACCAGAGAGGAGCTGATGGGCTTTGAACTTCAAATTCGGTGTCAGGGGTCCAATGGCATCTAGAAAAAGGGTAGCAGGCGAAACACTTGACCTTCCATTAATTGTCTCCCATGCATAACCACTTGTTAATTACTGGAAGAGCCAAAATGGCTTCCAAAGCTACAGTAGTTTGTAAAAAAGGTCACTTACCACTGGGTAATGAGCAGTCTCGGTGGCTCTCAAGTTTGCTGGTCAGCTGGTCTAGTACACCGTCACAGGCTTAATATGTATTTATGTAGACATGCTTAAAGAGGAGATAGAGGATGGTACTTTGCCTTTTACGTTTCTTTGACCATTGTGAGTATTATCTGCCAGTTAAAGTCAGAGCCATTGTGCTGAATATAAATTCCCTGAAGACAGCCAATTCGACATTCATGCTATAGTGTTAAAGCGGAATGAATGTAAGCCTGTGGACATGGAGATGCCAATTAATAACCTTGTGGTTGATAACTTTTTCAGAAACACATACACACACACACACACACACACATACACACACACACACACACACACACACACACACACACACACACACACACCCTTCCCTCACCTCATTAGCCTCTGTCCTCATTCTCTTTATCTTTTCCACTTATTCTGCATAAGAAGAATATATACATTCTTTGTGTGACAGTGTTATCATGCAGGGTCATCTTTCTTGGCTTTTCCACGCCGCATAACGATAAGGACCTGTGTTATTTTAAAGAACCTGTTCAAAGAGAGTGTGCGATAATACAGAGATAAAGTGATTAAACAGAAAGGCTTTTTTATATGATGCACATTAACAATTTTGTCCCCTTTCATGTCTCAGGAAAGATTACCACTAAGTATCTCTGCTGCTCTTTATTGTAGATTATGAAAGCACCTAAATGGCAGCTTGGCAACTGGGAGTGAACTCTCTAGGCTTCTTTATTTCCTTCAGATTATTCTTAAAAAATGTTTTTTCCCCAGAGGTGTTTTTCAATCAGCTGTTTCATTCAGAACTTTCTTTCCTCTTACATTTTTTGTGGGTTTCTAACTCTCTCGATCCATCTCAGGTCTGTTTTGACTTTGTATCAGCCGTGCATCACCACACATTTGATTGTTGGTTAGGAAAATGTGCCGGCTTCAACCTTGCAAAGGGGTCTGTAACCTTTCAGCGGGGTAAACATCAGAGGTATGCAATCCTGGCTGATGTTTAGCGGTATATTCTCACCTCTTTCATTCTCCACCTCTTTTTTTTTTTAATAGCTCCTGGTATTGTCTTGGTCCTTGCTGACAACAAAGGGGATAAATGCAATGCCTACTGTAAGTCCCTGTGGTTAGGCCTTGGACATGACACGTGTCAGCCTATGATAAATTGGCTGCGTGTCTGTTCAATTTCAAATGCAAAGCTCTAGAGAGAGGGAGAGAGCGTGAGAGAGAGAGAGAGAGAAATAAAGAGAAAAGCACATGATGGAGAATGGGGTGAGAGAAAGAGGTAGAGAGAGAGAGAGAGAGAGAGAGAGAGAGAGAGAGAGAGAGAGCACGGGAAAGAGATGCCGGCATATTTCTGGCACAGAGAGAGAGAAGGATGCCTCAGATGCTGGATGTTAGTGTGTGGGGCACAGATAAGGCATTGCACAAGTTTGGGAGTGGGATGCCCACGTCCTGGGGTTTGGGAGGTGAAATGTTGGCAGCAGGACAGGTGCTAGACAGTGGAGGAGGAGATGGAGGAGGGGGGGAGAGATAAAGAGAGACAAGCCATGAAAGATGAGAGAGCTCTTTTCACAATGCTGATGAATCACTTTTTGCTAATGCATCCATAAGCAGTACCAACAAATTTGCATCCGCTAACTCTACCCACTTCGCTTCTATACGTATGGGGCTAATTGTTTTAATTCTTATACGTCCTACTTTTGTCTTTCCTGAGTGATGAGGCACACATACTGTAAACGGTGTGGCAAACAATGATTTGAAAGTGAAATAATAAAGGGTAAAAAAAAGAGTTCTGCTTCCAGGAGATGCCTGGCTAATAATCTGCCTGTGCTAATCAGTGCAGCTGGGCCGGGAGAGTTGGCGCTCTGACACCAGGCAGCCACGCAGAGCGTTGGGGAAGAGGCAAGGAGGCGAGCCAAATCCAGCTTGTATCTCCCAAGCGGAGCTTCACATGAGGGGGGGGGGGGGGTGCTGGGTGAAGAGAGAGGAGAAAGCGGCTTCTATACCTTGCGATGCCTGCTTGATGCCTCCATGGGAAAAGAGGAAAGGATGGCACTTTTCCTTTACAATTGGCCTGCAAGGTGACAAAGCCGATATTATGGTAATGTCAATCTAATCACAGAGAGACATATCTCCTGGAAATCCTTGGCAGAGGAGTTGCTTTGCAAATATCTCCGGGTCTCCGACTGTTTGGACCCCCCGGCCTCTCTCACTTTAAAGACGATCTGTTTCTCTCTAAATGATGGCACTTCTCTCCTGTTGCAGCACTGCAACTGGAGAAATGGTGTGATGCATTGCTAAAATAGCATGTTTTTTTTATTAGCACAATGAGATGATTTCCCTTGGCGGATAAGGCAACCTAGCAACTTGGCACTGTTCACTGTGTAGTTCTTTATGACTACCCCCTTGGATCAGCTCATTTGACTCATCTCTCTGTTTCACTCTTTCTTTCTCTCACAAACATTCCTCTGATTTGACTCCCTGTTTTCCCCTAGCAGTTTTAATGCTCCATAGCATGTAGCGCAAGGCGCCCCACACGTACATGTTGTTTTGACCTTTAAATGTCATTTGCAGGTGTGTTGAGGCGGCTCGCTAATGCACACATTTGATAAGAAGTTTATCTATCCCAGAATCCAAGAGGCCTGTGGAAAAGGGAGACTGGTGGTCTTGCCTACATACTAAACAGACCCTGCAGGAAAGCCAGCAACATCTCGATATTATAAACGTCTGGCTACCACTGGAAGAAATGCTGGGAGAAGGAGAACGGGACCAAAGGGAAACGGAAAGAAAAGGTCTGAGCCATGCTGTGCTGAGCCAGGAACTGTTTTTTTCCTTGTGATCTATCCACAGCTGAACTCTCTGACACCTCATCTGCCGTGCTGACGAGACGTCGCCGCGCCTTAATTGAAGAGGGTTTGTCTCATCCCTGCTCTTCCATGATCCTCTTCTCTATGGGTCAGTGAGGGGTGGGGGAACCCCCTCGAGTACACGGCATTGGTGGGATTGCTATTTGCCTCCTACCGCCCCACTGAGAGGATGTTAGATTGAAGTTATTTTATGCTTGGCTTAACTCTCTCTTCCACTCTTCTGCATCGTGTCTCCTGCTCTCCTCTCGTCCTCCCTCCTTTTCTCTCTCTACCCTAACGCTCCCTGATCGCACCATCCTTAAAACCTCTCATGCATCAAGAAGGGAGGAAGGCATCCGTTACAGTGGGAAACTACTGTGATTTTATGGAGGTCCTGCAGTTGAATAGGTATACTTTTCCCAGTGGAGCTCAATTCTGTTTGAAATAGCTCTCACCTTTTTTTTTTGTCTCAGAATGAATTAAACGTGTTTTCAGAATAAGGAATGATCTGAGGCTGTGGAGAGGGACTTTCTTTTGCTTACTTCGTTAAGAAAGGATTTAGGAGACTCATTAAACACTACAGCGACCCCGTACAAACTTCCTGTTGTTTATGGTGTCAGAACGGAAACACTTAAGAAGAAGTTGTAGTTGTGTAACAGTATATGGTAAGCAATAGCACATTGTGCATTGCTAGTGTGTTTGTAGACATGTGAGTTTATACATCTGTGTATGGTATCCAGTGTGAGTGTGAGGCTCTTTATGTGTGTGTTCTGGAGTCAGGCCTGTTTGTAGCTCTAAGTGTTGTGCGCATTAGGGTGATGAGGGTAATGATGTGCAAGGCAGTTGTGTTTTGTGCCAGGGCGACCCTGCGGCTCACACCCCATTCCCAGCCCAATGTGTTTCTGATTCTCTCCATCCCTCATCACCAGTCAGCATATTCTGACAGCAGGCACATACATATGAAGTTAGCCCATAAGCATGTGTGCACACACATACACTTGTATACTGTACCTTTATCCCATCGCCCGCACAGTCACATCTAACTGCACATATTTACAGCCATATCAAGATATGCGTACACACACATTTGATTTTCTTTATAGCTACACAATGGAATGATCACTCTACCCAGCTAGCTCTTCCTTTTTTCCTCACATGCAAGCGTGGAACAATATTCAACCTCATTCCAGGGGTGAAATGGTAAGGTCATTGCATAAGTAGAAGTCAACGTTGATTCACCATTTCGAGATGCAAACATGTCGGTATACTCACATTCACCCATATAGACGTACTACCAAAAACCTGTCAGAAACATGCCTCTGCATATTGATTCCTCTGTTGCCAATGCGATGAGAAAGATGGCTGACATTGCCTTTATTTCCCACCGACCACTGTGGGGGTCTGGCTGGGCCACAAAGGCAAATATATGAAAAAGCCTTCTTCGGCACCGCTTACCTTTATGGTTCACTGCTGTAATTGGCTGAGGGTGAATATACCCGCTTGACACTGGCAGTAATGTATTTCAGAAGATATTGAAAAAGCTGATGAGGGAGACACAAGCTGTGTTGTAGAATACAAAAGTTAATAATGGTGGGGATTTTGACGAATGGATCTCTAAATCTGTCCTGATATCGGTCTAAATTGCATTCTTTTGCTCCGTTTTTTGTGCTTTTAATTTATACATTCCCTCATTCACTATGCAAGGTGCTTTTGCCATACAAGAGAGTAGTTCACTTTGTGTAGAGGATGATGCATACAGAAGATACACTGTTGTGCTATGCAGTATATTTAAATGTCCACGGAGATAGTTCAGACAACACTACGCAACCTTCCAATACTGTCATCACACAGGCACACAGTTAATGTGTCTAAAAGAGTCATGGACTCAACACTCTTACAATGTGCTTTTGAGTACATACATATCATTTTATTGCTGCATATATCACCCCCACACTGAGACAACTGAACAGAGAGTATGATCTATACCAAAACATTAATCATCATTCATTGTATGTTAATAAATTCAGAATTTCTCCATTTACCATGCGGACGTCCACGCGCGCTGGAAATGCAACCTTTCCAGAGCTCATAAATCACACACACTGAGTCATCTGACAAAGTACCCCAAACACAGGCTGAGGCGCTGCGATCCCTAGGGCACAAACACACGCCATCTAATGTGGCGGAATCAGAGCGGGGACCGGAGCTTTCTGATGCCTCTTGCTGATGCTCTGCTGCCAACCCTTACCAACAAGCAGTGTGTTTGTTGCAACCTGGGACAATAACCGGCGGACACAGAGAGGCTTGTGGGATGCCCCCTCTCCGTCTCTGTCTTTCTTGCTTTAGTTTCCCTCTGTCTTTTCCCTCACTGCCCTTAAGGGGTTGAGGCCATGTGCAAATAACAACACTTACACCCAGGGGGTTGGTTGGTGCAGCATACAGAGGGGACCACCTGTCTTTGCCTTATTAGACATACATCGCCATTGGAACTTTAAAAAGAGGGGGACTGTGAATAATGTTGCAGTCTTGCAGGACTTTCAGCTGCCTGGCTCTTTGGAGTTCTGCTAAAATCTTAAAACAAAAAAACTAAAGGAAACAAATATCAGTTTCTTGTTGACAAGTGGACGGGAGGAGGGAGCTATCACCAGCATGTCAATTCTACTTTGCGAAACTGTATCGTAGAATGTATCGTAGCGGTTAGCAGAGCACTTTCTTCACGCTACAAAACTGTGATGTTCGTCAAGCATACTCCTAAAACCAAACAGTGTAAATGCACATAATGCATTTTTGAAGTTCTCTTTAGAACATAGATTTTCATTTTAATTAAAGTATTTTTGATTATTTTACTCGCTCTTTACTCTGCTCTCATCCATTTTCTCGTGAATTGCTCTAATCTGCCGGTTCAGGAGAGATTACCAAAGCAAGAAGGAAATCTGAACAGATACAATGGCTTCTCCTCTCTATACCACAGCACAGATGAAGATAATGAGATTTATCTGCTTCAAACTTCGGAAACCCAGTAATAATGGGCGCTATTTAGGTGTACGGCTGGTATTTGGGCACCTACATGACAGATTATATTATTTTTAGCCTGCGGGGAAAGGATCTCCATTGTGATTCCGTTTACACAGAATATTCATGACTCTTTACCTATTTAGCCAAGTGGGCACATGATCTCTGTTCTGTATACACTTGCTTTATGCTTCAGATTAAAAGATTAAAGGCTTTGTCGTTAGAAAAAAATAAAAGGCTGCAGCCCAATGAAAAACTATGAAACTGTCAAACAGGGTTTGAGTCGGTGTTACAGGGTATAGTGTTATATACATTATAGAGGAGACCCTCTGTAGTGTGATTAGAAAGACAATGTCGTCACATGTTAATGACCGCAGTGTTTGCACTGTGCAAAATGAGTGCCCTGTGATATGCAAAGCACTTTCGGCTAAAAGTGTAGGATTGCCTGGTATGTATGGAAATCCAGGGAAAATAGAGATGCTAGTCCGTGCAGTATAGAACAGACAGCATTATTTATCCTTTTCTTCTCCTTTTCTCTCATTTTCCTCCTTTTTACCCCCCTTTGGGTCCCTGGATCCTTTCCCATCTCTGCTGTGTTGCCCGGGCCTATCCCAGGCACCCTGGAGACTGGAGGACGAGTGGTTATTTCTGACTCTGGAAGATGGTCGTGACTAATTGATTCGACATCTGATGGAACGTGTGTGAAATGTCTCTGTTTCCCTCGCTGCTCTAGCCTTGCCACTTGCTCAGATGAGCAGGGGCCATTAATGTATTGTGCATATATTTATGTACTGTACAGTTGTGTTTGATATGAGAAATGTGTTTACGCCAGCACTGTCTGTGTTCCTCTGTAAACCCCACGCAGTGGTGTCCCTGGTAATCTAAATTATTACCGGACTGTTTGATGTCATCCTTAGAGAAAATGATAGTCTGTATACCAGGGCAGTCCCATTGGCCTCATAACAATGGATTATATGGCTAACACTCAAAATACCCTCCACTTATGTATCTGTTAGATCGCTTTGTATTGTTTTTACATGTTTTCGAGATGTTGCAGCACATAAAGACAATTGATCCCAGTGGTGCTTTACTGTAGGAATGCATCTAATTCACAGAATGAAGTTTAGTCTTCTCTCTGTCTCCCCATCTCTCCTCTCCCCACTGTCTTCCTCTCCTCTGGTCCTCTATCTTTGTCTTTGTGGTTTTGGGTAAAGTCCAGAGACCTAATGAGGCGGTTATGATGGGCCCACACAGGTCTTGGAAGTTGCAGCAGTCCGCTGTTGATGCCTTATCCAAAGTACCTTATTGATGTAATCATTTAGCCGATTGGTCAACGCAATCAGTCTCCGGTGGACACACATGGGGACAATGACAAGTTTGTAGAGGCTGCAGCCCGCTTCCCTGTCTCTCACTATGCTGGAGGTGTGGATGTGGCCGTGCGTGTGTAGAGATAACTGTCTTTGTACTATATTGTGTTCACCCAGCTCCTTTGTGATGGTTTGCTAAAATGCTTTTGTGACTAAAAAGTTTGATATTTTAGTTTTCTTAGCTCGTCCATAGTCACTGTTTATAGATACAATGTTGATCAAATCTTGATACCTACATCAAGTTCTCTCGTGGAGTGAGTGATATTTTGCTTGGGATTTAATAAACAGTGTAAAGTATATTTAAATGAAGTACCCTTCATTTACATATTTAAAGGTCTACAAAGCGAGGTGCAACGAAACTTCCTTTATGAGCAAGACACATTCAGTATATCGTCTTGATGTGGAGAAAGCCACTAGGGAATGATCAAGTGTGCATCCCATCGACCCGCATCCTCTTCCCCATTACCCTGACATTTCATCCCTACATTTAATTCCAGGCCTTTCTAAAGAGCAGGTAATAGTGCAGAGGGGTACAGGGACCCAGAATTAAGCAGTTTTACACCGAAGGGTAATTTGGTGTGATAAATGTGCCGTCGCTGGTAACTAATAATACATATTTTAAGTAGCAGCGGCGCGGCTCCGCGGCCCAGTAAAGGTAGCATCATTATTAATGTGGGAGTCGCTGCGTGTTTTAGTCAGGGTTACGGCACCAAGGTCAGAGCTACGTTTCACTGAATTAAAAGCCATTTTGAGCTATGGTACTCCTAATCAACTCGGACCTAAAGGTGCATAGCTCAGTTATAATGAGGCACCAATGAATTTAAATAAACAGCAAGATCTAGTGATTTATAAAGGCAATGTGCTATCCTTATAGCTCGTTAGCTATGACGGATACGCTTTATTCTCTGGGCCTCTTTACCCACAGGACCCTGAGCTTTTAACCAAGTAATGTCTGCCTCCATTGTCAGCGGATACGCATTCGGGGCAGGACACTTATCCCTGTCATTATGAAAAGTGGAGACACAATACAAGAGTAATGGTAATGTATGCCATCCAAATAGGTGATTTTTCTCCATCCCTTCCTCCGTTCTTCGCCGATGTAAAAACTACCCTAGAGTTTTAGGACCATGAATTCATGATCATATTTTCACAAAGGGTTTTTCATACATCCTGAAAGGAAGCATAATCCTTGATAATGGAAATGCTTTGCATTTAAAAGGGCACTTTTGGTCGGGGAATTGATGGGGATGTTTGGGAAGACTGTAGAGAAGGGAAAGTTCTAGTTTTTTAGAGTGATCACTTAGTATATTATTATATTTTCATGAGTGGAAAGAGTCAATAGCTTATTTCATCTACTTTACTTTGAATAATAGAAACTTAGGCTCTCTATGTGCAACCATTAATTCTGATTGGGAACTTTCTAAAATAATGATGTCACTTTTTCCCTTTTTCATAATGTTTTATTTTTATTTTTTCAATATTTTTTCTTGCCTTTTTGCAATTCTAAGTATTGCTCCTGGTTAAGCATTTCTTCATATAATATAGTTAGTAATTCAGCTGGGGCCAGACAGGGCAGTGAGGCGTGCACATGTAGCCGCCTCTGGCAGCCCCCCTGCCGCTCCTGTTGGGGCATGCCAGGGCATTAGCCACTTCATCAGGTTCTTTGTTGCCCGCCTCTCTTTTGTGTTGCCCTTGAAGGACGTTGCAAGCAAAGCCATCGCTCCGGCCTCTTCTTTACATCTTGATACAGCTTATTTAGGGGACTTTTTGAGAAATCAGTGGCTTGGGACGGGCTTTTTTTCCCTCTCTCCCTCAAAGCTCCGTATTCAGGATGTATTTCCCTCTCATTCATTCCAGCACAAGCCGCTCACCTAATGTAAAGAGAGACTGTTTTTATTATATCACTGCACATTAATAACATCTATTTAATTAATGAGGGACTTCCTATTTAAAAGATATATTTAAGTATGACAAATACCATATGGTAAATACTGACATTCTACCAGAGAGAGTAATTGGCTCACTTGTGCATGCGCAGGTATCCTGATGTGCACTACACTCTTCTTTGTTCGTGGCAATACCTGAGGCCATTCTGAATGTAAATTGAAAAAATATTTTCATTTACAAAAGTACATAAGTGTCGACTCACCTCAAAAATACACTTGTTTGATTTCCCATGTGAAAATAGTGCAGAGTGACACCCAGAGCTTTTCACCATTCAGACACACATTCACTCTCACAGTGCGCCGGATTTCAGAGTAATTTTCACTCCTGACTCCATGGCTCTGCCTACCTGCCAATTTCTGTCTCGGTTCCTGAACGGGTGATTTGTAAAGCCATGTTCACCTCAACACTGAAGATTTACTCCGGAGTGAGCTTGCCAGGTGTTCGAGCTGTCAGTACGACCCATGTTCACAAACTTGCCGAAGGAAAAGTAATAACCATACTCAGCTTGTTGACTCAGCCAACTGCTATTTGGAGCGATAGTGGAATACATATGGTCGTTATGATTGATTTCTGACTTTTACCGAAAAATCTGGTATTCATTCTTGAAAACATTTTACGTTTGTGTCACGCTGGTTTCCTGTAGTACTTGTTTTTGTGAAAAACATTATTTGCACAGGCGGAAAACTTGCATTTGATGATCAAACTAGGCTACTGATTACTAAAATGTCATACATGGCAGACTAAAAGAAAGAATGTAAACAATTGTGATCTCAACATACACCCATTCCTTTAAAGGTGGAGTCAGCGATTTTTGAGAAGTCTTGTTGACAGAATCACTTTTTGCCAAAATCAGTGAATAACTAACACTGAAAAAAAAATCAGTGTAATCATGTTAACAAGGGAATGTACAAACAAAGCGTGCCCACCGTAGCTAGCAACATGCTCGTTTACAGAGCCTAGGCTTTGTATTAACACTGCTGATTTTTTCTTTCGGTGCACACAAAGTACGACAGCTCGGGGATATTGAGTAAAGATATTCACTGATTTGGACAAAAGTCATTTTGACACCAAGCGCTCTCCAGAATCGCTGACTCCACCTTTTATTCCTGTATATACACAGCTTTCTCCTCAACCTGTTTTTCATATTGGCAACACATCCTTCAGGTTTGACTTTTTCTTGGTTACGCTCCCTCTCTTTCTCTCACCACGGTTTATAAACAAGCTGTATATGTTTTGGGGGCTGGAGGTCGTTGATTTGTCTGCCTCTCCCCGTAGGTCATTTAGGTCACTGTGGCCCCGGAAGCATCAAGCTTGGAAAATGAGAAGCCCCGCTGGCGACCGGGAGCACCCCTTGCCCGCGCCCGCCCTGATGATTAATGCCACCCCCGTCCAGCCACAAACCTTTCTGCCTCAGATAATGCCAGGCAGCAAGCGTGGCTGACACTTTTAATGTATAATTAAGTAGAAAAAGTCAGCACTGGCTATGCAAATTTTTTAAAATGATAAATGACGCTGTACAGCAGCAGGGATTGATTTGGTGTAAATGAAACTAATTAAGGAAATGTCAAACATAATTAATAAAACAGGTTTAAGCTGCAAAACATTGTCAATTGAATGAATGAGGAGGCATTGGCTCCCATTGTTCAGGCTTTATTTAGGTCTTGTGTTTAGCTTGTTCCCTGCTCCAGAATGCTCTCTCCCCTCCTCGCTCCCTCCACCGCCAATTCCCTGAGAGGGGGAAAATAAATTTGCTTGTCTCTCCGCTGACTGTAGAAATTAATTGCTGAAATCTTGTCCCATCCAAGTGTTACATTCACACGCAGGACATTAACATAACTAATTTGAAAGAGCTCAAATGACTGCATAATGGAGCTCCGTCACCATGCATGACAGTCGCTGGTCATACCAAATTAGCTTGGTTTTATAATTGAAAATATCCACCCCCCCTTTCTAAATTTCTTTAAACCATTTCACTCCTTTTTTCTTCATCTACTTTTTCAGCTCTTCCATATTCCTCGTCCCTCCGTGGTATCTTTCGTCTACGTTCCGTTGTCTTGATAAGAACAAAGGTTTTATAATTTACAAAAAGAGTGCTTGACCTATAATTAGAGGAGTGAGGGGAGAGGAGGGGTGTGGGGGGAGGGGGGGGAGTGCCAAGTGGTGGTGGCGGCGGCAGAGTCAGATCCTTAGTCCTGGTAATGATGCTGGAGACCTTGTGGCCCCCGGGGAGGCAGAAGAATAATGGGATGGGCTATTTTTATGGGGGAGCAAAAGCATTGGGCCACCAGCCGTTGGGATGCTGGTGCCTGGGTATGGTGCAGAGTATAGCAGGGGCTAGTGGGGGGCAAAGGAGGGTGAACACTCAAACCTGCCACACTGCCAGCTCCCAGCACTTGCCCATCAGTTCTGTACGTCAGCCTGATGCACCACTGTCGGCCCTTGTGCCCCCGCGCCAGCCGCTGCCCTTGCCGCAGAGAGGGAGAGAGAGAAGTGGGTGGGTGGGTGGATGAGTTGGTTGGAGGGGGGTAGAAACATCTGCCACTCGGAAGATAACAGAGGACTCAAAGGTACAAAGTGGGGGTATCGCAGTGAAGTGATGAATCTGGATACTCGGGTAATTGTGCAGTTTTGGCCATTAGGGCTGGGGATCTTTAAAAAAAAAATATATATATATATCGATTCAGCTAAAGATACCAGTTTGACTTCGATACTGGTTCCTGAACAGTCATTATTTCGATACGATATATTTTGAAATCCGGTTTAACAAAATGACATTAGACATTCTTGTAGAACAAACTTAAGTTTTATTTGTTCAGCACCTTGGCATTTTTAATTAGATTTTGTTTTCCAAAAGATCAACAAATAAAACTTTGAATAAGCTGAAATCGATGTAACTGCCTTCAGAGTACCACACAGGCCCTATCTCCTGAGCTACTGCAGTGCCGACAAAATATACAAGCAAAAAGGAACAGAATGGAAACAATACAATGAAAACATCCCAATACAGCCAATCAGGAGCACTTTTAGATCTTGGCACATCAAGCATTCTGCATGCTCATTGGCTCACTGATGTAGAACAACAAGACATTTTTCGATACTCAGCATTTCTAGTCTCAATGTTTTCGGATACTAAATGGTATCAATTAATTTAGCTTGGTGCCAAAAAATTATTAAACTTCGTTACCATGACCTATTGGCCACATGTATACACTTAGAAGGCTTGGATCAAGTTGTACTTGGAAAGTTATTAAATGCATTTGATTGATCAAACGTATTTGCATGCTTCAGAATGCTAATCAGGAAAAAACTTGAAAACAAAACAAGCACTCAACTTTAACCATCTCTACATTAACGTTTGCATTGCTGAACTGGAGTTTTGTATCTCACCCTAGCAAACATCTAAAACTATAAATGCTATTTTTAATCTTTTTAATAGTTTGACCCAAGCCTGGTGCTAAAGCAGATACTGTTATAATGTGCCTGTGTGCACAGTGGGTTGCAGCAGACCTACGGCTGCCAATATTTTTGTGTTTTACAACATCTAAGAACTGTTATCTATCATACTCCCACAACAATTCTCAAGAGTTAGAGGAGCAAAATAAAACAACAACAACAAAAAAGCACAGGGACGAACGAAATAATAAAAAAAAACTCATTGCATTTTCATTCTCATCTTTATTTCATTATCCCAGTGAGGATTCTTAAGCTTGTAAAAGTAAACTTAAATCCTGGACTCATGCACTGTATGCTTTATGCACGCCAGTAACAGCTCTACGGTCCCACAGTCAGCCACCATGTTCTTTGCTCTGCTCATGTGTTAAAGGATTTCTGTGTTTAAAAGTGTGGTCCTTTAATGGATATGCCTCTATGAAAGTATTTTTGTGTCGTATTATTCCTGTGTCCAGATTAACTGTACGTACTCTGGTTTATTAGCAGTAGTTCATAATGAGTGTGGTCGATCCAGCGAGCTGCATGTTGATATGAGCTCAAGGATATCATTTAATGTCTACTATGCCATATGCATTTCTTCACTTAAAAGCTTATAACACACCGCATATTAGAAGTGGTTTTCTTTCTGGTGCCCAAGCTATATTTTTTTGTTGCTCTGTCTTGTTCTGTTCAGACATTCAAAAACGACTACATTGTATTTACCATACAGGAGATTATTTATGCTTTTCTACAATAATCCTAAACAAAATGTTCTCCGTATATTATTATGTACACAAACAATTCCATTAATAGTGACTGATTATCAGAGACGATGCTTGTACTTATGAATTCAACACTATATAGTGAAGAACATCCCCACCAGTAGTTAGAATATGTAGCAAGTTGACTGTAGTAAAAAAAAAAGTGGGCCGAAACAGCATTCCTGTGTCTGTGATAACGGCAACATCTAGTTAAAATCCCTGGAAACATGCAGAGCCTCTCATAAAAACCAGTGACCTGTTTTGCAGATTTTTCCTGAAGTTTCCAAGTAGTATTTTACCTTTTCACGCTATTTTCCTTCACACATTTTGCTACAACTCTTTTCATGCAACCCATCCCTTAAAATGCCAAGGGTCACGAGTCAAACATATGCAGCGCGGATTACAATTTATTACCCCACATTTGCCTGATAATTTTTCTCTTTTGACAAGCTTAGGTAAATCATATAGCCTACTCTATAATGTATGAGGACTCGGCTGGCTTGATGAGTAAAGTTCGTTGCTATTGGCTGTTACCCCTGTGGTGTTTTGAGTTCCCTCAAGACCAATAAGGCTTGTCTTTGTCAGTGTTCCGATATGACTGAAATCACTATAGGAACAGGTAGAGATCCAGGTATTTATAGAAACCATATGCAAATGGTCCAGTGCCATGTTGGCTTGTTAGAGCAGAGAGGTGACAGTTAAATACATGTGCATACAAGGTGAAATATATGGGCTTCTCCCTCTCTTTGAGACAAGTCTACTCTGTTAGGATGGCGTCCTCTACTCGTTTCATTTGAATATATTCAGCTTGGACTTAGACTCAGGAAGTGTTTCTCCCCTCTCATGTATATTATTCCTTTCCCGCTGAAGGCTCATTATTTTACAGCAGGGGTGTGTGAGAGGTGGCCCCAGTTTCTGAACTCTCTGTCGAGGCTGTATTAATCAAACTTCACACAGCGGGGAAGGGTCCGCCCGCTGACACGGCACCGCTCACTCTACACTTGAAGACAAAAGGAAAGAAAAACACACAACCTGAGCCGCTATACCGTGAAACACCTTGAGCTTTTGAAAATGACCACTTATAATTGTTTTCAGAACAATAACCCCCACCACGCCTCTTTCAAAGATCTTACAAAATACTTTAACAGCATTGCACATTCATATCCGGCAATGTGTCTTTCGTTCACATCTTCCTTTTTCTCCACAGCGGACAACAAGAACTTCGCATAGGGAAATGGCACTACTGGACAGTAAGTGAATTTCAGAAGTAAAATGTTTTGATAAGCATCTGACAACATTGCTTATTCCCTATTTTTGTTTTGTTTTGAGTTTACATAACTGTTCAGACTTTCATTACACTATCTTTGACAGTGTGTGATGGATGACAAGTTGTAGTGTTACTTTAGCGGACTACTCAGGTGTCCATAAATTCTTGGTTAGTTTTGTTCTGCCCAATGGTCACTCAGACACCTTATGGTCTTCTGATAATGGAATGTACAGCTGTAGATTAAACTGCAGGAATGCACTCAAAACAAACAGGCAGACATACTTGAACACAGAGATAAGTTGTTTTTCTCCTGCTAAGCTTCCTTATTAAATACTCCAGTCAAACTTCAGCCAGGAGCCAGTTTGACTGCTATGACATCCAAGAGGGCCTTAGGTCTGCGGTGATTCAGTGGCCCTCAAGTGCTCAAAACAGCAGCACAACAGACCTTGGAGAAATACATAAAAGAAACAAAGGCATCACTTTCTCACTCTCTCGTCATCTCACATAGTCCCTTATTCTCCTTCTCTTGCTCTCCATCTCTCTCCGTATGTCTCTCTCTCTCTCTCTTTCTCTCTCCTCTCACGATGCTTTGACCCCTCTAAGCAGGTCGGCTCTCTCTAGTGGGGAGCTTATAGTTGGAGGAGCCTATAGTCGGTGCTCCACAACACCCACTTGCAGAGCAAAGGCTGAGCATTCCCCCCGTTACACAACTGGCACTCTGATATCTGAAAACTCCTCATCTCTCCTGTGTGTCTCTCACTGGAGGCGAGAGAGAGAGAGAGAGAGAGAGAGAGAGAGAGATAAAGAGGAGAAGAGTGCGAGGGAGCTGTGTTAAATTTAAACTGGCAAACTTTCTGATGGAAATAGCAGTGACCCCCAGAGTGGTCTTGTCTCGAGTTGAAGCATTGTTGTAATCAATACGGGGGCTCTCGCGGGGGACGGCGGGCGAGGACCTTTCGTTCCCCGTTTGTGGAAATAATGGAGAAGACTGTTATTTTTTTTCCCAGACACGCCGCAAACTAGCAGATATGGCCGGGTGCATTGCAGGTTATGACGCCGGCTCAGGGAAACAAATACAAAGAGGAGCATTTTTATCAAGAAGCAAACAGCACAGGGCTCTTGTTTGAAGCTGCCGGGAGCTCACAGGGGTCACAAGGGTGCCGGGGCTGCGTTTGACCAGCTCATCTTAAAAAAGGGGGCTTTGGATGTTCTTTGTTCACTCACACTGGGGACATGGAGACAGAAATACAACGCTCAGGCATGGCCTATGCAACGCCATATGTACAGCTACTGAAATGAGTTACGTTCAGTTATTATTTCTTCCCTGGGAACGCAACACTGACCTCACTGAAATATGCCTGTTAGACACACTCTATATGTGACTCTGGCCTGTCTATAGAAATCCCAAACAACACCACAGTATTGCTGCCAGGATGTATACTAATGAGTGATATAAAGTATAACAAGATCGAAACTTGTTGTTAAACTTTAATGACTCGTTTCTTGTTACAGTTTTTGGGAATGACTATTACGCCCAGCTAAGTTACGACTTCCAGAGGGCTGACTTCAAAGAGCACCAGGTTTGAGGATGATGCTGTTTTTACAGTGGTGACCAAATGACCTCGATCAACACTTGTACCTCCTGAAAATCAAATACTTTCAATTTGGGAGAACACTTAATTATTCAGCATAACACACAGAACACAGAACTCACAAAAATGCACACATCACGTTAAAGCCAATGTGATTTTCTCCAACCCTTAAAACATGTCATCTCTCCACAGTATATTATTATTATGTTTTAATTCATTGTTGTGAGTGAGGGAGAGAGAGAGAGAGGCTGATGGAGGCATGCCTGTGCGATGGATACCTCAAGGGCCTGGATGGCTCTATGCCTGTTGTCTCTCTCTCCATCGCTGTCCTTACATGGCTTACCATACAGTAGCATGCTGCTGAACCATACCAATCCTAAATTAAGTGCCGTGGAATTGAAATTGGCTCTCTTGTGAAGTGTTCCACTTGCATTGGGGCTTAATTTTGCCTACTCATATCATTTGATTCAGTCCCTCAGTCCCTCTTTTGCTCGCTTCAGCCCTTCCTTCTCATGCAAACTAAGCCCATTTACCGCAATGTGACAGTGTCTAGGTGAATGATTGCCACTCAGCACTTGATATATGGGTATGTGCGTCTGTGCGCATGTCCACTGGATATATATTGCTTTTCTGACAGATTTCCCAGCCTCTTGCAGTTACATTAGTGCATTGTTATACATTAGGTCATTCAGTTTTTTACACCCACATATAGTAATGGATGGATTATAAATAGAGAGAGGCCATGTGACAGTTTTTTTTAACCAACTCTCTCTGACTAGCCTCTTATATTGGTACATGTTTTCCAATGTTCCTAAATGTCCTGTGCTGAAGTCAACATGTAGAAGCCTACTATCAGTGATTTGACATTGCTGCTTATTTGCTTAGTCTTTCAAACATATTTTATTTGTCTGTTAATTTTGGATTTAATTCCTGTTCAAATATTTTGTGGAAAACTTCAACAGCAGTATTATCATCCATTTTTCGTTGTTGTTGCCCTTACTATCACAGATGGTCTCATCTATGATCTGGAAACTGTTTTCTTGTTATGCTATCTGTTGTTCCTCTGGCGTGGTTTAGTAACTAAAGAGAAATTCTGGGAAGCAAGGCCTTAAGAGTACATGTGAGACTGGCCTCACACTGTTGTAAGGGGGGGTTAAAAGTACCCAGCCACCTGGTAGCAGTATGGAGGCCCAGGGGCCACAGCTCTCACCTCTCCTCCCTGTTAAAGGCCATAGGGATCTGCATGACTGCACCCAGCACTCACCTCTTTCTGCTACAGCAAATATACTGCGGGGGTGGGGGGGGGGGGGGGACAAAAACACTCCTTCTTCTCATTCTAGCCGTACCAGTGGCCTGATTGACCCCAGTGGAGGCCCAAACCTGGCACTCTCTCGTATAGCTCCTACTTCCATCTTCTTTGATCCCTGTAGCCTCCCTGTGTGCGTTTCTTTTCTTTTTTTAAGTAGGACCAGAACAGGTGCTCCACCTCCAGCTGCCTCCACATCAGACTCCATACTATATGATACTGGCTATTGTTGTAAAGAATCTGTAGGTTGGAAATGCCTGCTTCGCCCCTAAGGCCGAGTTTCTCTTTACCGTCTGAAATGGGGTGCTATAGCAGACTGCTGAGATCTGAGAAACACTATATTCTTTTCTTTATCGGCCAAGTGAGAAGGTGTTCACACACCTGTGGGACCATTGTTCAAGACTGCTATGGCATTTCACCTGTGACAGACAAGGTTAGACTGAGCTCCTATTTAATGGTTTGATTGACATTGTGTTAATGACACAGTACCATGAGGAGGTATCTCTCTGTGAATGGAAATGAAAGTTAATCTTATTTGTATCCCCCATCTCATGTCTCTGCCCTCTTTCTCTCTCCAATGACGAAGACAATGCCATTGTCATCTTTTAAGGCCTTTGAAGGATGTTTTCATATCAGTGTGCTTTCATATATAAAGATTTTGATAATAATTAATATTCACTGCTTATGTTATTTCGGTAGCTTTTTCGTATCAAGCCAGTATTACTATATGCCGTAGGGTCTTTTTTAGCTATGATTTTTTTTTATCCCTGTTAACATAACATAGTTCAGTCTCTAAGTAGGTGTACAACTCCTAGCGGAAAGTGTTACCACGCATTGTCTGTATTTCTACAAAACCAGGCGAGAAGCGAGCGTGGGAGCATGGAAATAAACTCTGTTCCTAAGTGTGACACGTGTGCAGCTTGAGCTTGGCACGGCATCCGTGTTCAGCCTGGCTGAGCACAACTTGTTTGAATGTCATATTTATCCCTGTGTTTTGTCAGAAAATTAACTTCCTGTGAGTTTGCGGCAGAGCCGAGCATATGGCCACCGCTCTCTGGAGATGACAGCCTAGCGGAGCGGGAGCTCGCCGGTGCCGCTGCCCTGCTCTGGCGGCAGATGCTCCGGGCTTCTCCGCGATTAAGTGGAGATCATCACTGTTTTCTTTGAGCACCGCTGTGCCTTGTACTCTGAAGTGTTCTGTTAATCACTGCCTGCCTCCCTGCCTTTTTCCACACAAGCTGCCAAAGCTCTCATTAAGTTTGAATCTCCCTCTCACCACTCGCGTTCTCGCAAGCTCGACACATTGTGTGACTGAATCCTAGCAGTCCACCTTTCTGCAGGAACACAATAGTTTGTTGCCCCTGTCTGCTAGAAGGATCATAAAAGCCTGTGTGCTTTTGTTCACGCTTGTTTGAAATGGATGTGATTCCATCTCTGGCCCTCTTCTGCTGTTCATTCATTGTTAAGGCATTGGGTACCTACTGTAAAATAAGAGTTGCTCTTTGTGCTATACTGAATATTTTCTCTAGTCTGTGTATGCTGATGTAACCTGCCCTGCATAGTTTCTCCTAATGTGCTAAGATACCACCTTGTTTCCTGTAAAGGCCTCTGAGGGAAGTACGCTACGCTTCCTTTTTCTTTTTTTTTGAATGGTGTCTCCGCCTTCTCTTTCTGCATGTTATTAGGAAGCACTGCTTGTCACATTTACATTTGTAGCCATCAATACATTATCCTTTGTGTGCATGTGCAAGTGAGTGTGAGAGAGAGAGAGAGAGAGAGAGAGAGAGAGAGAGAGAGTGTATATTGAGTGTATGTAATCAGAATGCAGGTATAATGTTAAACACAGCTCCGGTCAAAGAGAAACAAAAAAGATAAAAAATGGTGTCTTTGTTAGCCCCCCCCCCCCCCCCCCCCACCCTACCTCCACAACCCCAGTATCACACATTCCAGTTGTGTTGTGTGAATATCTCCTACACAAGCAGCCATCCATTGTTATTGTTCAACATTGTGACACGCTTTAACCCTGATTGATCTTGATCTCCGACACAAATAATAATGTGATTACAGGCTTTTCTCTGCTTCCCTCTTCACAGCGGTGGAAAATAACATTAGATATTTCCTTTCATGTTAATCGCCTTGGTTTGGAAGTAAACCTCAGTGCACCAATAGGCCTCTGTAATGCCTCCTTTCTCCTTTAAAAAAAAACATAAACATCCAAAATAACCTATTTGTAGCACACCCACACACACATACGCATTGCTGAGCTCTGTAACACCGTTATTCTGCACCCATCAAAGCCTGGCTTGCTTGTCCTGGTGCAGCGATCATTCCCCCACAATAGCGGGATGGCATTACTGTGCTTTTGAAAGCATTTGCATGGCAAAGCAATAACATGCACCCTGTAAATAAAATAATTGATCCTGTTCATCGCAGGTTGGATTTCCTGGATAAAGCTGTGGGAAATGGATCCCTACGCCATCTCACATCGATAAACAGACCCACGTCTCCTCATCCCCCAAGTTTACTTTGCAATAACTGTCTGCTTCCTAATCTTGTCTGTCAGGTTGTCAGGCAGACGCACAATAAACGTAAACATGGTTCTCTCTGCTGCACTGGTTACTTGGCAGATACGCTGATTAGTGCCACTTTGCCTCTTTTCCACTATGTACAGTACATATCCAAATAGAAAGCTGGCCCTGTTCACCCAGTCCAAGTACCAAAATAGCAGTTGCTGTTTCCAATCAACTGTGAAGTATGGTTTGCATTGTTGGAACAGAGTGTCTTGAAATTACTTTCAAATCAAGCCTAGTTGACAGACAGCATCTAATATAGATTTTACAGTCTAAGGTCAGCAAGGATAAAAAAAAAAAAATTGTATATTTTTTTTGTTTAGTTATAGTTCATACAGTATGACTGCAAAGCATTTGAGCCCTCTGGGCCTGCTTATTGTTATTCAACACAATACACGTTTATCTCATCTACTCAGAATCAAATCTATTCACAACTGTACAAATTGCCGCCGTGCTCTTGGCGAGGTGCAGCTAATTTTTTCGACGAGGAAATTCCTTGTCAGGAGCAGCCAAGGGAGAAAGTGTCAGTTTGATGCCACCAGTACACTAACGGCTGTGTGGGAGCATACGTGTTCGCTGCGCTTCGGTGACGGTGCGTTTGATTTCAACACTGACCACCGGTGATGCCAACCCTTTAGTCCTCATCTGAGCTGTCTCTGGAGATCATTTGATGGCACTCCCCCCCACGTCTCACTTCAGACTGCTGCTGCTGCTCAGAGAGAAAGGGAGAAAGTGAGAGGCTGGCTGACAATAAAGTCGCTGTATAGTATACAGTATATACCTCTATCGCTTGTCTATTGTTACAAGCTATGCAGTATGTGGGAGCGCCGTGTGGGTGTACAGCAACCTAAACTACTATACCTAGCTCCCCTAGGGGCACCTCAAAGGATGCTTGGGCTCGGCTGGAAAATGAGAGGCAAGGCAAGTGAGAGACATGGGAAGAGAGGGAACAGAGGGAGACACTCTCAGCTGTGTAGGAAGGCTAACCTGGGCCTCCGGATATTGTTCATTTTTTCAAAACAATCCGCATCTTTCTGAGCACTCCCTCCCTCCCTGCCTCCTGGCTTTTTTAGGGCCAGGTGGTTGAAAGAGTTCTGTGACATGGTGTGTGCTGCTCTCTGAAACTCATTATAAGCATTCTCCATTGTTGGCTATTCTTTTAACCATTAGATGTTATGCAAAGTTTTCACTTAAAACGGGTATTGTTTTCTCGTTTTGAATGAGAAAATACGCTGTTTGCGACCTTGTTTCAGTTTGAATCATACGCGCCACCGTTTTCCTAATACGCCCCAGAGTGTATGTAATGCTGAACGCACATGTAATACACACATCAATAATTCTGTACATTTCCTTCTGGAAAACTAATTCTCATAATAGGATTTTGTCAATGTGATTTGAATAATGATCTCAAAACATCCCATTTTAGGCTACTTAACTAAATAGAATATTACTGATTGCAACACTTATCCATGGTTGGGGTTTTGGTAACCTTCTTTTCTGTTCCTTGCCAACAGCCAATTTTCTCTCAATTAAAGCATGATATTAGCACTCAGTAGGGCATAAACAGAAATAACCGTACACTACTGAATATCATGCCTTGATTATGAGCTTAAGAGTGGGTGTAGTGGAGATGGATCCAGTTTCTATACTCCTATTAGTGTGCTGGTATTTTTATGTGTGCATGTGAGAGATGCAGAGGCAACCACCGCCTGCGTTTGCATAAGTGTGCGTCTGTGTAACACTTTGGCAGCTGGAC
Organism: Ammodytes marinus; assembly: GCF_949987685.1. Classification (NCBI taxonomy): domain Eukaryota; kingdom Metazoa; phylum Chordata; class Actinopteri; order Uranoscopiformes; family Ammodytidae; genus Ammodytes; species Ammodytes marinus. Next base: position 15,385,717 of record NC_137231.1, on the reverse strand, counting down.
AAAGCTGGAAGTTATCAGCTCTATCCTGTTAAAACCTCTGGAAAGGGGAGGGCATGGGGAGAAGAAGACAAAAGTCACAGGTATAGTAGGAAGAAAAAGTGTATCATTACATTGAGAGCCAGTCAGCGGTGATGCCAGTTGGCCAAAGTTAGCAGGAAGCTGTCCTAGTAAATGGCAGCAGCTGCTCGCAGTTCGAGAGAGCATGTCCCAGTCAGAGGAGAAAAGCGATGGCATCTACATTAATACTACCTTAATGGCCCATCTGGCGCTCCGTAGGGTCCCTGGCTGCGCCACCGACTCACAGGTGTTTGACAGGCAGTCTCCAGCGCACCAGACGCGCATGGCATGCCAAATGGCGGGGAGACGCCTCCGTGGCGCACAGATCTGTCAAACTCTCTGACGCTGTAGTCACACAGGCACGGGAAGTTAAGGCAAGTTTTCACACGTGATTGGTTCTTGACATGGATGGGGGGGAGGGAGGGGGCAGGAGGAGAATGACTGGCTTGTCTGTCTTTCTTTCTTTCCTCCACACCCTTCTCAAATGCAAACACACGCAAGCACTCAGGGGGCACACACACACACACACACACTATCTCTCTCTCTCTCTCTCTCTCTCTCTCTCTCCATACTAGATGCTAAATTGCCGTGACCAGATTAAACCTCAATGAGAAAGCCAGGTTAGGATTAGCCAGTGGAGGACTCACTCTGCTCTGATGGCAAATGGAGATAACAAATATTATTTTCGCTGCGAGTCACAGCTTCTCTCTGTAAACAAATAGTGGAACAAATTGCTTCATTGGAAGAAATTGTGGAAGGTCTTATCAAAACACCACAGGGGTTTGTGGCTATAATTGGCATAATTGGCTGACAGAGCAGACTGCAGTCCATGATGTGGCACAGCGATGCACTTTATGATCATGGCTTAAGGTCTATTGATTGCCCTTTTAGATATGTACATTAAACTGGGCAAGAAGTGCAATACTAACAGGTAATATACAAAGGATGTGCATTGTGTTCACTGGTAGGCTGTATTTGATTAGGAAAAAATAATTTATCCTCCTTAAAAACATAGTGATCAATATTAGACTTTTTTTAAAAGCTTTTATTCAGGAATTTCAAATAATCAAGATTTAGGTTCACACTATCAACTCACACCCCTTGTACAGGGTTAAGGAAAAACTTATTTTTTGCCAGGGAATGATCTAACACCAAATCCAACTCTGCCCTATTATACTGTATGTGCTTGGCCTTTCCCTCTGCCCCTTTTGAGCTGCATAATACTGGCACTGGGGAAGTAACTGAACATTCTATACAGTACGCACCAGCACATATCACAGTCCCAGAAGTCTGTATCTGTATTAGCTGCTGTGAAAACTATGGCTTCTCTCTGTATGGGTAAACTACACACAAAAGTACTTTTAAAAACACTTGCTACCCTTCTTTCACTCGCACTTTTTCTTAAGGACATTTTAGCGAGATAGCAGCAGTTAAAAGAAAATGGAACGGAAGGTTCTTTAGAAAATGCATTTCAAATGGCTTATCCTGTAGGTAGCCCCAGAGGACACCTCGGGGATAAACCTTGGCAAGAAAAGGAAGATAGAGGGAAGGAAAGTGAAATTGGAAAGAAGACGCATGCCGTGACTAAAACAGTGAGAATGCATCGAGAAAAAAGGTATCCTTTTAACCTGCCGACGCCTCTTCAGAATCACATAGCTCTGTATCAGTATTCACTCTCTGAACACTCTGCTGTGTTCTGTGCTCATAGAAAAAGCCTAGATCCGCTGATGTATTTTGCTACCAGAACTCATAGTTAGACAGACAGTGTAGGTGATTTCTAAATGGCACACACAGTACGAGTTGAGTTTTGTTGTTGTTTCTTGTTTGGTATTGTCGTTGTGGCTCCTGATGCTCAAAACAATAAATCATTGGAATAATGGAAATGTGCGTGATTAAAAAGGCTGTAATTTTTTTTTACATATTATATAAAGATATTTGTTTTAAACACGACATGAAACCAGTACAAATTATGATGTCACGGAGGAGGTCAAGTGGACACTAACTGCCACATGTTTTGTGCATGCAGTTGGAGGCAGGTGAGAGATGGAGAGATGAGGGGTTGAAAATAAAGAGAAGAGGGAAAAAAAGGGAATCAGCAAAATGGATTTAGGGGCGGGGCTCAGAAGGGAAAATAGCAGGAGGAACTCTTCAACTTAAACTCTTAAGTCCCAGATGTGTTGTAGGCAAGACGTAGCCTTTCAAGAGCTTTTGGCAAATTAGGCAAAACTATGAATACACACACCCTCTCCACGGCACTTTCCCTCTCTCATATATACTTCCTCATTCCCTCTCTTTCTTTTGCTCCCCTATTTCAACCTTACTCTACATCTCCCTATCTTTATCTTTCTCCCTGGGCATCTCCGTTCCTTAGTGGCAAGAAGCCCAGCTGGGGGGGAAGAGGGGGATGGGTTGTATGGTACTGTGGGTGAACTTTCACAGTCTCCTTCGGCAGCCCATTAAGTCTGAATATGATTTTGTTTTTAAGCAAATACCCCCCAAAAAACGGATAGGACTCTCTTCCATAGTCTGTATTATCCTATACCATGACCACAACTCGCAATCTACTTTAGTGCCACTAGAGGGAGCTTATATTATGCTATGGCCCTCATGTTAGAAATCTGTTTTATTCTGCCGTTGCTCCAGCAAGGAGGCACACTCTTTCAAATGCTCCCCCATTCTGTCCCCGAATACCATCAGCTGAAGTTTCATGTTTTTGAAATCATATAGCCTCTAATCTAGACAGACTAAGGCATAAACTAGTGTTTTTTCCTTCCAACAAATACAATAAGTGCCTCTCATGTGTTTTAACACAGATTATCCACTAGTGCGAGTGTGACTCTGTGTGCATGTGCAGAGGTGATAATTCTACAGTTGCTCAGAAGCTTCAGCGGGGTGTATAGTGACAATAACAGAGAGCATGCCTAGGCGTGCTTTCAATCTGCTCCCCAAATGTAATGAGTGTGGTCATCTCAACCTGATAAAAAAAAAAAAAAACAGGAGGGAAAACTGTAAATGATTTCTCATGTCCTGTGGAGATTCATCAGTTATGTCCAAATGATGCTGAGCTGAAAATTAAGAAGGCATCTTTCGTCACCGTTATTTTCCTAATACAGAGGCGGTTGGCAGGAAATAAATTAACTAAGACACTTTTAGAGAGTATTCAGTGTGATTTGATCATCTCTTTCCATCTGTACACATTTTATTCTGATCTTCTCCACAACATGTACGAGTTAGTATTGTGCAATGACACAGGTCATTTGAATAAGAAATGTCAAAAGCTTGTTCCCAGCATGTTTTTCAAAATAAGTCATCATGAAAAGTACCACATTTTATGCATTATTCGATTTGTTATATTATGCATGTGCTTATGGCCAAAGTACATTCAAACATTGGCCCTTATTTCTTTCTGATTTGCGCACACGCATAGATACACATGTACACGTATCCCTACCTCATGTGTACCTTTGCCCTCTTGCCTTTCATCAACCTGCAGGAGACTAATGCATATTGCCAGTTAATCATATTGTGCTGTCTCTGCCCCCTCCCTAATAGGAGTGGGGTGACATGACAGCATCTGAACTAAACTCCCGGGGTTGTCCTGCCATAACGTTACGCGATCTTCCCCCCCCTCACGTTACTAAAACAGGCCGATGGGATTTGCTGCACTTTCCGCGCTTCCCCTCTCCTCCACTCATCCTGGCCTTTTCCTGTGACAGGGCTGCCGATGATACAGATCCGCTGTGACATTTTACATTGTGCTCCCTAATTGCAGCAGCTGATAGTGGGATAGCTCACCATGCTGCTGCATATTTCCTCTTCCCCCCCTACCCTTTGGCTTTTATTTATTTTTAATTTTTTTGAGGTTGCTAGCACACGTTGATGTACTGGTTTAGACTAATTGAATTGTTCAAACGTTGTGTGAAGATATGCCATTGGGTGTTTCTCCGTGCGGTTTAAATGTAGAGTCAGCAATTCTGGAGAAGGCTAGTTGTCAAAATCACTTTTTGTCAAAATCACTGAAAATCTCCTCACGATCATTACTTGACCATACTGTGTGTGCACTGAAAAAAAAAATTGTGTTAATACACAGCCTAGGTTCCGTAACCTGATATTTAGACAGAGGGTATGTAAACAAAGGTGGTCCACCATAGCTAGCAACATGCCGTTTACAGAGACTAGGCTGTGTATTAACACTGGATTTTTTTCAGTGAACACACAGTACGGCCAGGTAGCAGATCATGCGGGGATAATCACTGATTTTGACGAAAAGGGATTTTGAAGACATGCATTCTCCAGAAGCGCTGACACCTCCTTTAACTCTAGCTGCAGCAGGGCTTCATTATATATCAAATCATTCTTTAATTAACTGAAACTTTCAACAGCCCTTTTTGTGTTTTTGGGAAAAAGTTGTTGTTGTCCATTCCCCGTTTTGCTCTGGCATTGTCGCCCACAGCCTGCGACTCCCAAAACTGAAAGCCAGAATAAACCTGTGTGACAGATGCAGCTCTAATTATACAGTTGTTTTAAGACTGTCAGGTTGCAGTGAAAAGGGAGCCAGCCATTTGGGAGAGTGAAGGAGGAGGGTATAGAGGAGGGGGGAAAGGGGGTGGGGGTGGGTGGGTGGAGGGGAACGGTTTGATGGACGGACATTGTAACACCAGCATCTGGCGATAGCTGCAGCTGCCGTATCGTTTTCCCACCGCCAGCTTGCCAGCTAAATAAATATTGCCACGATCTGTCTTGTACTAGCAAGTGTAAATTACTTTAACACGTCAATAACTAGTTTACAATGATGTTTTTTCCTGCCATTTCAGAATCTATATTGATTTCACATTGCTGTTAAATGGCACGAGCATTGTTTCCCTCACCCTGTGCTGTGTTTTCCACATGGACTCCCAAAGAGCCTTGCAGATAAAAGGGAAGAACTGCATCGATCATGCAGTTATTTTACTTTTGCACACAATTCATTCATCATGTTGAATGTTGTGCCCGTTATGATAGCAGATATTACAATTTTTTTTCTTGAGATAAAGGGGTGAGATCTCTAAATGTTTGTCTTTATGTTGTTGTTTTTTTGTATTTTTTAACTGCTTATAAAATACATATCTTTATACTTTTTGAGCTTTGACAAGTACAATGCTACATGTTACATTTTAAAGCTCATCATCTCACCTTAATGTCTCTTGAAAAGAAAACCTTGTGCTGGAAATGAGAAAACAAATATTTATTTCTAAATTAAAGGTGGGGTCAGCGATTCTGGAGAGCGCTTGTTGTCAAAATCACATTTAGTAAAAACAAGTGAATATCTCCTCATCATCCACTACCTGTCCGTACTGTATTTGCGCTAAAAAATAAAAACAAATCTGGTGGTAATACACAGCATGTATGTAAATAAAGGGTATGTAAAACAAAGGGGCACACCATAGCTAGCAACATGCATGTTTACAGAGCCTAGGCTGTGTATTTACAATGGATTTCTTTGCATAGTAGAATAGAAAGAAATATTTGTGTCAATGTTAGTAGTATAATTTTCCTGTATTCTTCAATAATAAATACTTAGTCAAGTGATTCAGTAAGAAACAAGTCCTACAATACATATTGTGATTGTGTGGTGTGTCAAAATAAACAAAGAAACCACATAATGTACAGTATGAAGAAGGTGCTCTATATGAGGCTTCTATGTTGACTGAGTTTCAGGCACACTTGTGTGTGCGTTAACAAAGTGAATAAAGTGAGAGCATGCACATGTGTGCACCCATTAAGCATCTCTGCGGCCGTGCTTACACTTTTTGTTCGTCTATTTTCATTCATATGGGTTCATCCCTGCGAGGACAGATGTTTGGGAAACCCACAAAATCAGAGCTGAAGCCGCACTATAATCACTGCGATTTTAATCAAGGTCTTGCATTGTGACCCACTTATTTTCTCACAGTGCTGATTGCACTGCAGTGCAGTGACGACTAGCATTACAAAACTGCAGCCTGTGATTAACCTTCACATCATATACATGTTCCCTAACCAGCATACAGCAAGTCCTAATCCCAAAATTACACCCACTTGGGCTAGAAAACCTCTCCCTTTGTCAAATTTAAACATTTTCCTCCCTCATCCTCCCATCTTGATATGACACAAGGATGATGTCTGCTTCCTGCATATGAGCATATTGAAGTATATCCCAGTTTGTCATACTCAACTGACATGTTTCAGTCAGACAATCATCATTCTGAACAAGCATGTAGGAACACTCTGTGGCCTTCCTATTATTTTTCGCCACAGGTTAAAACACACACACACACACACACACACACACACACACACACACACACACACACACACACACACACACACACACACACACACACACACACACACATAAATATTCTAACCTTCTTAGCCATTTTCACCAGAATTATAATTTTCACATCAGTGATAATAAAGCAGATTGATTATTCTTTCTCATGCTTCAACACCATTTAATTGTGTAGTCTCAGCACTCCAACTTGGGGTCAGCAGGTCTCTCTGTGATTTACACAAAGACACACCAACACACACACACACACACACACACACACACACACACACACACACACACACACACACACACACACACACACACACACACACACACACACACACACGCAAAACTCCTTACTTTTATCCTGCTCACTACCCTCACGAAGGGCCCCTCAAAACATGCCTGGACTGGAATTCACCAAAATATCCTTTATCCTATCAAACACACACTGTGCCCCATCACGGTTCCATCTCACTTATTCCTTCAACATCTCAATTAATACCCCTTAGGAGGCATGGCGCCCTGCATAGCCACAGAGACGCATTATGGTGGCAGATTCTCAATGTAAATGTTCACAACAGATGCCAAGTACTCTAATTTTAAACTACATCCATGAACTATCACTGAACTCCAAATAAATCCCAATCAACACCACAAGATTAAACACAAGATTAAACACGTTGACCATTTGTCATTTCATGTGTGTGTGCCTGTGTTTTTGTTTTTGCATTTGGAAGTTACTAACTACGAAGTTAGTTCTTCCTAATGAAAACTCAGAAACCTTTCATACAGTATGCGGACACTGCAGTTGTTTTTTGTGGTTTAATATAAACAGTTACTGACTCTCTGCTATCAATACTAGGAGCCGGAAAATAATCGTCTTTAACACTCTTCGCTTCCAGAATGTTCATTTGCCACAAAGGTGGAGGGCTTTTACATTCTTACCATATGACAGCCATACAACCAATACCAAACATGTAGATGTATGCAACTGTATCCATCCCCCCTCTTCTCTCTCCTCTTGCCCCGCCTGTTCCTCCTGTTCAGTAGAGCTAATGGATCGTTGTGGTTTCCAGGGCCTGCTCCAGAAATGTTCTCCTGCCGAGATCTAGTAAGAAGTGCCCTCAGCTGGTCCCTCCGCCTGCCATTAGGCCCTCTCCACACTTTTTATCCTTAGACCTCGGAGACCTCAAACTGCCAAATGAGTTGAATTATGGCCAGTTATGTGGAGTGGACCCGGGCGTCACGGGGGAGAGGCCTGAGTCAGTAGAACTAACCACACTCCTGACCATTAAAAGGCCAGCCTGACACAGCCTCTTCATCTTCCCCGCCTGCTCTCAAAGGGTTGGCACTGCAAACCCACGTCCCCCAGAGGAGAGACACAGTACAGCAAAGCAACCCATGAGCCAGCCAGCTAGTCTGTCAGGCAGGCAGGCAGGCAAGCAACCAGAGCAACAATCTTCTCCAACTCCCGCATCATTACAAATTGCGAAGCTCTTCCTGAACCCGTTTGTTTTTAGGTATCTTTAATCTCGATACCATTTCCTTTGCATATTTGGCCAAATCTCTTCGCCTGTTTCTCATCTTTCTCTTCCCTCTGTGTTCTTCAATCACCTTCCATGCCATTTTTGTTCTTTCTTTTTTTTCTCCCTCGGCTGCCCTTCAGTTATAAGTGGCTGGGGTTGCAGCAGGGTTACAACCACACAAGGTTAATTGCAGCAGCTAAAACAAGCGTGGCGACCGGGGCCCCAGCTACTGTATAAAGGAGGTCATCTACGTCAGGCAACCCCTCACAAATCCACTCACAACATCTCCAGTCACACGGATGCTGATCACCCCAGCCTAGGAGACCACAGTTTACATCCCTCATCGACAGCAGGAGACACACACACACACACACACACACACACACACACACACACACACACACACACACACACACACACACACACACACACACACACACACACACACACACACACACACACACACACACACACACACACACAGACTCTTGAACACATGCAGCCACATTGCACTGGATTTGATCTGTCACAATAACAGGGGCATCATGACATGATGGATACAGGACTTCCCCCCCCCCCCTCCCTCTTCTCTCCACCGTTCTGCCTCTCTCCGGTAATCTTGATGCAGTGTGTAATGTTTGCTGTAGCCGGAGGCTGAAATTGAATGAGTGATACAACCAGAGGTGCTGGGATTACCGTGGGCAGAATTGATGCTATCTGTCCAATGATGTGTTATTTTGTGGAAGTGAGGCAACAAACCGGAGAGAGAAATGGTGGCGGCGCCCTGTATGATTTTACAGTTTAAGTGGTGAAAGACAAATAGAATAACAGTGATGTGCTAGCTGTTGTAAACGGTTGAATAATTTTCCCTCGATTTCAACATTCATTTATCTTTCGTACAGTAGTTTTTCATGGCTTCGCCTTGCAGTTTACATGCTATTTATTCCTTAAGGTCTATTCACAATAGCGGCATCATCCGGCTCGGCACCCATCTTTAGAGGTGAGACGGGTAACATCCAGTCGCTAGTCCTCTAATAGGGTCGGCTAAGAAAAGGGTCAGAGGTAAACTAATGACACCTGCAATAGATGCTTCTTCCTCCAAAGCTAAGCTAAGGCCGAGGAGGGGCTAGGCTTGTGGGAATAAAAGTGTTGGGCTTTAAGACTCAGCAGGCTGTGCCCGGGTCAGACGCTAACCATAGAAAAGACTAAATTCAGCTCTTTCTGCCCGTCTGGGGCACAAGCCGAGGGTCCTGGGCTATTGTTGTGGGGTCAAGGTAAAGCCGTCCAGATTGCTAGAGCAGCTGACAACCATTCATCACAGATTCAGCAACAGTACAACACTATATAGCTCTAAAGTTCTGCTTAGGTAGGTTAAAGGCTTCGGACAAAACTTTTAGTCCTCACTTACCACAATTGCTTATGTATTTTAATAGCGATATTGGTTTGTTTTGCTTATGCGCATTGAAGGATGTATCCCTAAAGTTGTGAATGTAGATTGTTTTTAAATAGGCGTACAAAAATAATTGTATGGATCATGGATTATCTGCCTTACATTACACCACTCTCACCAACTATAGGGAAATTCATACTTTTTTTTCCTAGGAAAATACACTGATTACAATATTCACTCGCTTCTGATTAACTATATTTACAACTGCGCTCTCCTTGTCACTCTTAAATGTACAGTATGTATTTATGTGCAGTAATTGTATTTTTTTGTGGCTGGCAGAGAGAGACGCTGCTGTTGGCTTTGAGGGAAAAATGAAATAAGAAGGGCTATTTTTCTCCCCTATGTAAACAGCTGGCAGCATCCCATGCTTGCACAATTAATGGGCATCTAATTGGCAATAATTATTTTTACTTAGGCAAATTTAAAATAAGCACAGTTGCCCCTGGAACAAGCAGCTGTTGGTGGAACCTTCTGGCAGCATAGCATGGATGTTCGAGGATGTGGTTGATCAATGCTTACAGGAGGTGGTCCATACATGAACACTCAAACTTTTCTACCAAAATCCATTAATACTGTAAAGATAATTTACTGTGCCTTACTACAGGTGAATCTGTTGCATGACCACCCTGACCTCCACTTATTTATTGCCACGTATTACGTATCACTCACAACTAGCAAACAAGCAGGTGTAACTGATGACGGGCATCAGTATATATATATTTTTTTTATATTTATTTTTATTTTGCATCGGTAGTCAAGGCGGGAGGCTTGTGTTGTCTAGGTGACCACCTTAACCATAATAAGCACGGCAAACAATGACTGGCATTTCCTCTCTGAAACGTCTTTTCCAAATAAGTACAAGCATTTGTGTTAATTTATTTGGACATTTTTGGAAAACGTTGCATAGTTAGTTTGACAACCGGCACAGTTGCACTTTAAATACATTTTCAATGTCTGAATGGTGCTAACCAATGCAATGCTGCTAAAAGTTCTGTGTGTGTGTGTGTGTGTGTGAACGTTTAAATTAAAATAAGTATTGCATAACTGAGTCATGTTGTTCGAAAATCTATTTCTTCCTTAACAGGAGTAGAATATGTGCTTGTTCATGATGGATTCTAGACAGTTACGTTAAACAATTTGCATCCCTTAAAGCAGGGGTGTCGAACTCAATTTGGTTCGAGGGCCACATACAGCCTCTCTGATCTCAAGTGGGCCGGACCAGTAAAATAATTGCAAAATAACGTACATATGTCAACTTGCGCCGCAGCAAAGATTTTGGGGGTATTTTGCTCAAAGATGCCAATACGCACTAATGAAATAAACAACTGTTTATTTGAATACACAAATACAACAGGCACTGACCTTACAGTTGTCCAATTTTGTTTATTATATGTACAGGGACACATTTTGTGCAAACATGCAGACAGTGCAAAATACAATTAAATGAAAGTGCAACTTCTACTGTTTTGATTTATTTTTAAATACAGAGGTTATTGGTTGTTTTGGAATACGTTTTTCCCAATTTAAAACATAAAAATAAAGCAGCATTGAAAATTAGGAAATAAATCTTGTAGGCCTACACTAGCATGCTCCTGCTCGTTTCGCGCGCAGAGCCGCAGACACACCGCGCTTGCTAGTACATTAATTGTTCAGCACTAAAAATAAAAATTGTTTTATTTTTTTGGTTTTTACTTTGCCATAAAGCACTGGAGGAAACATTAATAGCGGTGAAGCAGGATTGCCATTTACCATTTCCCACGTTGCTAAAATGTGCTTTTTTTATTTTGGCTGCCCCCTAGCGGCTGGAGTGAGCATTTTGGTTATTTCTTTAAAAATTCATAACTCCTCACAGGAATGGGCTAAATGCTCAGAAATGTGTGCTCTACAAGTCGCGGGCCGGATGTTTGACAACACTGCCTTAGACACTTGACACAATCAATCATCAATATTAGCATGCTATTTAGCCACATATATTGGCCTATTTACTGCCCTCAGAAAACTGACAGCTCTTCTTAGATGCAAGTTCATCAATTCATGGCTTAAAATCCTGAGCTGTAGAACTTTCAGCAGACATTCCTAGCTGTAAGCCACGTAAGTTTCCGAACAGTTGGGAGCGTATGGGACGTATATGGCACAGGCTCCATAAAAATAAATAAATAATCAGAATTGATTCAAATCGGCCGAATTGATTCGCGGGCCAGATCAAAACGTGGCCATATCTGGCCTGCGGGCCTTGGGTTTGACACATGTGCCTTAAAGTGTATTGAAGATTTTAGTTACTTAAATGAGGGGGAAAAGCACCAGAATGGTACTGGTAGCTACATTGTCACTACTTCAGCCACAATTTAGTTTTTTGTCACTTGTCTGTTCCCATATTAACTCTCTTGTCATTTCAGACCCGGCCACTCCCCCCTGCTCTGCACTCCCTGCTGATTACTTCCACCTGGCCTAACCACACTCACCTGCTCCCCATCAGCTATTAGCCCCACAATATATATACCGGTTCATTCCCTCAGTTCCCTGCCAGATTGTCTTTGTGTCACATAGCTCTTCAGCGTCCGTTTACTAACCTGCTACCTGTCTGTATACCTGCCTGCCTGTTCGTGTTTTTGACCCACCCTTTGGATTCTGGATTACCCTTTTGCCTGCCCCTATTGGACTTGTTTGCTACGCTACCACCTGGTTTGACTCTTATTAAACTTTGTTGCTACACCTGAAACTGCTTGCTGTCGTGCTATTGGGTTCTGGCCTGCCATTTTGGTACAATCCTGACAGTACAATCTGGCCAAAAGATGAACCCAGCCAACACAAAGGCTCTTAAGCAAGAAGTGGCAGCACAAGGTGCCGCCCTACACCAGCATTCGAGACAGTTCACCGCTATGGAAGTGGCTTTCCAGGAAGCTTCGGAACGCCACAATCAGCATTTTGAGGTTCTGAGCGGCCAGCTCCAGCAGCTCACGCTGGCCAGTCAGACCCCAGCGGTTCAACCACCCACCAGCCCTCCTGTCCCTGCTGTCTCCCGTCCAGAGCCCCGCTTAAGTGCTCTAGAGCGCTTTTCTGGAGCTCCAGATACCTGTCGCTCCTTTCTGACTCTGTGCTCATTGACTTTTGAACTACAACCTCTCACATATCCCACGGAGAGGTCGAGAGTGGCTTTCATGATCACCCAGCTTACTGGGCGGGCCCGGAACTGGGGTGCCGCCGAGTGGGAGAAGCAGTCGGCTCTCTGTTCTTCTGTGGCTGCCTTCTCTGAGGGTCTTCGGAAGGTGTTTGATCATGCTACCCCTGGCCGAGAGGCTGCTCGGGGTCTGTTTAACCTGGCTCAGGGGAGCCGGAGAGTGACTGATTATTCCATCGAGTTCCGGACTATCGCTGCAGAGAGTGACTGGAACTCTTCCTCCCTGGCTGACGCCTTTTACAACGGACTTTCTGATGCCATCAAGGACGAGCTGGCGGCCCGGGATCCTCCAGGGGATTTGGACGTTCTCATCGCCACCGCTATCCGCATCGATGGACGTATCCAGGAGAGGAGACGAGAGAAGGTACTGACCAGCACTTCCCGTAGCCTTCCACGTCTTCCAGTTTCACCTTCCACTTCAACGTGTTTTCCTACCGCTGCTGCCTCTAGTGACCCAGTTGAACCCATGCAGCTGGGCAGGACCAGGCTGTCAGCTGCTGAACGACAACGGCGCCAAAGGGAGAACTGTTGCATGTACTGTGGAGAGGGAGGCCATTACGTGTCATCCTGTCCAGTAAAATACAGGGCTCACCAGGAATCCAGAGGGCGCTGGTGAGCCGCATCAAGAACTTTGAAGGTCCCTCTCGAGCACTACTTCATGCCCAGCTCAACTTTAATGGTCTGTCCCATACGGTCGCTGTCCTCATTGACTCGGGAGCTGACACCAACCTTCTGGATCGGGGCCTTGCCATGCAGCTGGGTATTAACCAGGAACCCTTGGCCGAGCCTATTGAGGCTACTGCTCTCGATGGGCGCCTCCTCTGCACTGTAACCCATCGCACAGTTCCTGTTCATCTGGGCATATCAGGTAACCACACTGAATCACTAACCTTTCACCTGATTAATGCACCTCAGCAGCCAGTTGTCTTGGGGTATCCTTGGTTAATTAAACATAATCCACACATTGACTGGAGAACCGGTTCCATTCTACAATGGAGTGATCAATGTCTTGCGGTCTGTCTGAAATCTGCCTTGTTACCTGCCTGCAGCACCCCTTCTTCTAATGAATTCCCAGATCTCTCAGGTGTCCCGTCGGAGTACTACGACTTAAAGGAGGTGTTTAACAAGGTACGGGCCACCTCTTCCCCCACACCGCCCGTATGATTGTGCCATTGACCTCCTCCCTGGCTCATCCCCACCCAGGGGGAGGCTCTACTCTCTGTCAGCCCCGGAAACCAGGACCATGGACGAATACATAAACAACTCACTGGCAGCAGGCCTCATCCGTCCCTCTTCATCACCTGCTGGAGCAGGGTTTTTCTTCGTGGGTAAGAAGGACAAATCCCTCCGGCCCTGCATCGATTACCGCGGTCTGAATGATGTCACCATTAAGAACAGGTACCCCCTCCCACTCATCTCTTCTGCATTTGAACTTTTGCAAGGGGCCTCTGTGTTTACCAAGCTTGATCTCAGGAATGCCTATCACCTAGTTCGCATTCGGGAGGGGGATGAGTGGAAGACGGCGTTCAATACCCCTAGGGGCCACTACGAGTACCTGGTAATGCCTTTCGGACTCACAAATGCTCCTGCAGTATTCCAAGCCTTAGTGAATGATGTGCTCCGGGATTTTCTCAATGTATTTGTGTTTGTTTATCTTGATGACATCCTCATCTTCTCCAAGTCCGAACAGGACCATGTGCAGCATGTCCGCAGGGTTCTTCAGAGACTCCTAGAGAACCAGCTGTTCGTGAAGGTCGAGAAGTCCGAGTTCCATGCCACTGAGGTGTCGTTCCTGGGATACATAATTTCAGTCGGAAGTATTCACATGGATCCCACCAAGATTAAAGCGGTGGTGGATTGGCCGGTCCCCACCACTCGTAAGAAGCTTCAACAATTTCTGGGGTTTGCCAATTTCTATCGTAGGTTTATCCGCAACTATAGTTCTGTAGCAGCTCCCCTGACAGCCCTCACCTCCCAAAAGGTAGCCTTCCAATGGTCCCCTGCTGCAGGAAGGGTGTTCAGTGAGTTAAGGTCACGGTTCTCTTCTGCTCCCATCCTCATCCTACCAGATCCAGAACGCCAGTTTGTCGTTGAGGTGGATGCGTCAGACTCCGGGGTGGGGGCAGTCCTGTCTCAGCGGTCAGGTAAAGACCAAAAGTTACATCCATGTGCCTTTTTCTCCCGCAAATTGTCCCCAGCGGAGAGGAATTATGACGTTGGAAACCGGGAGCTATTGGCGGTTAAGATGGCTCTCGAGGAGTGGAGGCACTGGTTGGAGGGGGCGAAGAATCCGTTTGTGGTGTGGACGGACCACAAAAACCTGGAGTACATCCGGTCAGCCAAACGGTTGAACTCCCGTCAGGCCAGGTGGGCGTTGTTCTTTAATCGTTTTGATTTTACCCTGTCTTATCGCCCAGGTTCTAGGAACGTCAAACCAGATGCCCTGTCCCGTCAGTTCCAATCCGAACATGTTCCCACACTTCCTGAGAGCATCCTCCCCACTAAGATGGTCATCGGCGCAGTTACCTGGGACATTGTGGACAAGGTAAAACGGGCCCAGGCCGACCACCCGGCCCCCAGTGCTTGCCCTGATAATCGTCTGTATGTGCCTGTGAATCTCCGCTCTCAGGTCCTCCAGTGGGGACATTCTTCTCGCCTTGCCTGTCATCCAGGGGTTAGGCGCACTCTAGCCCTGCTGAAGCAACGGTTCTGGTGGGCTACCATGGAAGAGGACGCCAAGGAGTTCATCGCTGCTTGCTGTGTTTGCTCCCAGCACAAGATCGCTCGCCATGCCCCTGCGGGCCTTCTTCAGCCACTGCCTGTTCCTCATCGTCCGTGGTCCCACATCTCGATCGACTTCGTCACCGGACTGCCTCCCTCCGAGGGTAACACCACTATTCTTACTATTGTGGACAGATTTTCTAAATCTGCTCAGTTTGTTCCGTTGCCCAAGTTACCATCTGCCAAGGAAACAGCTGAAATTATGTTGCATCATGTTTTCCGTCTGCACGGCCTTCCCTGTGACATTGTCTCCGACCGGGGGCCGCAGTTCACTTCTCGTTTCTGGACAGAGTTTTGTCAGCTGTTGGGGGCCACGGTCAGCTTATCCTCGGGTTTCCATCCTCAATCCAACGGCCAGACTGAGCGGATGAACCAGGAGATGGAGACTGCCTTGCGCTGCATCACATCCCAGAACCCGTCCTCCTGGTCCAAGCAGCTCCTATGGGTGGAGTATGCTCACAACACACTTCCAAGTTCAGCAACAGGTCTTTCCCCCTTCCAGTGCTCTCGAGGATATCAACCTCCATTGTTCCCTGAGCAGGAGCGAGAGGCCAGTGTCCCGTCTGTCCAGGCGTTCGTCCAGCGATGTCGGCGCACCTGGGTGCGGGCCCGTGCTGCTCTCCTGCGCTCGTCCGACCGATACCAGAGATATGCCAATCGCCGTCGGACCCCTGCACCCGGTTACACTCCGGGTCAGAAGGTTTGGTTGTCTACACGGGACCTTCCGCTCCGGGTGGAGTCTAGGAAGTTGGCTCCCAGGTTTGTGGGTCCGTTCTCCATCAATAAAGTCATCAATCCTGCTGCAGTCCGTCTCCGTCTTCCTCGCTCCATGAGGATCCATCCCACCTTCCATGTATCCAAGATCAAACCCGTTAAAGAGTCCCAGCTCCAGCCCTCCTCCAGACCCCCGCCGCCCCCCCAGCTCATTGATGGAGGGCCTGCCTACTCGGTTCATCGTCTCATCAGGTCGCGACGACGGGGAAGGGGTTTCCAATACTTGGTTGATTGGGAGGGTTATGGCCCTGAGGAGCGCTCGTGGGTCCCGGCTCGCCACATCCTGGACCCCGACCTCATCACCACATTCCATAGGGACCATCCTGATCAGCCTGGTGGGACGTCAGGAGCCGTCCCTAGAGGGGGGGGTTCTGTCACTACTTCAGCCACAATTTAGTTTTTTGTCACTTGTCTGTTCCCATATTAACTCTCTTGTCATTTCAGACCCGGCCACTCCCCCCTGCTCTGCACTCCCTGCTGATTACTTCCACCTGGCCTAACCACACTCACCTGCTCCCCATCAGCTATTAGCCCCACAATATATATACCGGTTCATTCCCTCAGTTCCCTGCCAGATTGTCTTTGTGTCACATAGCTCTTCAGCGTCCGTTTACTAACCTGCTACCTGTCTGTATACCTGCCTGCCTGTTCGTGTTTTTGACCCACCCTTTGGATTCTGGATTACCCTTTTGCCTGCCCCTATTGGACTTGTTTGCTACGCTACCACCTGGTTTGACTCTTATTAAACTTTGTTGCTACACCTGAAACTGCTTGCTGTCGTGCTATTGGGTTCTGGCCTGCCATTTTGGTACAATCCTGACATACATAAACTCTAGCCACATTGTTTTTAATATACTTGTTGAATCCTCTATTGACAGATTATAAGGTTAGACCTCTTCAATGTTAATCCAAAGAGTTGGGATTTCATTCAACTGAAAGCAACCCCGTGAAGGTCATGATTCAATAATAAAATACTATGAAGAACTACATTACTGGCGGGAAGGACAGAGCCTTGCAGCTGACAGATAGACAGGCACGCAGTGAGCAATTAATTTAACACAAAATTGTGCTTTGCCATATAACTCATTTGGCAAAGAGTTACTCAGATTCAAAGCCCATTAGGACATTAAAGGCATACTAAGTCATTCTGGATAATGTTTGTTGACAAATCACTTGTTGTCAAAATCAGTGAATATCTCCTCACACTCTGCTACCTGTTCAGACTGTGTGTTCGCTAAAAATAAATCTGGTGTTAATACACAGCCTAAGCTCTGTAAACTGGAATGTAAACAAAGCGGGCCCGGTCCCTTTGTTTATATACCATTTCACAGAGCCTAGGCTCTGTATTAACAATTTTTCTTTTCAGCGTGAACACAGAGATATTCAGTGATTTCTCAAAAAACATTCTCCAGAATTATCTAGTATGACTTTAAGGAAAAACCCTCGTTAATTTAAGGTACAGTGAAAGTCTTTTTGACATTGACTTTTGACTTTTAATATAATGCACACATTTATATACATGATGAATGTTCTCTTACTTTAAGCCTTCCCCTTGATAATGAAAAGGTTCAATGAGTGAGGGGAAAGCATTAATGAGTGTGTGGGATGCAGAAAAGTAATATTAAAGAAGCTGAGTGTGAGAAGGGAATGGATTAAGGACATTGTTTGGTGCCTTGCCTTCCATACCTCTGGCTGCCATCTTATCTCGCCCTCCAACAGAGGTCTAATCTGTTGGTCGAGCACGCCTGCAAGTAATTTCAATCCGTCAGACAGACAATGGTACTGCCACCTTGTTGTTCATCACGGATTACTGTAACTGTGCATCCTGTCCCACCCCTACATAGACCACTGACAAAGGACTTAATTGAATATCTGTCTATGGCTTATTTGTGTGTGTACCATGTGGGAACATGTGTAAACACAAGCTAAATAGAAGTACACATAAACATGTTTTCACATCCAGTAAGCACATTTAAGGCTACTAGTTCATTTATTCTGATTTTGAAAGTCAGGTATTACTTCTTCCAATCCTTATAGCCAAACTGTAAACACATTGAATGGACCAGATTGAGTTAAGTCTGTCTCTAAACTAACATATCATCACATTAAAGCACATAGTGAGGAGTGGGAGATAATGGAGTTCTTTTTTACCCTTGAACCCTAACCCTACTTTTCCCATTTGTTTATCAAATTAATTTAAACCAGTAGATTTGTTATGCTTGGGCTTAAATACATATAATCACACCATTTTAGCTTCATATTACACTTGTGCTTAAGCTAATTAATCCTCAATGTTTATCATGCATAAACAGCGATGGCTTTGCGTCATACAACAACAGAGTCTAGTAATTGTTATTAAAAAAAGCTAATTATTTATTGCCATCACAATTTACTTTGTCCAAAGACACATCGTCTCCTTGTTCTAGACAAACATTGGGGAATGACATTGAACGACATTGGTCTTAATGATACACATTGATGGTTTAGTACTCTTGGAATTAGTTTTGCTTTAAAAAAAAGACAAATCTGAGAAATGAAAAAAGAAAAAAAATCACATAATAGTGTTTAAAAATAAGTCAAAATAATGAACAATTTCTACAGAGAATCTAGCATTTGGCCAGTGGAAAAACAACACTGTCCAAGTTTGTTCTAAACTGAGGAGAATGTCTGTCTGGGCTTTCCAAAGTGACAGCTGTGCTTCATCTCATACGATGATGTGTTAAACAAAACACTGCCCACATGTTTGCCTTAAACTAAGTAGCCCTTAACTGCTTGGACAGACAGCAGGCTGTTGCACTTTATGTATTTGTTTATTTTTAAGATAAGGGGCCTCTTTTATGGATAAGCAGCTGACGCTCCAGCTCTGTCAGGCTGGGACAGGCTGAGGGAAGATAAAATAGAGTCTGTTAATCTGGTGCTGGTGAGCAGAAAGAGCGATGTTATTGACCTACGCTGGCAGCAATGTGTTTCAATTATACACCGCTATCCATTTGTCAGGCAAACGGAGCGATGGGGGGGGTGGACACGGAGTTCAGGCCTGGGTTAGAGTCATTCTCCATCACTTATGATGTGTCTTTGGAAAGCACTTTAATTGAATTACCCAATTTATTCTTCAAGCAACAATGCCCCGGTCCAGACCCATGACGTGAGACAATTAGATACAAGTTTAAAATCGGGCAGTTTACATACTTCATCTTTTCATGGTGTACACAGTGAAGAAGACAGCTAACTTATGGTGACTTTTCCCCTCCTCTTCATCTCGAATGAATTCTATTAATGCAAGTGGTGTGACTCTATCATGACAATTCTACTTTAAACCTTTTACAGCTTCAAGAAACGTATAATATGGAATTTGCGCTGTGTACATGCTGCTACCCCTTCCCGTGCACCATGCGTATGCCATCTTTAGGATTGCAACTGGTAATTTGTCATTGTAAAACTCCTAAAACTTTGGCTAAGTGGTCAATTGAGACTGTAATACATTGCACTGCATAAGCAGCTTAAAGATAACTTCAGTTGATGTACAAGCAGTTTACCCTTGACTAATGCTGAAACTTTCTGGGTATCTTGCTAATTCACACAATTCATCATAGCCCACATATAAGATCCACTCTGGATAACAAATGGTTGCTTCTGACTTTCACATCCAAATATCCACACTCTCTGCCTTTTTAGTCAAAAATTGCTGCATGTGCAAGGCACATTATCAAATCAAGGATGCAGTGGTTCAGTCAAGTTTTTTCCCCTTTGTTCAGCGTTATTATTATTTTTCTGACTTTGCGCATATTTTCCCTGATATTCGCAAATACTGCATGTGGTTGAGTGTGATTAATTTTAATCAAGTTCAATTTATTCTGGTGGAGCAGCTGGAGGAGGCCCAAGTGTTGCTTGCATTATGTCTGTGAGCTGTCTGACAAGATGGCCGTGCTGTCGATCACCTCAGCTCCAGTTCCAGGTGTAGGGAAGGTGCTTGTGTCAGATGCACACTGGCCTACTTGCACCCTGGCCCTCACACCTGGCTGTTCACCAAACCCGTGATTGTCTGTTCATCCATTTTTAGCAAGACAACAAGTCTCTCTGTCTGCCCCTACTATCTGTGTCTAATCAACAGTGTTGCTCTTCCAGTATCTCCACAGCTCATCTTGTTAAGGGCGAAAGAATAGTGGATATAAAATGTACTCTCTATAAGCATGAAATGTACACCAATTATGTTAATTTGCAGTGCTGCAGATGGCCCGGTGTTGATTGCAGCTTTAGGATCAGGAGAGGCAGTCTGAAATTTCAATGTGGGAGGCACGTGACACTCATTACTGCACAACCTCAACCAAATATCCCTTTTGTCACTCGTCATCCATCTGTGCTGACTGTCCTTGACAGATAAGACTGTGCAGAGTGTTAGGCAGCTAAAGAGTTGAACAACAAGCAACAGAAAAACTTAATGCGTAGTTTTAATAGGCAGTTCCCTAGTTAAATTGAACTTGTGTGTGTCTAAACAATGAGTAATACCATAATTAAGTCACCCAAAATGGTAGTGATCGGGAGATAGAGGGCGGAAAAAAGAGGGAAATGTCCAAACATATGATTATGCTATCTCTTACAAAGTAATCTTACAAAATAAACACATGCTGAATAATGACAGTAAATAGTCGTGATTGAGACATGTGCTTTTTGTATTTTGATTGTGTGTCATTTTCATCTGACAGTCTTCCTCATCGAGATATGATAGCTATCCGCTCCTAGCGTGCTAGCTCCTGGGGCAGGAGAATACGCTCCAAATGCCAGTCCTCTATGGGAACTGTGACATTCGAAGTGTGCCAAGGTGTGCCGTGTGTTGGGGAAAAGCATGTGCAGTCAGCTGTAAATTCATCATAGTCATCGGCCACGATGCTCTTTGTTCCGGCTATTGAGGCGTGTCAGTTTAGCCCCCTGTTTTCTGTTAGACCATGCTAAAGTGAACCCATGCTGATGTCCAAATGAATGGAGTTCTTTCATAGAGCCACAGCCATTGAACTCTGGAGACAGAATATAGCCTTAAGTCCTGCAACCTTTGTGGCAGGGGGTTCCTGCCGGGCATGATTCCTGTTTAGTGAATAAGTGGGGTAATTATGGTGCGGTTGGGGCCGTGCAGCAAATGTCACCAGCAGATAAACAGTGGGAGCAACCCTTCCGTAAAGGCCTGATTTATCCACCCTGGACCTCCTGTTGCCTGCAGATGAATTAGGAGCACTTGGGTGGAAAAAAACCCCAACTGGCTTCTTTTGATTTCACCGGAGTTCAAGGATGCGTATAATTGGAGAATCAGTAGTAAGCAGATAAGGCCCCAGGTTAAGCCTTAACTTTTTCACAAACACATCTTAATTCCTGTCTGAAAGGCAGCTGTAAGTTTGATCTATGGATGTCATGGTGAGGACAGTGCGTGTGTGAATAATATGCTATGAAAATTGGCCGATTTAAATGTTTCATACTGAATGAAAGCTGTTTCAATAGCTGCAACACATGCAAAGTGTAACTACTAATGTCAACTACAGGTGTAAAAGAAAAAAAATCCCTCACACTTAGTTTTATGTCTTCCCATTAGGGAGTGTGAATATTAAACTTCTGCATTCCAAGTCCCCTCCTTTGATTACCTGCGATTGGTGGCTGAAACCCCATCCATTGCACTCCATTAAAGAGTGCCCAGTGACGCGTGACTGCAGGCCGGCCTTTATAACATCACGAGCCTGGGGAAATGGGGAAATGGGAGCGCCGGGCGAGCGTCATTCCATTACCTGCTGTAATGGATGCCCCAGTATCTCCTCCTTGATTAGCTTTGTCTCGAATAACAATGATAGCTTTAAGTGTGTCTAATTGAGGCCGGGCTCGCCCTCCCTCTCTGCGTGAAAGTGCTTACTCATTTTGTCTGTCCTTTTAATAATTACATTATCATTTTACGCCCCTGCCGGTTCCTTGGGAAGTGGGCTGGCCGCTTGTGTTGAAGTGAAAGCTCATTATTGGAGCTGAATTATGTGCAGTTTATTGATCCCCATGGTGGATTATGGTGCTCTAAGTTAGTCTAGACAGAATAGTTAGCCATATGACGGAGAGGAAACATAGAGGCCCCAGGGGAAAGATCCCAGGGCTCAGTTAGCAATTAATGCCTGCCAGGTAATGGAATTTAAGTTTACACTAAATCCACCGATGCCTTGACATTTGAAGTGCCGTATAAAAAAACATTAGTCTAATGAGATGGTTCGAGGAGAGGCATTCTTTTACACGCTCTTCATCTCATCTGACCCCCCGGACAAGCACACAAATGCACTTCCATCACTGACCAATTCAGATACTCTTCAATTACTTAACACTTAAAATGCACATTGCAAAATAGTGTGTGTGCGGTGATTCTTATTTGGAGGTGTGTTTCCGCTCTCTTGATCAACCCAGAGCAGGTTTGATTGATAGACTTTTGGCTTGGTCCAATTTCCAGACAAGCTTTAGCTAATCTCCATCTTAGGCTGGCTGGTGTTTGAGCGGGGAAAAAGGCCAAAGTGCTGAGTAAGAAGGCAAGCAGGACATTCATCTCTATAAAGGTGACGGTCTCTTTTAAGGCCATCCATCAATATCTTGATGAACATGCCACATTACCGAAGGCATCACATCCCTGCCACCCAAGGCCAACAGCGTGTTGTCCTTTGGTTGACTTCAGCTACATGAAGAGTGAAGAGGTGGAGCTCGATCAGGGATTGACATTATTTGATATTGTGTGATGCTAATCGTTTTACCTAACCTGAGTGTCAGTTCTACAACATAACAATCATGTTTGATGGCTTACTTAAATATTAAATACAGGAATATGAACCTTTTTTAACAACAATATTTTTAATAAACAAAAGAACGCCTCAAGTTCTTAAATTTCATTCGTCATCTTAAGACATTTTCTTTTACATGAGGCGTTGTTGAGGCATCTAGGTCTGCCTCAAGAATATTAGCAAAGACAGATTGGCAAAAATGTTGATTCAACTCAGAAACTTCTGGAACACTAAGTAAACAATATCACAATCTGGCAAAATATTCAGATTCCGCTAGACAGATTTTGACAGTCGGTGCTACTGGGACATTTCGGTTGGTATCAGGAAAAGTAGTGTCAAAATTCAGCACGTCTGGGTGTCTTGAAAGAGGGTTGGTTATTTACTTAAATACAAAGTGGATTTATAACTAACAAACCGAAATGTCGACATTATATGTCCTGGTGTATAGGACTCACACAGACACATACACACACTTTATTGGGGCAGGGTGCCAGTTGCTAAACTCCACTTTAAAGGATGGCCTTAATGAAAATAGGATAGTCAGGCAGTGTGCTGCACCTGTTAATGCAGCTTTTGTGCATCATGGGAGCGGGTCTGGGAGCCTACAACTTTACCCTATAATGAGGCCAATATCTAGTTCAAAGCCTTTCTGTGCCTTTTGTGTGGTGTACCATGTCCTTGGCTCATAAGCCTTGATAATGTTAGTAAATACATACAGGGGCATGGATAAACTGAGCTGTAATCCACTCTGCTGCTAGATGGCAGAGGAAGGGAGATATAGAGGGGAGAGGAGAGGCGAGGAGAGAGAAGCGGCTGATTAGACTGGTTTTACAGCTCCTCCACCGACCTAGAAAAACACAGCAGCCCTGACCTTGCATAGCAGTGCCCTTATATATCTAATGATCTCTGAGTACCTTAATGATACAATGTGTTCTCTCTCACACCCCGTTCCCTCCATTTTGCGCATCCTTCTTTCGTGCCTACCCCCTCCATTCTCTCTCTTTGAGCACAAGCTTGTGCACACGCACGCCAGTCCACACACGCACACAAAGTACCTAGCCTTGAAAAACCCAGTCAGCAGTTTGGGCTAGGAGTCTAGCAAATGAGCTGTCCTATTGAAATAGAAAGGAGAGTGCTCTGTGCTGCAGAAAATGCTGCTATGGCAAGCCTAACAGAAGAGGGACGGAGGGAAAATTGCTTGTTCGGACAAAGAAACATGAGAATGTCCTTTCACTACAAATGTACCAATTTACATTTAGACAGAGCGTATTAGATCCATTTCTTCCATACTTTTTTTTATTTCCCATTCTCTTCCTCTCTCTATCTATCTCTCTCTCTTTTTTCTGAACTTCAACCATATCCCATCTCATTATGATCCATAAAACACCACTTAGTGCTGTAGGAGGGGGAAAATCTTCCGATTCAAAAATTGTATTTTCGTCATATATTCAGCACTTTCCTCTCCTCCTTGGTACTCCATTGATTTGAACACTCTGTGTGGTGGGACACCTGCAGTTTAATGGCGGTGACACCGTTATACAGCTCAGCGCTATTGAATCAAACATGACTAACCACCCATAGCACCTTTTTTACATTCTTAAAGTGGGTTGCTGAATATACTGTGTCTCCTATCCTATCCTACCAAGAGGAGAGTATTTTTATTTGGACTTGATGGGTCTCGGCGGATTGATTGGACTCACCGATCATGCAGTCTTTATTATTAAGCTTTTTGAATTCCCCAGCCATTTTGTCAGTGTGTGGAAAACAGCTACTACTAGCTTAAGTCATTCATTCTTGCGTCTAATTCCTTTTTTTCTTTGACCACTTTAAGCACAGACCTCCATTTGCTCCTGGTATTCCCCCCTTCTCGCTCTATCCGCCCACAGTAATTAAGATTCCATTCTGCTCTGAATGGGAATGTTAAGACGGAGGGTTATCACTGGGCCTCTATGGGGCTCACCCAATGAAACACCTATAGTGACCTCTGATTTACCCAACAGGGGTCCCTACCTCCCCTCCATATCCCTCTCCCTCTCATGGCCATCTTGTTGTGTGGTCCCCTCTCTTAAGGTCTCTCATTACTCTCTGTGTGAAGGCCTGGGAGGGGGCGGGGGGCTGCAGAGGAGGGCTTCTGTCCCTGGATGAGTGAGTGTGGATAAGAAGTTGTTTGAATTCATAATTGTGCTCTTGTGAAGGGAGAGATTTGTAAAGCAAGGATGGGTTCATTGTGTGGCAGTGTGAGTCCGGTGGAGGGTGCGAGGCAGCTCAAAGCTAATGTAATCTACGCTATTAGAGAGGGTTAATTAGCTGCTGAACTGGAGCCTGAAGAGCAGGCAGAGAAGAAGAGAGAGAGAGGGTGAGAGAGAGAGATAGAGAGAGTGTGAGAGAAAGAGAGAGTGTGAGAGAACGAGGGCGGGCAGCAGGGATAGAGAGGTCTTCAGGGAGTCATTAGAGACTGCTTGTTGTAATACAGCCACACAGTCAATAATGCTACTGCTCTGAGAAGTAGAAGAAAGGCAAAGAAAGACATTGAGGGAAAGAGTTTCACGCCATGAAAAAATATCTGGATGTCAGTAAACTCTGTTACTGGACATACATGTTTAAGGGTTACTGTAAGGGTTTTGTTTATACCCCAGAACTATGTTGTAGGCCTACAGGGATCAATTATCCATATACTGTAAATATAACATGACACAATATGAGCAGCTTTTCACAATTTTAAACCCAAAATAATCAGGGACCTTCACCATAAATCACAAATGACCTTTTTTGAAAGGTAAGATACCAATACCAATGCACTTTCTTAAATTATAAAATAGACTGCTCTAATGTAGCACTTCTCACTAATTCACTAAGTACACACACTTTTTATTGTATTTACTTTCTGTGGAGCCATCATTTAAGGATCATACAAGTGGGCCTTCCTGTTGGTACCAACTCTGTTGCGATGAACTACAGTATGTGTGATACTAAAGTGATGTCATATACTACAGTATATCCTCATGTACTTGTTCAGTTATTTTTCCGAGAGAACATATTGCATTGGTAAAAAGAAACGTTCAAATTCAAGTCCAAACACAGCAGAATATATGGTATCTATTATTGGCAGTCTAGCATTAGGTACAATGTGATGTTGACTGGGCAGTTAAACACTGGACATTACAACACAGCAATAATGGTTAGGATGTAATGATCCAATCGATGCAACCTGTTCTCCGAAGACCTCGTTTGAATGACAGTAATGACTCTTTAACTTGTAATCGTTGTCATGGTGAAAACCTTTCTTCTGTTGTCTCATAATCTACTTCAACACAGTAGGCCTCCGTCTTTTAAATTGTTCTTCCAACCAACAGAAGAGGTACTGGATTTATGAAAATGAAACCATGAAACACTAAAGTCATCGCTAAATTTGTCTTGAAAAATGTGTCTAAGCCAATCGAACAAAAAAATATCTACTTTGCTAATGAATGTGCCTTCTTCTTCTGCATTGAGCTTTTTAATAGTTGGTGTTATACCAGCACAAGAAGATGCCATGTTTTATTGAGTATATACGTAGATAGCCTAGTATCCACCATACTTACCTGCCAATGCCCTGCTGCCAAAAGGCCTGCATCATTTTCTGGTCAGTAGCTTTTCCATTGTTTACGGTGTTGTGCAGATGTAACATTCTGGACTTAGAGTAGCTCCAGTTGGAGCTCAGCTGGAGCCCTGCTAGCAGTCTATTTGTATCACTTTTGTCCTCTAGTAGTCCATCCTATGCTGGCTCTCTTGTCGCTCCGAGCAAAACTTCACTTAAGATGGGTAGTTGGTGCCTGTTCCCTTGGCATTTTAATGCAGATTAATTACTTCCCCTGGCCCAAGCGATCCATTTTTGTGTGTTTGTGGATGTTTTTTTTAAGCTTTCTCTTGACCTTGGGGTGAAGAAAAGAGAGAAAGAGAAAGGGAGCGGAAGAAAAAGAAAAAAAAGAAAGCCCTCCACGGTAGACATATACCCTCAATTTAATAGCAGAGTGAGGTGTTTCTCCGGCATCATCAGATCAATGGAGAGTAAATAGCCCACACTTCTTGTTCCACAGTGCAGTATTGATCTTTTCCTCAGCCTCTGCTTCCCTTTCCCCGGCATCTCGTGTCTTTCCAACCCCTGGGAGCGCGCTGATTGCCATAGATTGGACAAGCTAACAAGCGCATGATGAGGAACCAGGCTTTCTTTTTCTTTTCTTCTCATAGGCTGTTTCATTTTTTTTTCTTTATGGCACTGGCATGAACACACACACACTCACACGCACGCACACACACACACACACACACACACAGACACACACATACAAAGAGACAGACATACACACAGGGACTTACAAACATCAGATCTACACAGCTCGGCGCCATGGAGGAGTATGCTGTTTCTTTCTTGTTCCCTCTTGTTGTTCCTGGATGTTCTATCTTCTATCTACACTGAGAGGATCTACTGTTTAGCTGTGCCATGTGTCTTTGGGATGTTTTGCCAAGCTGATGGGAGTATAGCAAC
Organism: Ammodytes marinus; assembly: GCF_949987685.1. Lineage (NCBI taxonomy): Eukaryota > Metazoa > Chordata > Actinopteri > Uranoscopiformes > Ammodytidae > Ammodytes > Ammodytes marinus. The sequence continues at coordinate 15,358,346 of NC_137231.1, read as the reverse complement.
TTTAACTACAGAGCAACTCAGAGATGCCTTGTGTTTCTTCACCTCACTGGGTGGGAACATTAATTTTTGATATTTTTTTTTTCCCATAGCTGGCACCACGTTTGTTCCAGAATCTTCCATGGCGGCATGTGGGTAAGTTCAGTGTCAAACGCAGCAGCAGTCAGCTTGACAAAAAAAAGTCCAGAACAGAGGGGGAAATAGGGAGGAGAGATGTAGCAGACAAACCCCTCCCCACACACACACACACACACACACACACACACACACACACACACACACACACACACATCCCAACAATGTTGATTTTTAATGCATAGGCAAATCTGGGGTCAGGCAAAAGATCATAGGGTTGCGTGCACGTATGTGGTGTACACTGACGGAAAATCATTGGGTATTTAAACCTTGCCTCTTATGTGTGTGTGTGTGTGTGTGTGTGTGTGGGGGGGGGGGGTTGTTTTTCCACGTGTGTGCAAACATGCTTGTGTTTGCATGTCTGATCGCATTTCTGCTCAGCATGCAAAAGTTGTAATAAATCATGTTGAGTGGGTTGGGGGGGTAAGAGAGCTTCATATGCTGCCCGGTGGCTCAGGATCAATATGAAGTATGTTTATTGAATCCAATAGTTGTGTTTGTGGAGAAGGGGGGAATAAACCAGCTGGAATCAGTGATCAGATGTGCTTTTAAGGCTCATTAGCAGCATGTTGGGCATATAGATCTGCTTATAAACAGCCCTCTGGATTGGACAAGTTTATGCTTGAACACCGGCATCATGATGCACTTGCATATCGCATTTGATCATCTACTTAGTATTTCTTCGATTTACTTTTTGTCTCCACACAAACTTTAAATGACTTTTCACTTGCAACTGGTTCTGTGTTTCTTTAGCTGCCTTAATGTAGAGGTGTTAGGAGTGTAGTGTTATTTCTTTATATATATATCTTTATTTATTTGTGTATTTTTTTCTTGAGGGTTTCTTTTAAAGGATGATAACAAGCCCAAGAGTCCTGACATAATATGTTCAACATTGAGGAAAATGTAAGTTATAGAAAAGTCATATTGAGGTAAATACAATATAAACTGGGATTTTAAAATCTGATCTAATCTAACATCTTTCTAATAAAATATGGCTTGAAAGACAAACAGTGAACTTTGCTCATGCAAAGAATGGCAAAGACAGTGTCCGGTGATAGTGGTGCATTCAGTTAAGTCAGTGGCAAAAAAATGATTTAACAGCTATTTGGTATTTGATATTTAAGTTTATCTTTATTTTTTATCACAGCTGCAGTTTCTGTTCATACTTCCAAATTCAAAATAATACCCCATTCAATACCAAAATCTAACTAATTGATCAATCCCAATGGTAGCTTTACCTGTCGTTATATTTCATCCTCACCCACCGCCCCATCTAACACACACAAAGCTCTTCTTCAGTCCTCACTCTCTTCTTGGCTCCTTGTGTTTGCATGTGATATTTTAGGTGACTCTGGGAGGGATGACAGTTCTAACTAGGCCTATTAGGTAACCCTCAGGGTGCCCTCAGCACTGATTTGAGCACCATTAATTTTCTATTATGGAGTGCTAAAGATGTGCCCCTGCACAGTCATTCACCTGGCTTATTGAGTCTCGCACACACCAATTGTGGACTTTTCCAGGGCAGTGTTGCTGAAGGTTTAGTGCGACCCCTCTAGGGAGCTAATTTATTATTTGCAGATATTGATCTGGCAGGCTAGGCCAGCCAAGCCGTGGCCGATGTTGACTCTGCTCTGGCCTGTGGCGACTTTAACCCTTTCCTGACTGCAGTGGACGCACACCAGATGGATGTTCAGTGGCTGTTGCTATTACTTATTGTTTCAATTCCTTTGCTTGTCCGATGGTTCATATATTGAAATGTGGAACTGTTGGAACTGGAAGTCATTTTGAATAAAGAGAGGATTAGATTTTATCTGTCAAGGCTTTTCTTTTTCTTTGCAAACAGACAAGTAAGCAGACACACTTCCGCGCAAACACACAATCTCACACACACACACACACACACACACACACACACACACACACACACACACACACACACACAGACACACACACAGACACACACACACACACACACACACAGACACACACACACACACACACACACACACACACACACACACAGACACAGACGCACAGTCTGGCCTGTCCAAGGGAAATAAAATCACAGTTAAGAGGAAGGAAACAAATTTAGAAGGTCAGACAAAACATTTATCAAGCTGTGTGTGTCTGGTGGGTAAATAGCAAAGGGACAGTAAAGGGCATGACTCTGAAACCACCAGATAACCACAGCAGATCATCACACACAGTTTCAAGATTCACTGCCGAAAGGGATATTTCTCAGAGGGTTGCCTTCCGAGCATTTGCTAATATCCTTTCTCCTGTATTGCCGTTTTATTTTCAACATAAAACTGAGTTATAACAGTGTCCACCCATGTGGCCAAAATAGATGTTATCATAGAGAACGAGGGAGAAAATAAACCATACATTGACAACTTTAATACAATGAAACAATGAACACAATGGGAAATAATCAATGTACAAGTGAAATCCCATTTTTTCCAGACTGTCTCATTAAGATACATACACTTATGTGCATTTTGATATGGGTTTAAACTTGCACATCAGAATTATTACCAGAGTCTTCATAGTCCTCATAGCATTCTAAGTGACTGAATATAATATGTAATAACATATCCAGATGTGTTATTCATGCATGTGTGTATGAATTGTTTTTGCAGGTAGATTTTCTATGCTATTGCTATGTGCTTATCTTGAACATATACACAGTCACACACTCATACTGGATGAACCTGCACTCCAGTAGTAGTCGCGCACACGCACACGCACACGCACACGCACACACACACACACACACACACACACACACACACACACACACACACACACACACACACACACACACACACACACACACACACACACACACACACACACACACACACACACACACACACATGCCCAGGGACCAATAAGTTACTTCCCACAGGCCTCCTCAAGGCCCTGCTACAACATGAGACTCAGCCTGGCCCGTCGTCCCAACCCTAATTGGTATTTAATGCTCTCACTGAACCTCAGAGGTCAAACAGCAGTGTGTGTCTGTGTCTGTGTGTCTGTGTGTGTTAATGTTTGTATAAGGGTGCTGAGCCAAGTGTGTCACAGGAGGTAGTACTAAGAAAAGGACGGAGGGGAAAGCTACAGTTTTCACAACTATGGGGGTGTCTTGTGACGACTGCTGGGTAGCCTGAATAGAGAGTGAATGATGATAGATGTCCAAAGAGGAATTATGGGGGATAATAGACCACCATTTTCCTTCACACTGGTTGTTATGATAGCATTTTACCTGATCTTTATGGCCTAGAACATAAAATAAAGGTCAGGAAATTTCCCAGGGATGAAAGCGCCTCCAACCAATCCAAATTTGTCCATACTCCCTCTGTAAAGACGATTTCACGGTTGACAAGCTTGTCTCATGTTGAATTTGGCGTAACCTCAGAAGTTGGCCCATATTCATCTTCCATATTCATGCGAGTCTGAGGTGGAGGTCGGAGAGAAGACATCGCTGATGAGGAAACATGGTGGAGTAGATTTTCCACTGTTTTTCGCTGCGTAGTCTCTGCTAATGCTGTTATGAAAGAGTGGGCAGTCTGCCCACGGAGCTCTGATGGGGACGAAGACAGAGGAAGGAAGCAACATCATGCTCCCTTTGTCTCGTTCCATGCCACTTCCAAAGCTCAGTTGTCTGCCCTCTTGCCAAGGAGCACAGTCTGTGGAGACGCTCATCACAGCTGTCTACACTCAGGGAGAGGAAAGGAAAAGGAATTTTATTTTTTATTTAGTCTTAAATACAGATGGTGGGGACTGAGATATTACCCATTGGTGATTTCATATCTGTCAGTGCTTCATCTCCCAGATCAGTCCGCTATGAGTAGACAGCAAAGGTGTGGTTGCCTTTTTATACTGTTTTACAGTAAAGCTATACTTTGTAACCTTGCTTTTTGGAGTGCACCTCTAGTAGAAAATGCAGTGCCATTGCAGTGTCTTTTCCTACAGCAATTCCCAGAGATCCTTTCAAAATGAAACTAGCCTCACCTTGAACAACATCCAAAATAAAGCTTGGCTTAAGATCGAAGAATGTTTTTTTCAATCAGGAACAATGTCATCAGAAACGTATCAAGGTGTTAGCAAAGCGGGACCCGCTTTCTTTACATTCCCTTTGTTTACATACCAGTCACCAGATTGTTTTTCTCCAGCATGCACACAGTACAGACAGGTAGCAGATTGTAAGGAGATATTCACAGATTTTTACAAAAAGTGATTTGCCAACAAACATTCTCCAGAATCGCTCTGCCCACCTTTAACTTGAGCAAGGGCAACATATGAACCCATATGATAGCCAACCAGCAGTTAGGTACTGGCAGGGAGCGCCTTGTTAGCTCATCTCCTCTTTGCCAAACTTTTTTGGGGCGGGGAGGGTTACTTTCTGGAAGTTGTGGTCTCCTTATTGACTGCTCTTCCATGTCTTAAAACTGTAATTAGCACTAATGTTATCCAAAGCCTGTCTGTGGTTTTATATGTGTCCCGCTATAGTTTCAAGTCACTTCCTGAGTACATCATTCTGGCTCCAAAGTAGCGAAAGTTGGCAGAAGACAGTAGCGAATCAAACTAGTATTTACTGTAGATGATAAGTCATGAATCAAACATCAGTCGTTATTGTGGACGAAAAGCTATTGAAAAATAATATAAAAGAAGCGTATTTTAAATTTAAATCCTTATTAAGTAAATATGTTATTATCAGACTTGAGCCACTCTCAACTGTTTGTGATGTGACAGACTGATTGAATATGAAGAGGTACGCCTCGATTGAACATAACCAAAGTGTGAAATTTAACATTCAGATTTTTCTTACTAAAATTGGTACATGATCTTGTTTTATCATGAATAATGCTTTTTTTTTATTGGATTTAAATCCATTATAGAGCTTTGGAACCTGTGCCATCACAAATTGCTCTATATGTAAACGGAGTAAATGTGGTTCTAAAGCAATACACTTGTCAATAAGCATCAAGCAGCCGCCGCTGACGTGCCTGCTGTCTCATCAGTAATCAGGCCAATCTGTTTTAGCAGAAAATGGCCATACACGGCGGAGCATTGATGGAAATGTCTCATTTCAACTTCATGGTGTCTTGAGAAGGCAAAACAAATCAGCAAATGTTCATGAATTTGACAGCAGAAGCGTGGAAATTCCATGACAACTAGTTGGATTTGGTGTGCTGAGTGCCAGCACTTTGCATTAAGTTTACAGTAAGCACTAATTGGATACTACCTGGCTCTACATCACTAGGAGCTCTGAACAGGATCAAGATCTGGCTCTGACTAACAGCGAGCGCTCTGGTGCTGCTGGCTGATTACCCTTAGCAAAGAGAAAACCGAAACGTAGATGAGGAAAAAAATCCCCTCTCTTCTCTCGCACAAGCCCTTGGCCCTATTGGCACTGTGCTAGCTTTTTTGATTTTTCCTGATGTCCCTGAAATTGATTTTCAGCCATGATTGCATCGCCTCTCTGAGGATAATCAAAGATTTTGAATAATTGCTCCAGTATGTCTGTGCAATGGGGAGTAACAAGAAGAGTGGCTACTTCTCTTTGCTGTCATCTGTAGAATGATTTTAGCTGAGCACTACACTATGACTTCACAACATACCTCTCAAATGGCTCCCAGTTGCAAGCATGACACCATTTGTTTCATTGGACATGCCTAATAACATCCTGTCTAGATTTGGTAACGACAAAACATACCATCGTGTCACAGCTTTTTGGAAATCTGTCTGACTTTGTACTGTCATTAAAAACTATTATACAGGAAATGCATATGTAATCACTCATTATTTCTATTTTGGTTTTGAGAAAAAAAAACATGAAAAACTTAATTGACTTATCTTATCCTAGCTGGTTGATACACAGTTAAATCAGCCTTGAAAAAAATCAGATCCCTGTTACGCAAGTTTGACAACACTTCAGCTCTCAGTAACATTTTCCCTGCTTAATCTAGCTGTCATTGATTTAACAACATCCAGAGGAAGTGGGTTTGTGCTGTTTTTCCTGGCTGCCTCGTATAAGAGAGACATCAGCATCCTGGAGCCACCCTTTTGTGCCACAGTGAAAGATGGTCTGGCGTTTAACGTGGGAATGTAACCAGTGTGTATGCGATGGGGAGAAACAGATTGATTAAAGGGCCAGGGAAGATTAATAAGCTGCACAGGGCAGTTATGACACCCATTGTTTCACACATGCCCTGCAGAGGTGTGCCTTCCCTAAATGCATCATTGTCTAAAATATTGACCTAAAGCAAATCATTACTCTCTTTCTTGTATGTGCCCGCTCCGCTTTCAGAAGGAGGTTTCTAAACAATAATAAACTGTTTCACCCCTTTTTTTATTTTTCAAGAAACTAGCTCATACGGTATACATTATGTAGGTTTTTCTACAAACTTAAACCTTAAAAAAACGCTTGGAAGGGGAACAATGTAAACCCCACATAATAATACCAGATCAGATAACTATAGATGAATTTGTTGTACAGCATTAGACAATAGCCAGCAATTATTGTCAGTCATAAAGATATGTTCAACATAAAGTTGCATACACTGACATATGTGTTACTGTTCAGGCATAATTTATTTTAAATTAGTTGAAGGGAAATAGAGAGACCACCACTGATAGCATAATGGATTTGGGATGGCATTTTGGCTTTTAATAAACAAATAGTGAAATCAGCAGAATAAAATAAAACTTGTATAATCAATCAGTGTTCATTTAAGGTATCGTAATTAGAACAAACAATTGGATTAATCTAGCATATTCACCATCAACAGCTTTTTGGATGTTGTCACGGATGGGAAAATAATGCTTTGCACAACACAAATCTTTCACGCAAAAATGTTTTGAGTGCTAATGGCATTTCTGTATGAAGAGTGAAGTGTATTCCAATTAGTCAAATGGCAAAGCTTGATGTTATCTGAAATTGGCTTTCATGTGAGATTTTCTACCCTTCTGTTACTAGCTGGAGGCATGGCTTTGTTCCCTTTTCTATTTAATTTGCTGCCAACCTGTTTTTATTTATTTCTGTGGTTGCAGAAATTGCCTTTTGACCTTGATGATTACAAAAAGTAAGTGAATTGAAAAGGCATTGATATCCTGAATTCACTGGGCTGGTGCACAAGGTTATTCATCTTCCTACCATCGGTGCGGTTTCAGTTTTGCAATGGTCAGATTTTAGTTCCCGCTTTGCTGTTTTCATTATCTTAAGAGAGCAGAGGAGAGCTCTTGGCCAGCGACCCTTATAAACTTCCATTTCCAATTCAGTAGACTAGCACATGGACACACACACACACACAGACACACACACACACACAGACACACACACACACACACACACACACACACACACACACACACACACACACACACACACACACACACACACACACACACACACGCACCATTAGATTAGCGACAGAGACATGCCACCTCCCTACACAGACACACACACTTATACTGAAAGCTGTGCTTAGTAGAAACATACAGCATGTTGGCCTCCAATAACTCATGTATCGATTTGTCATTACTTTATTTTTTGTGGTTATTTCATCAAAAGTTAGATCATGTGATATCACCTTGAAGTTCAGGGTAAATCCTTCATTTTTCTGAATTTTTAGGCTCTAGAAAAGAATAACTATTTAATTTGCAAAAGCGAAAATAACTTCTGTTGTAAATATAGCATAGTGTATAGTATCAAACTGGACCAGGGTTAATTGATGGCGTAATGAAGTGACAGTACAAATAATAAATACTTACGAAAGTTTGTGTCAAGTTAGTCTGTAATAAGTGTACGTGGAGCCTCTAGAAAACATGTGTATACCAGTTAATAACAGTTCTTTTAATAACACTCCACCATACAAATGAATGTAAGGACAAAAACAGAATAGCAAACGATTCCAGTTTTGAGTTCAGATGAGATTTGGCTCGAGTTACAGCTCATATCCCCTTTCCTTTCTGTCTCACAATTTTGCTCTCCTGCTCCCTCTCTCTCTCGCTCACACACACGCGCACGCACGCACGCACGCTCGCTCGCTCGCAGGCACGCACACACGCGGTATAGCCATAGCACTTTGGACACCTGTAAAATATGGAAGTAATGATGTCTATAGTGGATGAATGGCTGAATGAGCCTGCAATAGGGCTATATAGTACCATGTTCACCTTGGGGTCACTCATTCGATTCAGGGGCTTCTAGGTAGTGATCTGAAATAATTTCCATCTAATGGTGGAGTAGAAGAGAGGGAACCTAGCAAAAGGAATCTCAATGGTCCCTGGGCTCTTGGTTTCCTTCATAATACAGAGTAAACCATTAAACCCACAATTGCTTCCTAAACCTGCTGCTGTACTGGGAAAATCCCTCGGAGTGAATTTAGTGGTGGGAGTCTTTATGTACGAGTAAGCGTGCCTCTAAGAAAACTGAGTTATCTTGTGCTTACATTAGCAGCGCTGGTGCACCTCTCTTTTCTCTATTGTACTGTTGGCAACCCATTCCTGGTTGTTGGAGAAGAGAGCTTTAGTATTCTAGCAACCGAGAAGACATGTCAACACCTTACAGAAGACTCTCTGCCGTGGAATTATGGATAGATGTGAAATGATTTTGCTGTCATATCACATTCCCCACACTATGTAGGTTTATTCTCGCCATCCCCAAAATTCTCTAATCGTATATGCTTCCTATCCGTCATCACGGATCCACTTATCCGGCAGCTGGCAAAATATGAAACAATCTTTTTCCTTCTGCAAATATTAGAATATGTTCCACACTGTAAGACTGTAAAACATCAACATTGTTTCACTTATCAATATTTTTTTATATTTTTGCTATTCACTTTGTAACCGATACTTCGGTACTCTCCTCTTATTTTGGTGATTGTGAACCCTTGAATAATTTACCTTTGTCATATTTCAAATATATTCAAACGAGAGAAAAAAAATGCACTTGTGTATATGCAGTGAACTGTATTGTGTTGTGTTGCATGTGTGAATAGGATGGTGGATGAAAGAGAGGTGAGGGGGGCTGTAGGGAAGGAGAAGTTGATTTTGGCTCTCCAGTGTTTCAGTGTGTTTTCTCTGCTGCCCTCTCAAGCATAAGAGAGGCCCGGTGGGGGCTCGAGTGTATGTGAGGCTGGAGTAGCACAGGGAGCACGGGGCACTGTGTAGGCCGAGGCTCAGCATCTGCCAGCCACAGACTGTCCGTGGTTTGTTCCTTCTCCTGCACATTCTTATGTAATTATCTGTGATAAACTCCTCTGCAGTCAAACCACAAATCCGCGTCCGTGGCCCTGGCTTACAGAACAGCTCGGAGAAAGCCACATGCACACACACATACACAGGGCCTTGGATATGCATTGACTTATGCACAACACACATATCGAGATCCACAAATGTGCTTCCTCATACACCTACACACACACACATACATTCACACAAACAAAACTTTGGGCTGCAGTGCTAAAGTGGGTTTTGGAGCCAAAGGAAGCAAAGGTATAATCCTGGCTTCCAGATTGACACTCAGCAGAGTTGAACAGACTTCAGTGTTACTGTCGTGTCCAGCACTTTCCCCTCTAAATACTAACTTCCTCAAAGTCCCCATGACAAATACCCTGCCGATGTCTACTATGCCAGGATCGGCAATACAAGAAGTCCTGCTGCCTCTATTCCCTGGCTGTGAACAACTTTGACTATAAACTCAACCGACAGAAGTTCAATACATTATGACCTCCTCTGGTGTCTTTTCCTATCGCCTACCTTGGAGATAGTCTTTATTATCATTCTAATTAGCCGTCCGTGCCTGCACATTGTTAGGATAATCGTATTTTGTACCATATTTTGCTACAAATTGGGGCACAAAAAATGAAGAACAATGGCCTGGTTTTGAGTTCAAAGAAATAATAACCATATTATTCTCTTGCCATGTTTTTTTTTACAAGGGTTCTTGGATCTTCGTTTTGCTGTGTATTATCTAGTCTGATGCCAGCAGAACAGGGGCAGGGGATGACAATGGAGTGGTGTACTGCGGAAGACTGAAGGCTGTGCCAGCAGGATAAGAGAGTGAAAAACAGAGGAGGGTGGGGGTTTCATTAGCATAACTAGCGGGATGCCCAGAACCTTTCTGGAGTGGCATGTTTACGGCACCAAGCTTGGCAAGAGCACACTCATTTTTATAGTCTTTATTAAGTAGACAAGGGGAGGCACAAGCAGGATTTGGGATATTGTCGATGTGTGTGTTTGTGCTTACGTGCATGCGTGTGTGTGCAAGTGAGCCTGCTGTTCTGTGCGCGTTTGGCTGTTGTGTTGGGGTTTGCATGTGTGGGGTCTGAATGGAGGGTGCGCTTGATTTCGGCAGCTGTGTGGCGGCATTTTGCCCAACTACTTTTACTTGTTTGTATTTTGGCTTAAGTGCCCTTTAAAAGCAATGAAATGGAAAGTGCATTCATAAACCAATCCTCCAAGAATGATCCCGTTTCAGCCGACCAGAGAATGGGGCTCTTTGTTGTGCTCTGGACCCTTTCATCTCTCTGAGGTCATTTTCACAGAGCAAACAGGGAGACTCATTATCAACCTGCACCTGAGAGGTCAGAACCTGAACTCTCCCCCTCCCTCCCTCCCTCCCTCCCTCCCTCCCTCCCTCCCTCCCTCCGTCCCTCTATCCCTCTGTCTGCCCTCCACCCTCCCAACCCCCCCCCCCCTCCCTAGCCGTGCCTCCCGCTCAGCTGTACCCCTGGTCCGCACTCGGGTTTATTAGCGCAGAACATCTTTTCCAGTGACTGAGCTTGCCCTTATTGTCTACAGCGGTCAGGGTCAAGTCAAGGGCGCTCAGCCTAGATTGGAATCATTTGTCACATAGTCCCGGACTGGAGTTGATTTCAGCAGAGGGCCGTGGTATGAGGTACACAGCGGTTCCAACCCCACCTCTGACACAGGGAGCAAGGGAGAGCAGCAACCGGACTACGCAGATGGCCTCAGCATATTACAAAGCCACTGCTTGCCAAAAACAGCTCCTCCATTTCCCTTCTTTTTTTTTTTTTTTTGCTTGCCGATATAACGGTATGGTAATGGGATTGAGAACGTAAATAGGACTTGGGATGCCGAGACATATGCCTCTAAATTTGGATCCATTTCTGGGACCTCTGGCTTCCTTTAACTGTCCAAAATAGTCTATTAAGTTTCTATAATAATGACTTCACCATTGTAAGTCAGTCATGAAAAAATATTTATTTTCAGTGGACTTATTCGTTAAATGATGTAAACCGGGCAAAGTGTAGCAATTTGGTCTGGGAGCATAGGAAAGGTTTTTTTTTTCTCTCCACCTCTCTTCATGGTCAGCAGGAGCTTGCATGAACAATGGATCGTGCTGAGGTAGCATGTGGAAAATGACTTTAATACACCATATAGAATGGCTTATTGCTTTGGTCAATAGGAGTGCAGTGAAGATGGTGTATCCTGCCGCTTGGGAAGGTTAGACCTGTCAAAGGACCACTGTGACTGATACCCAGACCCTGCTTATGAGGTCCGTAATGGTTGTGCACATGTGTGTACGTGGTGGTGGGGGGAGGGCTGACTGAAAAGCAAAGTTATAAAGGTTACATATGACACACATCTTGCCATTAAGCTTTAGATTAGCCCATATTTTTTCTTATTTCTTTTTATATCTTAAGCTATTTCATACATGGCACAATACGATGTTGAGGTGGCACTAATAAAAGTGCTATGCCATTAAACACTGTGAAATAACAAACATTAACAGAACTCTGAATCAAATAAACAACATGTTTTTTTTCAGCAACCTACTAAAGAAAAAATAAATAGTGAAAAAAACAAGGGGAAATGAAAGATTGAGCATTGGGACATTTTAGCTTGTTTTCCCTCAGAGAGGGCAAGTGTGGAGGTGAAGGTCACAGAGAGACTAAGCACACAGCTCATAAACAGCACAGCTGGAGGAATCATTGAAATATAGCCCTTTGTTTTCTCTGGGCCGTAATTGGCCCTGGAGCCTTCTTCCCCTTCCCGCTCACCCGGTTTCTCGCTGTCTCGCTCCCTCCATCTATCTCTTTCTCTGCACGTGTTTTGCACCAACGCAGTGCTGTTAAGAGACCCAGGCTGCAAAGTCTAATGGCTTTGGGGTTAAAGGGCACACCTGCGGTCGCAGAAATAATACACTATACAATAAATGCAGAAAAACATAAACAAACATACTGGGAAATAACAGCCATACGATACCCCTTTCCTTGACTCAGGTTTTGGTTACCTATAACTGCGATTAATACAGTGATTGTTCATTCTTTGTATTATAGGTCAAACAATATCATTTCAGAATACGTTTTTCAAATTGAAATTGATTGAAGGTCAGAAGTGGGTTCTGTTTTTTAAACCACAAGAGAGGTAAAGAAAATACTCATTTCTGTACAGTCAAAGGTCAGCTATATTGTATTTAAAATGTTCTACTTCCACAAAACAACATGACATAGTCCTCCTCATAGTTCACCATGTTATGTAAAGCAGCTAAATGTTATTCTTAGTGCCCTTTTCATAATTGCTTTAGAAAATGGTCTCACTAGCTAGGGGTCAGCAGATCTCTTCATTCGTCTTTTCTTTTTTTGTCTTCTGTTCTTTTTAACTGTGACTTAAACAGAATGCTTGGTTGGTCCAAATCATCTGACCTAGGTCCTGGAAAACCCATGGGGTCAGTTTCAACAGATGTCGAGAGGTCATCAAACACTGAAGTATTCCACATGCGTGTGTTAAAAAAATATTCTCATAATGACAACAGGTCAGAGAGAAAAAGGAGCATGCATAACTTTAAAGTTAATTACAGAATTAAACACACGGCATCATGCCATTTTTTCCAAGTTGTATTCAGTGCAACTTTAAAAATTGAGTCTTAAATTGAAAATCTATTTCATTTGTGAACAAATATCAACAATAAACTGCACTGTTGACAAAACTATCTACTATTCATTTAGCACATAGGAAAGGACATTCATTTATGTCAGTGTTTTCCATATTTAAAAAACGGCCACACAGGTGGTAAGTTTTGATGCGTGTATCTTTTTTATTGGTGTAATCAAATGCCTGCCCTCACAGTACGCTAATTTTTATTAAGTTACCAATGGTGGAACACCTCTTGAGGGATTAGCTGTGGCAGACGGCTGTCGCTCCTCCTGACTGGAGGCTGGAGATCTCTGAGTAGAGAGGAGAAAAACAGTATCAGATCCAGCCTGAGATAGCAGGGCTTTGCCGTATAATTACCATGTTAACCCAGATGATTCTCTCTGATCTCTGCAAACATCAGGGCACAGGCCCCGCCAGGCCGGCTTAGGCACGGATCTGTCACAGTGCACTGTGGGACACTGGATGTATGTTAGCTTGCTACAAATAGGACTTTTGGTGTGATGTGCATATGCTTTATTTTAAACCCCCTTGTGTGTTTTAGTGCACACAGTTAGTACGGGCGCTAACATTTTCAAACCCCAGAAATGTAGATTCTAAAGAAATATGCAAATATTCATATGAAAGGCCTGTATGAATCGAGGAACCTTGCCTCATTGTTCCTGTTTTAAAATTAATAAAGCCTTGCATACTTAAGAAATAATTTCCTAATCTCCAGCATGCTGTAAAATATGCTAGGGAAAATTCAAAATGACATTTTTCTCTGGAGACCTTATTGTTTTAAAGTCTTATTTTTTTCCCGTTTCTTCAGATTTGTTAATTCTGTTATTCTACAGCAAAACCTCTTTTTTTTCTAAACCAACACAAAGTAGGGATATATGAGATCTGAGACCCCTTTTCCTTCATTGAGTGTTATCCCCTAGTATGTGAGTGGAGATTCTGTCTTTGGTTGCTTGCTTCCTAAGCCTTATTGATCTGTGGGCGTTTTTTCTCCCCCATTCTCCAAAGTCACTAAGCTTGCATCAATTCATCTTAATCTGTTTGCTCCTTAAACCCGGAACAAGGCATGTCTTGTTTCCTGGTTGTAGGAGTCTCTCGGCTCGCTTCCCTCACATCCTTCCTAGCTGGGCTTCTCCTGGGTGGCAACAAGAGGCTTTTCATATCGAATCAAGTGTTATTGAGTTCCCCCCACACACCTCTTATATTCCCCCCTTTTCTTCATTCTCTCCATCTCCTTTTTTTCCTCTCCTCCATCCACTTTTAACAAAGCATTCCTTTAATGACTGTGGGATTACGGGCCAACCTTTTGCAGCCAGTCTGTAGAGTTGCCTGTAATCTGACCTCATTACATCCCCTGTGACAAGCTCCTGGGTCACCACAGAGTGACTACACCTTATCCTTCTGAGAGGCCGAGTGGCACCCAATACCCCCCTACCCGAGAAGACACTCAGTCAACCAAAGCAGGCATCCAGGCCACCCTTTTCCTCTCCGCCATACCTGTCCACCAAAGCGTATGATCCCTTGATCCTGTTCCTCTTCCCTTAACTTCTCCTCCGTTACACCACTACAAGATGAATGGTCGTTTGTGGGCGCAGATGAGAACACAATTGTGTGGGTCCAGGCATGGAGGTGACACTGATAAATGCGGAAGGAACATGTTCCACACATACCTTGTTTTTTTTGACAGAGGTAGGTTAGAGCAGCAGGGCCTCCTCCTGAAAACTATGCAGCCTCACTGTACTGTTTCCCCCCCTTCCCTGTCTGGCCTTACATAATGTAAGACAAACACAAGTTGCCTTGGATCTGCTTGTAGAAACTGCCTCAATGGCATTGATCCAATGATAACCAGCTCTTTTAAAATCTAGATTGAAATGCAATGAATCTGACACTTTTTTTGTCGAACAGCACTGTATTTTCTAGCACACAACAACAAAACAGTACCGTATGTATTTAAAACACACCTCAATAAAATCAAAGTGTATTTGATAATAGGTGTGTATGTGATTACATCTGTTAAAACTAATAAATGGTGCATGAGTCTCTAAAACAAACTTTATTATCCTCTCTCCCTACCTACTATACATTTATCCCTTGTTTTATCTTGCCTTCTGTGACTCCAATGCTCCTAGAGGCCTCCCCTTCTCTCTTTCTCTTTTTCTACCCCATCCCCTTCTTCATCCCTTCACTCCCCCTGCATGTGTCCCTTCATACCAACAGAGTTTGAGGGGCAGGTGTTGACAGCTAGCTGGCATGCTGTCAGGCCCTCTATGCAGGATTGTGCGGTTTGCACTGTGCATGGGAGAACGAGGGAGGCCAAGGCAGGTCCATTACATCACCCCCATCAACACTGATTGGGCTCAGGACGAGGGTCCGTGCAGGCTCACGAGCGGTTGGCCTGGCCCGGCCCATATGCCTTTAATACAGGAACAGATGTGGAGCGCAGACCCTGAGCTCTCACTCCCCATATTCTGTCCGTCTGCCCTACACACCGCCTCAAGCCAGCCATGTTGTCCTGGGCCGTACTTAGTGGGCTAGTGGGCCGCTAGTTAAACAGGTTTAATGGGAAACTAACTGGCATGCTTGGATGGTTGGTTGGATTTTTTTTATTTTATTTCATAGGGCCTTCCTCCAGAACTTTGCTTTGTTCTGCACGGGAACAAAAAGGGGGAAGGCAAGAAAAAGTCCAAAAGGCGATGACAGAAAAATGAATTGTTGGCAGATGATACCAAACTCATATATCATCAAGCCTTTTGGGACATGGTTTCTTTTACAAACACACCAACTGGACCAAAAGAGGTTTGGGGGAAACGCGTCAGTTGATATCTCATCACTTATCAACTCTTTTTGGTATATTTCTACAGACAGCAATGACAACTGGAGCCAAAATAAACATTGTTGGTCGACAAAGATGCTGCCTATCCAAATATGTCTCGAACAATAACGATGGAACACCCTTTCCTAGAGATTGACAATTGGTCCCAGTCACTCTAGTCTCTCTACCATGTAAGAGTCTGTGGTTGGGAGCAGCTGGGAGAAACTCTACTGTGTCTGTGTAGTCATTTGTTGGACCTGAACCAGTTGTGTCTAGGGAGAAAGGACTGTGCCATACCCCAGTCAAGTATAACCCAATATACCCAGACCTCATATAAGGGATTCAGATGAGCTACGGGCCTATATCCTGGGAGATCACGGTTCGTCACAGGGATGCTGTACCTCCAGATGCTGTGTCAATTAGCTAAAGCTCCATTGTTTTTTTAAATTATTTGTACACCTGTTTGGTCAGTCACCTTATGCTGGCCTTTCAGGTTGATCAGAACATGGACAGTGGGAAAGACATAAGAAGTTAATAGAAATACAAATGCAGGGGTCCGTGAGTAGATGGATGGATGTAAAAACCACTGGAACAACGAAGGGAAACGGGGAAAAAGGGAATGGAAGAGCAGAATGATATGATGACAGTGGACAGGACGGGGCGCAGCAGGGGTTCACTCACATCTCCTCAAGAGCATCCCTCTCCTGTAAGCTGTGCCAGAGCAGCACAGACACGGCCAATCAGGTCCTGAGGTCTCTGGCAGCTATTTCCTGGAGAGGGATTACCGACCCCTCCTATTGGGCGGGACAAGGCCTCCCGGTCTGAATTCATCAGCGACACGGCCTACGAGATGTAGGAAGCAGGTTAATAGACACTCATCAGACATCTGCCGCTGGGTTAGCGTCCAATAATCTTCTCCCTGGATCTGCTGCCAGCAATTGATGACCACATCCCCCCCCCCCATCCCCTAAACTGTTCAACTGCCCTCCCTCCCTTTTACTCTGACTTTCTCTCCCTCCTTTACGGTCCTCTCATCCTCTCTTCGGAGTACACACTTTTAGACACAAAGACAAATGCACTCTTTAGACAGGTCTGTGGCTGGGTAAACGCACACACATTTCAACTCCTACCTATAACCTCCTTATACTTCTCTGATGGGGGGCAGACTTTTTCAATTTGGAAAACCTCCCGTGACGCACTAGTCCGGTGACAGATTTGGGGAGGCCAGTGGTGGCTCAGTGTGGCTGTGGGATGAAAGGTCCGCTGTCATACAAGAGCCAAGTGTAATCTTCCCTTCTAAAGGACATGGCCTACATCCTCCTGGCTTCCAAACCGCTTCCTGCTCACTCCGCCAGAGGAATAACAATCTCTGGCAATGTCTTTCTTTTGTCTCTGTATTTTCTTGAGACACACTCTTACTCTCTGTCGTGTAGCAGTTGTGTTAAGAAAGGTAAACAACAGTGTAGCAACAGTAAAGGCCACTTTTATAGTCTTTATTTTTATTTTTTCTCTTCCAAGGCAATATCTTTGTTATTTTTCTCCCTCAGAGGAAGCATGCTTGTGTCTCTCCAATATGCACTTGTCATGAGTTCCCTAATATAATTCTGTAGCTGTTTTTGTTGCATACTTATTTTGAAAAGTCATACATTAACATCAGTCACAAAACAGTTGTTGGTTTGATTTTATATTCGATTATTTTGTCAATAAAAAAAATATATAAATATTCCCTGAAGCCCTTATTACCAAAAATAACTAGTTTCTTCTATCGACCATTTACAGTATTCAGGGCTAGTATTACACTCCCCAGAAATATAATGGCTCCAGTGAAAATCTTGTGGCTGCTCTCTTATTGACTGTTTTCTCAAGCAGGTTCAGAGGGCAAGTAGAGAGTGAAGCTCACTCTCTGCCAGGTTATTTATGACTTTTCTTCCCTAAAGTTATTTTTCTTTCTGTGATTGCCGAGTGGTGTGTTAAATCGGACGTGTTGGGAGATTACTCAGCTGGCCGTCAAGTGCACATGCCCAATTTGCTATGATGAGAAGAACTGGATCACACAACCCCTGGAATCTCTCAGTGGAATCTCTTGGGGGAGGAGGGGGGGGGGGACTCCACACACACACACACACACACACACACACACACACACACACATACACACACACCCACACGGGCAGCGCCAATATGGTAGTCATTTTGGCCGCCAAAACCAAATGGAGGTTCAATCGTTCCCACATTTCTTAAGATAACATTATGAGAGGGGGAGAGATCGGTGGGCCAGGGCAATCAAACATGTTCTGTTTGGTGAGGTTCCTATGGAAGGAGAAATAATGGGGTCACAGGATGAAAGGTGAGACATGTGTAGGAGCAGTTCCTGGGTTCAACTGTAGGACAGTGCCACTTGTTTCTGACTTCTCCACACGCACAGTTCACTGCTGTCTAAGGCAGCCTGTTACAGATGCCCTCCGGCCACTCCTTACAGCAATTAATGCAATTGGACCTAATAACTTTGGGAATTACTAGAAAAACAGAAGGGGAGTGGTAAGTAACAAAATATGTAGCGTACCAAGCACATGTTGAAGTATTTAGGTACTCATCCTTTGAAAAAATATTCTCCATAATAGAATGAGGTGAATGAATATACATAAATATATAACACGAAAAATCACCCACTGTTGTAGCAATCTGTTGGCGTCATTCATTTGCTCCTGAAGTTTCCTGAAGTGTGCGAGGGGAGTGGTACGCAGCAAAATAGTTATTCATAACTGCTGGTCCTTTTGTGCAAGGTATCTGTTTCAACAGGGGTGAATTGAATGCAGGCCTGTACCCCTCCTGCGGTCTCAGTTGGAATTTGGGACTTGTCGAATGGGCAAGTGGGCGTTTCCTCTGTTCACACTTGAGCTCTGCCCAGCCATGCTGAACCCCCAGGCCGTCATCTCCTCTCTAGGCCATCATCCCGTGTCTCCCGGCAACAGAGTAATGAAGTGGGGACCATTACGGTCACTATCACTAATACTGGGCTAATGGAGTTCAGACAGAGGACCAGCCCACATCTTCCCATTAAAATAGGCTAAAGCACTTAAGACACAGTTAAGAACTGGAAAGGCTGAACCTTGGGAGCTATCCTTTTGAAATTCAAATATGCTCTTCATTTTTGTGGGGAAACACATCACTCAGACTGTAAATGCTATGAGGGAATGTGGGCCTTGTGTGTGCTCGTGTGAGACATTCTGGAAATTCTGAATGTGGCTTGTTATACTGTGTACGGTGCAAATCTGTGCAAAGATTGCAAAGTCCAGATTTTTTTTCTGCCTGGGCTCTTCATGCCTACATGAATGCTTGCACTTGCTAACAAACAAGTTTGCTGTAATCTTGGTCACAGTCTGCCTAAACCTTTAATGAGGGACTTTTGTCACGATGGATCTCTTTCTGATCCTCGGTGAGAAGTGGAAATTCCTGCCGTCAGCAGTCAGCACTTCCCAACACAGTAGCTTGCTGCTGCAGAAATCGGCGAGCCAAGAGATTTTTGAGTTCCAGTGCCGCCATTTTTTAGGCTTCTGACACATTCCATGTTCAGACTGGCCCCTGCCTTGGCCACATGATTTGCTGCAGTTCTAACCCCTGATGCCAAGAACTGTCTTTGTCTGACTTCTGACATCAGCCATCTTTAAACACTTTGCACTGCGCTGCATTCTCTCAAATTTCTCCTTTTCCTCGTTTTGCTCTCTTTCATTTAATTTTTTCCCCTTGTTGTTCCTCCTCAGCAATCTGGCTTACAGCTGAAGCTGTTTCAGGCATGGAAGGGATCAGATGATTTCAGCTGGAAAAACTGCATTCTCTTTGCATATTGCTTAGAACCCGGCTACTATCCAGTTGCCTGTTATACAGTAACACCCTTTAATGGAGAGAGAAGGATGGAGAAGCCTTTGCCAGGTCTGTATCTTGTCCAACAGCATGTGGATATAAAATTTGGGTGACTACCCCCCCCCCCCCCAAAAAAAAATAAAAACAAACAAAACAAAACAAAAACAAAACCAAAAAAAATTATTTTCTTTTGCTTTGTCTAGTATTTAAACAAAAAAGTATACAAGTTTGCGAAATAAGAAAATTGTAACTTAGACATACATGCCAACTATAGCTTCATTATGCTAACACGTGTCCTACATGATGAGGGGTAGTTCATGTCATGTTTAGCCGGTCTGTTGGACAGGGCCGAGGTGAATACAGGGTGTGTCCCTTTGGGGGTCCCCGAGAGGTTCCATGGTGATCCAGAATGGGCGATGGGCGTTTCTCCCAGTTCACACTTGATCTCTGCCCAGCCATGCTGAACCCCCTCGGCCTTCCTCCTCTCAGGGACATCATCTCCACTTCTCCCCATGCAGCAGAGTAATGGAGTGGGGAACATGAGGGTCACAGTGGCTAATACAAGGCTAATGGGGATCAAACAGACAACCCAGCCCACCTCTACAGTACCTATTAGGCATACAAGTAAATGGACGACTGTTAAAGGACAATAAGGAGGGAGTATTGAAGCACCAGTGGTTTTTATTGCTCTCTGAGCTGTTCTGGAAATATAATTTTTTTAAGTGCTTTTGCTGCTAGCCTCTAGATTACAATAATTGTAATTATGACTTTTAATTGAATATTAAAACATTTGTGGATAAATTGCAGTTTTAATCCCTCGTATAAATGTAAGTTGATAGCTTAGGCAGCCTGATAAGTTGTTTGTCCCCTACATCTTAGTGAAGCAGATTTTACTGCGTTTATAGAGTTCTAACTATTTTATTATTATGAAAAAAGGGGGGGATGAATTTGATCCTTAGTAAATAGTTTTCGCTTAACACAGTTCCCAACCTGTTCCAGTATGTCTGTATCGCTTCCTGGTCAGTAACTATGGGAGGAAGGCCATTATTCCTGATAGAGGTGTTAGCCGTGCTGGGCCGACCTGTATTGATCGCCTGTGAGAGGACGCTGAGCGGGGGAGAAGGACTATTTGCTTTAAAGTTCAATGGCTCTCCACTGCTGTTGGTGTTGCAGCCACAGGAGCAATCGATATCTGGACAGGGACCCGTGTCACGAGACACGCTCCCAATTTAGAAACGTCATAATACTGTGCTGATGCTGTTACCCCACAGCCAGCGCTTTTGTTTAGATTTGTTTCCCCCCTTTAACCTCCCACCCTTGCATCTTGGTTGTCATGTTTCCCCTTTTTGCACCTTACAAGCTGCTTTCTTATTTTACACTGTAGGCTGGGTTTTAGCATGGCGGGCTGGAATCAGTGTGCATTGTAATTATAGATGATACACATGGCTGCAAGGGAGAGATAGAGAGAAAACACAGAGCAGAATAAAAGGCAAACAGTCATTTGCAGCAAAGGTAGGTGTCACAAGGTAACTGATTATGTAAAGAACACAGCGAGGTGTTCAGCAGTGTGGTTGTGTGTGTGTCCTTTATGCACACCCCACTCTTGTGCCTGTAAAATGAAAAAAAGATATATATTAAAATGAATGTGCTCGCTGCATTTCTTGGCTGTGGTTCAAGTGCTAAGGGGGAAGAAAAGAAAAAGGGCGCGATTGTTTGTAGTTCAAGGTGTGTAATGCACAGAGGCGTACATACATAATGGGGTATTGTCAGGGGGGTTAGTGTGAGGATATTAATGCCCTGGTTTGTCCATGCTATTTGGTGCAGAGTCGCTCCCTGAAGGGAACAGTGCGAGTAGGCTGCTGCTCTAACTACTTTACCCCCTCCGTACCCTCTTCCCCCCAAGGCCTCAACTAGAGGTCACTCTGTTTAGCACAGGAGGCGAAAGCCCATTTTCGCCATGATATACCAAACACTCTCCTCTCCTCCGTTTGTAAACAGAAATGGCCCCGCCTTGCCTCATTGTGTCCCAAGCGTTCGTTCACCCTCTCTTTTTAAACCCTCTCAGTATCTCTGCTCATCCCTCTGTGTAATCCCTCTCTCTACCCATATGCATATGCATAGCTGCTCTATGGCTGTGCATACATTTGCAGCTCCCCCCGCCCTTGCCTCCACTTGCCCCCACCCCCACCTCCCTTTACCAAGACCCCTACCTCTGCCAACACACTCTCTCTTCCCCATAGCCTCCCGACGAACCTGTTTAGGTTTGAACATTTTAACTGGCATTTGAACTCGTCCCATCGATTTCTTTACGGGCGAGAGGTTGTGCGGCAGTTCCTTTAAAGAGGCTGAAATCGACCATCTAAATATTTGACTAAGAGGTCAGTGAGTTCGCACCAGGCCCGACTGAGTGAGAAATACAGGCCGAGGCGCAGTGCGAGGAGCAAGGGGGAAGTGGATGGGCGTCTCCAACAGTAAACCAGGGCTGGAGGGAGGATCCAGCCAGAGGACGAGTAGTGAGTGCTGCAGCATGGATGCAGAGAAGAGAAAGGAACTAGAAAGAGAGGCTGCAGTGCTGGAATACAGGTCGCAATTGTACCTAGACTCCACAAGAGGGTGCTGCTGGACAATCCAACCAGATATTTTAAGAGGACGAGTGGAAAGTACACTTCCAAAACATCACATGCATTTTTTATATATTCACGTTTAAACAGCCTCCACTCTTACTCGTTCGACAAAAAAGTTATTTACTTCTCCTTAAGTTGCAGTCCGGAAAAAAAAACTAAATTGATTGTCCTTGCACTGCTTCGGGTACTGCTATTGTACATGTGTGACAGTAATTACATGGTAAGCCGTCAGTGACTTCAAGCAAAAAATGACTGTCAATCCATCGTTTTTTGCCTGAACAAAAATGTGTTACCGAGGTAAATCGGAATGGAGAGGGGTCTCGACCGACACAGACACGAAATGTGAAATAATGATTCTAATTGAATGTCCATTAAAACTTAAATTTCCGCCTGATTGGGAAAGTAAGTGGCAGTGTCCAGAGTATTACCTGCCACAGTGTTCCTCACTTCACCAAAGACAAGACTCACTCCTTCCTTTCTCTTTCTCTCTCTCTCTCTCTCTCTCTCTCTCTCTCTCTCTCTCTCTCTCTCTCTCTCTCTTCCTGTCACTGTCTCATATCTCTCTTTCTGTCTTCAGCTGCACATATCCTTCCAGACCTCTCTCTCCGTGATTCCAATAGAGTTCTACCCTTAATTGCAGCATTAGGATTTACAGAAGACAACATTTGCACTACAATCCTCTCCCATTATGCCCACCATGACAATAGCCCCAGGGCATGCAGAGGGGCTCATGTACCATCCCCTCTGGATGCTTTATGCTTAAATGAATAATGGATACAGATATCGAGTGTAAAACAAGTGTGTGTCCTCAGTTATTAGCTTAGCACAAATTATGTATTTTTTACTGTACATTTGCCAATGCAGGCATATGTTCCTTGTCGAGACAATGGTTTTGAGACTGGTTTTTAAAACTTGAACAGGGGATGGGGAGGAAGGATTTGCATCAGAAACATTAGAGCAACGCTTGTCTTCACAATAGCTAGGCTCTACATAATCCACTTGTTATTGGGAGTTGTTTAAATAATGGTAATTACTGATCTCTTTACATTGCATTTTCCCCATTAACAAGCTGTGTGTCTCCCCCCTCTCTCGCTCACTGTATTTTTTTTCCTGCACTACAGTTGTACGCTGCCGTGGTGTCTGTAGTCGTGGTGTCTGTTGTCATGGTGTTCAGAGCCCATGCCAGATGTCATAGTTAACTTTGAGGGAGAGAGAGAGAGAGAGAGAGAGAGAGAGAGAGAGAGAGAGAGAGAGAGTGAGAGAGAATCATGCTAGAGGCTATTTTGTTGTCAGTGATTAAGATGAAACACAGAGATGTTAAAATGTTAGACTTGCCCCACAAAGCTTCCTCTTTTTTTCTTCTTGCTTTTAAAAAAAACAATATTTTTTGAGAGAGATGGTAAATTTACCTTGAGGGTACACACATCCTTTCATACAAGAGCATCAGCATCAGCATACAAAGCATCACAGAAGAACTGAAAGCGGCTATTGTAAAAAAAAATACGAACGTTCTTTTAATGCAATTTGAATGTTATTTTTTAAATGTGCGCAGGAGTAAGGATTGCAAATTGATTTCTGCTTGTGAAATCGCATTGTGCATATTTGATTTTAACTGACATGTTTTACATCAACATATCAGCACTTTGTTCTTCACTCAGACTAAGCTGTGCAACTGTGCATTATTCTGAATTATTAAAAAAAGATCTTATAATCAATGAATTTGACAATGGAGGTACAAATGACTTGGTTTTAATTATTCTGCATTAAACAACATGCTAATTATTTAAATGTAAGTCTGATTTAAATACATTTAATGTGAATGTGAACAAAGGCTAATCATAACATTACATCATATATTAGTTAGCAGCAAATGCTGCTTAAAGAGGAAACACAAACTATTCAAAAAGTTTCATGAATCTTAAATGTAATTATTAATAAAAAAAACATGCGCGCAAAACACTGTATTTGTTCTTCAATAATAAACACATTTTGAATGTACTGTATGTACAGTATTACATATGTAAATAAGATACATTGAATACATATACTGTATACTGTATATACATATATGGAAAATAACTAAAACTTGATTCCAGAAATTATTATATCCTTCAAGTTATTCCATTAAATTGGTTTTGAACACATGTACTATATCTGAACATAAAGTATATCATTAGGACTTTTTCTCAAATGAATAACTCTTGATATGATATTGTAAAGTGAAAGTAACATTCAGTCTTATTTTTGTATGTATTAATACATGTAACAATGACTCTTTGGAAATTAAAGAAAACTAAAAGAAAATGTAGTATATCTCATGGTAAATCAAATTAATTAGGTTTATTAATATATGAATATGTAAATGTTGTGGATACTGTACAGAGTGGAGCTGCTGTGATAGAATTAGACTGTAACATTTTACATTTAGGCAATAATTCATCAACTAACTTTTATTGGTTTAATTTATGGGAAAGCAATTTTCACTACCAGCACTGTGGTAAACATCGTTAATCAAAATACATTATTATAATGAAGCTGTTTTAAAATGTTTATTAAAGGAAATAAAAAAGGGGTTACCCTTGCTTTGTGCATCTTTCCATTGTCGTAATAATTAATAGCTAAACTGAACGTTTTCTTTGCCAATGCAGATGAGGAGAGAGTGCCAGAGCAAGAAGTAGAGTTGGGCGATAAATTTAACAATAGGTTGGCTTAACCTTAAGTGCTGAACAGTGTTTAATATTACACGAGCAGTCCCATGCAAATGCTCCCCACTGCCTTACACTATGCTGGAGACGGCAGCCAATTAAATCCATCGACGCAAATGCCAAACTATAGTTGGCTGCTGCCTATTGGACAGTGGGTGGCCTCTGGATTGTTCACATTCACTGTTTGTTAGTGTTGTGAAGGAGGGATTGTGTGTGTTAGCGTGTAACACTGCTGCTCCCAGGTTTAAATTATGATTCTGAACTGTTTTGGTGAACAGACATGAGTCATTGAGCATTTGTATTGTTGGCATCCTGGGTGGCTGTTAGTGTCTACCCACTATATTTAAATATATTTTTCCATTGATTTAAATGTCAGGATATGAAATGACACATAAAAATATCCCGGGTATGACTTTCCCTTTTGTAACTGTAACTTCTAGTAATTTAGTTCCTAAGACCTAATGAAACACTTAAGCTTACGTCACAAAGTAAAGTGTTAACCCCCAGCCAGTTCAATTTGTGTCATTTGGTGACAGCCTTCTCTCTCTCTCTCTCTCTCTCTCTCTCTCTCTCTCTCTCTCTCTCTCTCTCTCTCTCTCTCTCTCTCTCTCTCTCTCTCTCTCTACCACGGCAGGAATGAGAAATCACCCACCACCACCACCACCCCTTGAGTGCCATTTGTTAATGAAGGCCAAAGTGTTAGATGATAAATATGGTTGAAGAGAAATGGCACATGTAAGTGATCTCATTTAGGAGCATTACATTTGAATTTATTGGGGTACTTAGAGAGGACAGAGGGGCCATGACTCTGAGGCAGAGGGGAAGGGTGCAGATGACTGACTTATAATAGACAGTGTGGTATGGCAACATAGCAACCAAAAAGGTATACTGCAACCGGAAAAGGATGCAAGTTTTGTGTGTGTTTATATGGCAGTGTGTATAATCTTACATGAAGCTGATGGTGTGTATACTGTATGTGTATGTGTGTGCACGTACGGTATGTTAAGGCTTTCAAAAGGTGTGGTGGCAATTCACCCTGTTGTATCGCCTCTTTTCTATCCTCCCCACTTTAATAAATGCTCCATTGTTGTTGGATTTTAGTGTTAGCTTTGTGGCTGAATATTGATTCATTACATTCTGATAAATCAAGAAAACATAGAACAAAGTGTTAAAATATGGCACCTTAAATTTTATTGTACACATTATCATGATATACCATTCCTGTCTGTAGGCATATTTAACGCACTGCATTTTCCAAAACATTTCTATAATAATAATTACCATCATAAAACACTGTTTTGGTGTAAAACCAGTCAAACATGAGACTTACAAATGGATACAACAAAAGCATGCTTATTAAACAGGCATTGATTTGTATAGGGACATATACCAGGCACAGTTTATACTGTGTTTGGGACTCCTGTTTTTGTGTATAATCCTCGCATGAGAGAAAAAGAGCTTTGCAGGAGTGAGTTGCCTGCGTGCCTGCATGGTTCACGGTTAATTTATGTTTGTTTTATTTATTTTTACGGAAACTATACCCATATTGTGCAGTCAACTATTCAGGAGAGTACTATCGTTTCTATAAACATTGGCAGAGTGAGAGACACGGAATAAAAGACCTGCAATACCTCCAATTGGTTGACACAGTTTGGATTGCAGAAGACGAAACAATATATTCAATCCATTTCTTGGCCCCGATGCATTTAGTAAATACAGTGCCTGGTTGGTAAGAGGGATGTTGACAGAAAATCAAAAGCAATGTAGCGGCAGCGTCCTATAATGGAGACTTAGCTCTACTTTACACTCCTCTTACAAAGATCTACGATTTGAAAACAATCAATCCCTTCATGAGAGCTTGTTATTTTCTCCTATAATAAAAGTAACAGCTTTTTATCCATCCGGCACACCACTGATTGTTTTTACAGTGGAGATGCTAAGAATTCATGGCATGAGTGTGAATAGAAGGAGAGAGTATACAAATGTTTTTTATTTGTGGAGAATCCCACGCTATTTTCCCCCCTTCCTTCACTTCACCTTCACTCTATTGAATTAGTTGTTGCTTCCATCAGATGTTATTGAGGATTGAAAATGTCTACATGGCGTACTGACGGCACACCATGAAGGTCAATTTGTGGAAAAAATATTTTGAGATTTAACAGAGTGTATTCTCATCCGGACACTTTCCAATTATTCGTCAAGGTTCCCAATACAAATTCTCGCTTCCTGTATCATTCTGCTCATTTTTATCTCAACATTTTGGTGTGGTACTTTCTTACCTGACATTACACAGAAACATCTGGAGTTTCTGTTGAACCAGGTGTTGATATTGCAAATAAGCCTTCTCCGTAAATGGTTAATGTTTTGCGTCAATGCAGACCAGTGGACCAGAGGAAATGTTTCTTGTTGAGGGCCAATAACACACTTAAGGGGACCTTGTTTGTCTCTTTCTACAGTATCCTGCCAATCCACCCTCAGCCTCTATTAGGTCCTGTTGCGTTTCTTCTCACAAATGACCGTTTAACCCTCTTTTCCGCACCCTGACGTCTCGCCTGTTATTACTGCCATTGTCTCTTTTTTCTGCTGTATACATGTGTGAGGCTGGGTCCTTTAATATGCAGAGAGCTTTTCCAAGGCTTTCCTACGGGCACACTGGTCTGTGTTTACTCCTCAGTCAGAATGCCTCCTTTTCCACAAGTTTGACATGCCTTATTGTTGCCATGGTAAGCCCTCCCTTAAAATATATATTTCTGCTTTTGGCCCGGATGGTTTTTTATCTCAGTGGTTTAGAGCCTGTTGCCCCCCGGGCCGGATTTAAATGTGTGTGGGTCTTCAAGGATTTCACTGCAGAAAAGCCGTTTGGATTGCAGCCTCACCGCCATACAAGTGCGACCGAATTGTGTCATTTCAGGTTTTTGAGCCATCATTGGGACCAAAGGAAAGTCCAAAAGAGACGCAAAAAACACAAGACAAAGGCTGATGAAAATGGACCAGATTGGATTATGTCAGACTTGGCATGTGCCTTGTTATGAGGGAAGTCTTCGTTCTGTCTTATCACACTCTGCCTTACAGCGAAATATATTTTTTTTTAAATTGTATTTTAAAGGCAAAGCACAGCTCTGCTCCTTGGAAAAACAACACCCAGATCGTAACTGTAAATACTGGCTTATTGTGGTGGGGGCTCTGCATGAATGTTAGTCAAAAAACAGGAAGTGAGAGGAGGAGAAAAAGCATACGTGATTGCATTAACTTTGGGGACATGGACTACTTTTTAAGCAGTTATAGAAATGCACAGAAAACCGCACATGTATCGGTACATGCTACTTGAGCCGCTACCCATGGGTCCTTATGTCTAGAGAGCTACTACAGTATATTCGGTTGGGTTCAACTCTGAGTTTATGTTTGAAAATCTAGGATACAGGAAAAGGGTGTTCTTGTATGGTTTGGATACTGAATACCAAAACTGTACAAATTGCTTGTCACATCGGATAAGAAATTGAAGAATAAACCTAATATTGACAACATTCTGAGTAAATAGATAACCAGGTCTGTTGGGGTTTAAGAACAGATTGTACTTGAATTTTATTTTATTTTTTTCAGTTTTTTAATCACATTTTGCTTTCTAGCTTATTTGACTCTTGCGTCCGCATCAGTTTTAATTAGTGCAACTCAGCCTTCATTTTTTCAAGAGCAGTAGGTGTTTGCAATGTTCAACTGGTAGTCAAGCCTGATTAAGCACTGAACATAGCCTAATTGCATAAGATTTCAGATGCACACTATAAACATGCCGTTGCAAACACACACATAGTCTCTTTGAAAAAAAAGCTGTAATTCTCAGAAGAGAAAGTATTTACTTCTTTCGTAGCGAAAGAGGGTGGAGCATTACATTTGAAACATGTAATACAAGACACATTGTCATACAATCTACATCAGGTTGTGTGAAAATTCACAACATTTGCTAAACATTATAGTATTATATTAAAAAGGCAAGTGAGTGGTTTCCATCTTTAAGACTGGGTACAGTAAGCCGTATGTGTGTTACTGAGTGAACACACTCTCCTCATTCTGCCATGTCTGAAGTCCTTCTGTATCACTGTGAGGCCCTTTTAAGTGTGCTGTGACATGTCCTGAAGCCCTTGTTTAGCACCTCTCTCTGTGTGTTCAGGGTGTGAACTGATACCCAGTGTCAGCTAGCGTCAGGGAGAGGATGGCGAGAGAAAGATAGCTTAGGTGTGCACAAAAGAAGAGACTGCGGGGATTAGCCCTGAGAAAGCAGGAAGCACACTGGGGTGAAAGAACAGGGGATGGGAAGAAATGAAGAAAGAAAAAAAAGGACAGTGAAAGAGAGAGGTGGTACTTTTAAAGGTGTGGCTGTCAATTTTCTCCGATTTAGTACAGGAGGGGGCTATTTTCTTGGGGTTAGAAGGTTCGAACAATGCTTTCCAGTCATTTTTTTTAGTGATCACACGCGTGATGACATCAACTATTGCTGTGTTCATAAGGCAGAAGAGAAGAAAACCAACAGTATTTCACACTATCCAACCTTATCACCACTTGTAAGTTAATTATGCAGTTAAAGTGAGGGGGCAGCGAAACACTTTGATTGAGCCCTTTGAACTCAACCCCGGAATTAAATCAGCTCTCTTTACACTAGCTCCAATGCGATCATTGTAGCCGGAGGACACAGAGTACAGACCTCCGTGTCCATCATCCCACGGTCAGTCGACTACAGCACCACCATTGCTAATGTAATCGCCCCTATGATCTGACTTCAGAACCTTAAAACAAATAGATAAACATGTCAAATAATGGGCCCAGAGGAACAAGAAGGTGTTAATGAGTCATCTCCGAAAGGGTCATCCAAAGTGGACCCGTAGAACTCTTCCAGCTGGTCTCGATAGCCCAGGGCTGATATGAGCTATATGTGATACGTTATCCTTTTGATCATACAACAAGTAATCATCCCCTCATTAGCACAGGTCACGCTCTCGGGGTTCACATTTTTTCATCATCTCACCCGAAGAGACCAGCGCAGTAAGACCCGGGCTGAGAAGTTAAATGCGATATATGCCTCCTTGGAATAATGAGTAAAGTGTATAGCGTAGTATCTGGTGTCGGCATATTCAAAGGAGTGTGGGAGTACGGTGTGGATCTCAAGGGGTGCAAGGGCATCTTCCAAGTTAACATCTGGAACATAGCAAGATGTGAGGGAGATCCATTACATTATTCCCCCAACTCATAAACACTACAGATCAAGGGCCAAACGCACCACTGTGTCTATCCCGGAGGAATCTATTGCCTCTATTTATCAACTGTGATTGGTTAACACTTCGAACTCTCAAAATGGAAGCCTTCATAATTTAGAAGCTGCTCTAAATGCAGTTGGCAGGGCTACATCTAAATGTTTAAAAGTCAACTGAAGGAAGGAGGCGGTTAGACCTGAAGTTATGTCCTCCAAGGGAACTTTACAAAGATCCTCTCACAGATTTATAGCCACTTACCTAGGAGCCTGAGTCGATATTCATAAACCTGGCTTCAAACAAAGATCCCCCCCCGCCACCCCCTCCGCCATCCCTGCTTGTAAATAAATACAGATATGCCCCTTTTACAGACAGCACCAATCTAAAATATTACCACCAGCATAATTTTACCACACACATTAATATTTTACGGCACATTGTATTTTACCGCATTGAATCTTAAACTTTCATGGCCGGCCCCAAGGATTTTTATTCCTTAGGAGTCTGTATCATTATTAGCCAAGATGTATGGTGGCAGGTGCAGCAGACTTTTTGATGGCTTTGCTTTTGTGGTCTCCACCATTGAGACGATACTATGTTCATGAAATCAATAGACTCAAGAGTGCTTTCCTGTTTGCTTCACTCAGGTTATGTCTGCTAAAGTTGAATGACTTTGTAATTGACTTCTGTCCTCATCAGTTTTCATACCGAGACCTTCTTGAGACTCAACACTAAATTAGCTTTTTGTTCTACATTGGCTGCATTTCACCGTCATGAGGAGGAAAGGGGGGAAAAAAAGCATATTTAAGTCTGGTGTACTTTGCCACACTGCATGGCAATCCTTTGCCATTTTATGTTGTACATTTATTTTTGTTATTTATGGATAGATAGAATCATACATTGCTAATGTAATGGTGAGACCCTATTAAATCAAGTCAATTTTATTCATACAGCCCACTGTCACAAATAATAATTTGCCACAGGGGCTTTCTAGGTTGAAGTGTTTAGTGTTTCGTCTAAACAAGTAAAACACAACCTGTACAGAGTCTGCCTCAACATTATGGGAATTATAAACGCCTAACATCTGCAAGTGCGTATTTGCATCTGTTTGTGTGTGTGTGTGCCTGTGTGGTGATTTAAATGGTTTTAGTGTCAAAACAAGTCGAATGAGCTGGCACAATAATAATAATCAGCCATTTTTCTCTCACTTTTGCTAATTGTAACCTTATATATGGGGTTAATACCACTGCCTGTGTACACTGTTTTACAGTTACATAAATGGTTGGCCAGAAATAGTGCTGCTAATAATTTTGATTTTTAATTTGCACATGTCTGTGTTTTAATATCTCCCTATTAACTATACTTATGAGCTTTGACAATCCTTCACAGATGGAGGGCATTGATCAACTCCTGTTTTACGTACTTTTTTTTACTGATGCAAACAACTATTGTGTACAAAAGTATCAAAGTCAAAAAGGACAAGTAGTTGCCTTGCTCTAACCTGATTTTCTTTAGTAGCGCTCAAGACTATATGCAATTTAGACTATTCTTAAATACTGATTATTTTGTGTTATTTATTTGTAATTGTCCAACAAATTAGTCTAATGTCATCAGCATAATGTATGATTGTGTGATATAAAAAGACCCATAATATGCCACAGAAGATATATTAAAAAAAGGTTGTCTCTCTTTGGATTCTCTATGCACTCTTTTTCTAAGTTGTCTGTCATGTTTCCTTCTCTCTTCCTCCTTTCTCACTTTGCTCCGTGTAGTTGAAGCGCTTTTGTGATATTCCTGTCTTATGCAGGTTAGTATGAGCTGATCCCCAGGCCCTTTGCTCTTTGTCAGGAATCTCTCAGGCTATGGGTCTCTCCTGGGGGCTCCTGTTTCACACACCAAATTGATGTCTCCGACTGGAAATGACACTTTCAGCAGGATTTGCCATTCTAAACCACCTCAAAACCCATGTGATCTCACCCCATTCACTCTCAGAGGGATTGCCTTGAAATGCACCGTAGCTTCAAAAGCCAATGAGCATAGCATGCTTGAATGGAAAAAGCGGATACATTGCCTATCAGGGAGGAAAAAAAAGAGAAGATATTGTAAAATGCTGGCTCTGAACAAAGACCAACAGTCCCGTGAATGGGTTGGAATAGCCTGGGGGAAATGCAATGAGATTAAAACTAAAAGAAATCAATAACCACATGAATTTTCATGTGTAGGTCCTTGTCCACCATTTGCTTTATCTTGCTTATAGCTGTCTTGGACTGTCCATCCATGAATACAGACATACATGTATGATTAATACATGCTATTCAGATTTTTTGCTTTATACTATTTCTAACACTCCCTTTCAAGGAAGAGCACAGTGACCATGTTGCTTTGCTTAAGGACTAGTTATGATATCATTTGACGCTGGAGCAGAAGGAACAGGGAAAAAGGTGTGACCAAGAATCCCCTCCCTTGACTTATTTTCATCCCGAGTCTTTTTGGAGCCGCACGTTTCTCCTATGGGGCTCTACAGACTGGCATAATGGATAAGGGGCAAGGGTGTGAAAGGAGCACCTTAAGGCTCCTCATTCAACTCGCCCCAATCTCTCCGGCACACACTCTGAGCTGTGAAGGCCTTCTTTCTTTGCCCCTGCTAGCATGGGAGCCCTGTAATAGGCTCTAATTGATAGGGAGGTGTCGGGGTCTTTCTGTATGGGCTGAAGGGATGAGAGTAAGAGAGAGAGAGAGAAAGAGAGGGGAGAGAGAGGATTACATGCGGGCATATGGGGTGGAGCGCTGGAAGGAGGGAGAGGCTGTGTGGAGTGGCCTAGGACCCGTCCGTAATGAGTCATTAATTTCCTAGCGGTTTTGTGGCGGTTGGCTCATTACTGGTGTGCAGAGGAGCAGGAACAAAGCCCTGGGTAGGTAGGAGGTGAGCTTAAATAGTTGGGGCTCAACACTTCCCAACAAAGGGAGGAAGGGAACCGTTGAATGGCACTTGGAACAGATGCAGTAAAAAGTGGCAGATGCAAATTGCGGGGAGAGCAAGTCTCCCTTCAAGCACTTCTCTCTTTTTATTTTGTCAGACTGCAGCCTGAGAGTCTAATTAGTTAGTGAGGTGTTTCACTTCTGATAGGGCTGTGTCTCGTTATTGTCACATAAAGGGTTTGTAGAAAAATGGAGGAAACGCATATGTTCCACACACAGTCCCCAAGTGGAAGCCGCTCGCTCGCAATAGTTGAATTGATTTGATTATTTATTTCGCCCCTATAGAAAGTGAAAGATGTGAAGTATTTTCATGCTATGAATTGGTGTTGGATGTAGTTTTTTTAAATTGTGATGAAACAGAACGAGGATGACACCCGTGGGTAATTAATTATGTTTTTTTTATGATGTGTTTATACTCTTTTCCCTACAGGCTGAATGATTATGGACAAGTTGGCGGTGGTTCTAATGAAAATGTCCTCGTCCCTCGCTTTGTGGAGTGTGCGGACCGTGTCGAAGGTCACCTGTGGGGCAACACAATATTGCACTTGCAGGTAAAATAATGCACTCTGCAGACCTGCCAGGATACATAACATTCAACACATACTGTACATGTTTTACACTACTCAAATAGTTGCACCCTTTCGTAATTGTCCCCATAGTTCAGTATGTTTTACAATTACCTCTCTGTCTTTAATATGCTGACCCTTCAACTGTTATGCTAGATTTTATTTTCCTTGAAATTCACCAATCTGCAAAAATCGTCTGGACAATATCTTCAGGAAATGGAGCCGAAGTCAGTTGTGATGTGCTGTCACTGTGTGCTTCAAAGTTCACCTATTTTACTCAATTTTATGCGAATATCAGAGCCCTTAAGCCCTCGATCGTCACATCACCTGAGATAGACAAGGAGGGAGAGAGGGAGAGTTAGCGAGGAATATGGCCCTGGCTCCTGATCCATAACAGTCATTGCCTGTTACATACATTTCAGAATTCATTCAGGCTATGAAGATAATCGAGGTAGTCGACAGTTTCCCCCGCAGCCCAATGGATTTATGATAGCACTGTCAAGAAAATGAGGCGAAATGACACAGTAGCTGACTTTAGCTGCAAATAATGTGATAGGCCGTACAGTGGTGCAGCAGCAGCTGCTGTCATTGCAGGTAATAGGCTATAAAGAAGCCTGATAGCAATACCTGTCATTTCTTAATGGCTGACTTCACTGAAGAGCTTTTGTGGCCTTTAACATGAAGATAATGGAAGATACAACAAATTTTACAGCTTTTGCGTTGCATCCATAATTTATCACCAGAGGCCGCATGCAGCAGCAGCACAACAAGGACAACATGCTCCTAGGGGCATGCTGGAGAGAGAGATGCAAGATGAGCTGCAGGGGGTTACAGGACCGTTGCATACTATGCAATTAATGGAGCGACTGCACAGGATCCAAAATATTTTCTATCGGTTCATATTTCGATGAAAATGTCACAGTGTACGATAATACCACAGTGTACTAGATTGGTTTTAGGAATGAGCTTTTATCGTTCCGATGTTAAGCTTTATTAATGAAGTCATTGATGACGTACAGGTGACGGCAGGTTGTATCAGTGGGGCTGTGGACGGGCATGTGGGAACACAGATAGGAACTTCCTTCTCCCAGAGGACGTGACCAAGCTCGCCAGTGAGACACATTGCTGGAGGATGTTGTCACAGCCTTCTTCTAACAGGTTGGTCACCGCTTATGTCTGGAACCTCTGAGTGTAACACAGTTTAATACAGTCATGTTCTACATTTACTAAACGTAGCAGTTCCTTCTGCCTGCTGTTATATGCCTTTTTTTTTGTTTTGTTCATAGTACATGCAGACACACTGTAGATGTTTGGCATGTACCGTTCACCCCCATATGTCCACGACCTCAAACATAAAGTACGCTTAAGTCCTTGGTGTGTGTCTTGGCCCTCACACAGACGTGTCGGTGTGTGCTTTAAAGCGCCGTGTCCATCTATCCACATCGTTCATTAAGAGCTCTCCCAGGGCTAGTGCGGCTACATAAACACAGAGGTTGAGGCCACGGCTGCTCTTTCACCTCACTGTGGAGAACTTCAAAGTCACTTCTGCTGCACACAGGCAGACGTATGCTCCCTGTCCGCCCAGGCTGATATATTGGCCCCAGTTACTGTGCCGTGTCTTACTGTAGCACGGCTTTTCGACTGAGCCCCATAACGGAGGAGCCAAAGGTATGCCATTTGATAGTTTGAAGCTGTATCTCTGAGACCTGGCTTTAAATATTGACGGGAGAATATTAATCCTTTTTAATACAACACGTTTGTAGAGTCGTTTTCCCGTGTCGCTAATGTAAGCCTATTATTAACCCCATTAAAAGTATAATACAATTTAAGTGGAGTGCTAAATGGGGAATCATTTGTTGCTCCCTTCTGTTTGAAATAATTTACCAATTCACGATCTAAACGATTAAACTGTAGTAGGAGTCGCAGCACTAAATGAGTTTCTTAAACGACCAGACATACATTTACACATATTAATACAAACATTTAGGAGCACACATTCACACACATACATGGCAGAGTGCACAGGCAGGTCGCACATGCAAAAAAAGCTGCTGGGTGTTGCATTTGCTCCCTTCCAAATCCTGTAATGTCCCCAGTTTGATCCCTAGCTCCATTCTGTCATGAGGGAACAGAAATATCCATCTTCAATCAGGCCTAAATGAATAGCCTGATGAGTCTCGGGCTGAACTGAATTACCAGATAGATTTGAAGAGCGTGAGAGTATGTGTGCGCTGTGTGTGTGTGTGTGTGTGTGTGTGGGAGGGAGGGGGGAGTGGGGGGAGTGGGAGGGGGGTAGATAGAGGGTCAGTAGAACAGGACATATGTAGAAATTAATTCTCTACCAGTTCAAAAAAGAAATTGGCTAATTCTGTCATATGAGCCTCATGGAATCGCCCTTATCTGTCGGTATGGGCCTTCATTTATTAGGGTCACTCTGTGGAGGGAGCCTCACAAGGGAGAGAAAAGAGAGGTTAGGGAGAGCAAGTCCAAGTGATGGAGGGGGAGATTTGGAAATAGGAAAAAAGGAGGAGAGAGAAAAAGCGGAAGATAGTAGAAAATGATAGAGAGGTGGGAAACATGGAGCAAAAAAAAGAGAGCAAAAGAGTCAATGGTATGAGAGACAGCTTGCCTGGGCCGGAGCATATTGAGGGCAGCAGGTGGAAGAGTGGCACAGTTAATTAAAACGCCTGTCTTAATGTCTCAGACCGTCACTCCAGGGAGCGAGCGAGAGAGGCAGAGGGAGAGAGAGAGAGAGAGAGAGGGAGAGAGAGAGGGAGAGAGAGAGTTGGCCAGGCTTGAGCTGGGCTGCAACACAACCAGCCATCTAGACAGCGAAGCAACCATCAAGCCAACCCACCAGGCCACATGTCAGACAAGCCCTGACACTATGCCCTTCACCCCCATCAACCCTCCCAACACACAAACACGCACACACACACACACACACACAATTTCACAGACACACACACACACACCGACCCCACCCACTATTTCCCTTTTCTTATCCACACATCCAAATGGCCACCCTCTCTAATCTGATGCAGACCTCCTTAAAATAGAGTCCTGTCTCTTCAAAAAAAAGAAAGAACAAAAACACACTTCTGATGTTACCGTTTTGCTCTGCAGCATCTGTAGCATGCCGCCAGACTTCCAGCCTTGCAGCGTAATCTGTCTGCTTTTAATAATTCATAGAAAGCCCGGGCCGTGTGCGCTATGTGTACTGAGTGAATGCTGAGGGTAATGGGAATGTTGTGATATTTCTATCATGGCCTGTCTGCAGCAGCAAGTGAATCAAACCATTAAAGATCTGATAAGCAGTCTGTTTTCAGTGTCATAACAGCATCGGCTGTCATCGCTGCCTTAGGTGGACCTTAACAAATCCATTCCGCTCTGTATGTTGCCATCTAACAAATGGCGATATACAGACAGATTGTCACAAAGTTGCGCTGAATAACCGATGCATGGTATTGTAGAGACAGGTACATGTGAGCCCATCTAATGCTTGACAATCCTGGGAACAGCACTATACGGCACCCCGAACAAGACATACTGCACTGTGTTTACCGTGTGTTTTTAGTAGACATGAATACTAATGTATTCAAAGAGAAAAATGGCAAAAGAAGAGTGTGATCATCCATCCATATGTGAGGTTGGTCTAGAGTTTGTAGCTCGTGTTGCTTGACTAATGTTTTATCAGGTGTCGCTGTATCACGGCGGATTGCTTTGTCAATAAAGCAGCCTCAGTGAGCATGAATCTGAGATTGTCAGCCTGAGTGACAGGCTGGAGATGGCAGATAATTCAAAGAAATTGGAAGTGTGAAATCTTTAAGGGCCACTTCTTAACACAGCAAATGCCAGGGTATCTTTCCATCAGCTGCTGCTCTCACAAGCCAGCGCATTGTTAATGGTGGCCTGTCTGTCCATCAAGACCGCTTCAGGAGGGATTTAGACCTGTTTGGCGCCTTATCTCTCCAACTGCCTCCCACTAACCTGACCACTGCACTGGCCTTGCCTAATGTGTGTGTGTGTGTGTGTGTGTGTGTGTGTGTGTGTGTGTGTGTGTGTGTGTGTGTGTGTGTGTGTGTGTGTGTGTGTGTGTGTGTGTGTGTGTGTGTGTGTGTGTGTGTGTGTGTGTGTGTGTGTGTGTGTGTGTGTGTGTGTGTGTGTGTGTGTGTGCTCCATGTGGCCAGTGATGGTCATAAATCTACCTCCACTGCCATATGAATATATATATATTCTTTTCTTTCGCTTATTTATATATATTGATTTATTTGATTATCTGTCAGTGACAGTGTATTGGTATAGCTATCCATTTTTAAACAATAGGGAGCCAAATGTAATGGTGCTTGTAGCACTTGTTAATTTAGCTGTCAACACGACTGATAGACCCTAGATTGTAGCAGTCAGAGCCCTTTGTCCTTGAGAGTCTGGGTCTGCTGCTGTCTTTGTAGGTGGCCTGCAGACA
The DNA here is from genome assembly GCF_949987685.1 of Ammodytes marinus. Classification (NCBI taxonomy): domain Eukaryota; kingdom Metazoa; phylum Chordata; class Actinopteri; order Uranoscopiformes; family Ammodytidae; genus Ammodytes; species Ammodytes marinus. Next base: position 15,320,056 of record NC_137231.1, on the reverse strand, counting down.
AGCTGGTGTCCTTATTTTCATGGCTGAGCAACAATCTCAAAATGTCAGTCACTGATAGGGGATAATTGTTTCCATATGATCTTAACATGTTAACAACCTCCCATTATTTGTAGTTTATAATGTTTACATATATATTCTAAAGTGAATTTGCTAATAACATTACAACTTTCTAAAATCATATTGATGTATTCAGCACAAAGTGTGCTATGCCCTTCTGCAGTCCACTCAAATGTGCAAGTGTAAAGAGAAAGCAATGGAACCAATGTATTCTATGAATATACATTGCATTAATAAGTTGAAATCTGGGGCATGTTAATGCCCAAAATGAACCTAAAAGTAATTTGAAATATAAGTTAATTATTAGTTTGATAATGAGGTTTATGATTAAGAAGGTAATAAAAGACACGAGAAGTCCACTTCTGTGCCAGAAAATAAAACCCACAATTCACACATGACTGTGTGTGTGTGTGCACGTCTGTGGTTCAAGTCATGTACAATAGTTCGAAGAGCAACGTAGCTTGCAATCTCTCCTTTTCTTTTACTCAGTCAACGAAAACTCTTAAACCCGCACACAGTTACTCATTGAAAACAGTTCAGGGTAAGTGTAGGACATAAGGCAGGAGAGGACGGAGAGAAAGAAGAGATGGAAAGACAACAAGCCAAAAACATGTATGGATCCTCCACATCTGCTAATCCCCCCAAAAAAGAAGCTTAGTCTGTCCTCTGTTTGTATTTTCAGTGAAATAATGAGAGAAAATAGACTATAGAGGAGGGAGGGGTACAAGAGAGAAGGACCCGTAGAGGAAAATAAATAAACAAAGAGGAACAGAAAGAAATATGTCCCCTATTTTTCCCTCGTACCGATCTCAATTCCCTTCCAGAGCTCCCTGTCACAGGGAGGTAGTTCCCAGGCCGACACATCTCAAGCTGTTCAAACATCCATTAGGATGTTTTGTTTCGTACACTCTACAAATACAGCAGGGCGAGGGAGAAGCGGGCAGATGATGAGAGGGGGAAATTGAGGAAGAAAGAAAAGAGACAGAAAGACAGAGAAGAGGGTAAGTTGATGGGAACAGCAGAGAGAGGAGAGGATGAAATTTATCAAGAAAGTCGTGTGCTATTTAATGATCCTTGTATGTGGAGAGGGAAGACCACACCATGCTCGTTCTCCTCCGCCAAATACCGATCCCCTAACTTAATTTCCTGCTCAATTGCTGTTCTATAGTGCATAGTACAGTAATACAGGCTGGCAATATAGAAAACAGATTGCCTGTGCGGCGGAGTGGATAAGGCTGAGGCTTGTGCTGCCGGAGACCTGCAGTCTCCAGGGGGGTCTTGTCGGTGGGCTTCACAAAACCAACAAAGCCCATCTTTCCCTGCGACTGGCAGCAGCTGGCAGGTAGATCTTCAAGCACTGGAGGTGGGGAAGTGGATCTGTGGGTGTGGTGTGTGTGTGTGTGTGTGTGTGTGTGTGTGTGTGTGTGTGTGTGTGTGTGTGTGTGTGTGTGTTTGTGTGTGTGTGTGTGTAAGTGTGTGTATGTAGCGCAGAAAGTCCTGCTACTCTTTGTAGTGGAGAGTTCCACACAGTCTTCCATCTTGTGTTTGCTCATGTGCTATGACTCCAATCCACTCAAAAATGTAGGCCTGCATGGACAGCAACCATCAATCAGTGCACAGAGGAGTGCACAACTACAGCTACAGTGATTTCCAGGAGACACACATACACAAACACATCACATACACACACACACACACACACACCCACACACACACGCACACACACACATGCACACACACACACACACACACGCACACACACACTTGTTTCCCCTTCTGTATAGGCTGACTCGTTTTTGACGTTCACTGTTCTGAAATCAAGTAACCGACATAGATTACCTTCTGAATAAAACATAGCAATTATTGTTAATGGGTATTAACAGTTAACACTTAACAACAGCGTGACACCAGTTAAACGCTGCCATACTGAGAAATACAGACAGTGTTGAGGAGCTGATAGGCTTAATCAACATTGTGTCAACTCGTTTGGCGATGGCTTGAGTGTAACCAACTTAATTCATGTGAAAAAGTTTGGTACTGTAGCTCTAAGGCAATTATAAACTTTTCTGTCTCACAACCCAATATAGGCATTTACGTTGAACTTATACAGTACTTGTGAATAATTTGCCACGCAGGATTGACGTATTTCCAGCTTGAACCTACGTAAAGTCTAAATGTGTTGACACAATGCTGTTTTTCGCTGCCTGACATAAAATAGGCCAGTGCACTGAAGTCTCATCACGTCTACCCAGAGAACTGATGTAACACGCACACCCCAGTTCTTTTAGAGTTGTTATTTCATGCAGGAAGTGTCACTAACCTAGTTGCCATTGGGTTGTGCGCTAATGTTAGCAGCGTGAACCTCCTCTGACCTCTCAAAGTGACGGGGTTGTGTTGCGTAACAACCTCCTATAATGAACTTCCTCCCAGGAGATGTCATTAAGGACGGGAATGTTTGTCTTCCGCTTGCACCGAAATGAATATTCAGCTATTATCGCTGCACAGCATTCAGATCTGATATGAGTGTCGGGTTTCAGCTAGTACAGGGGGGAAAGAGTGAGAGAGAGAGAGAGAGAGAGACCCATTCCAGATGAGTTTTATTTACTGTTTCTCACTGTCTCTGTGATCAGCCACTGGTTTTCTTAATTCACACAAAAATCTAACTGGCTTTTTTGCAGCTTGGATTAATGTCCCCCTGTCTTTCCCAGACATAGTTTTATCTGGCGGACATCCTTCAGACTTCTCCCCCTAGGCTCTCTCTGACCCAGATGTACATATTTGTTTTAACTAATGTCCTGTTGTAGGCCACTAAAGATCTGTAATAACACTGCTAGGGTTTCAGCAAGACGGCCAGGCCAAGAACCACAGAGACGTGGATGGGGATAGAGTTGTCAGAAGGCTTTCCATCACACACGGGGATCACATTCGAGCAAAAGGTTTTCCTTGATAAATGAACCCAATTGGTCAGCTTATCGACTGGATCAACACTGTATGCCTTTCATGGCTCGTCTACTTTTCCCATGTTAGGGCCCCCGTGATGGCGGCAGTGCACCGTGTGTGTGCGTGTGTGTGATTTGGTGATCGAGAAAAAGAGAGAGGGCGAGTGAAATATGTCGCAGAGATTATTGGAATTTCCTTGTTTATTGAAAATTACCGAATCCAAGTTCCACCCTTTTAACATTCAAAAATATTCACAAGAAGGGGAAGGAAGGGTAAAACATATTACTATACTCTGATGATGCCTTGATTACCTGTTCCCTCTCTGAGTAGCATCATCTGCACACTAGTAAATATAACTACAGGAAGTAATGGTTTCTGCTCAGACTGATGTGGATGTTTAAACTGCTAGTCGGACTGAGCAAAATATATTTCTTGATCGAAGATAAACTGTACCATAGAAAAATAGAGGTTGCATTAACTGCGACTGTGGGAAAGAGGAAATGGTGGTTCCCTGCAGACCCCCCACACAACACCCCCACCTCCCACCTCCCCCGATGGAGTCACTGCCAAGATGGCTGCTTGAGCTCCAGCCCTGTAAAGGCTTGACCCTAGTGCAAGCTGCCAGACAACCATTTCTCTTACTCCGACCTGGCATAATTCCTCATCCTGCTCTCTTCCTGTCCTCCTCAAAGCGTCTCTCTCTGTAACCGCGTTTCACTTACTTTATTGTCCCGACGCGGGAGGATGGTGTTGGGGAGCCTCATCTTTCAAATTCCTGTGAGTTTAAGATTTCTCCGAGGATGGGTTGTTTCACAGAGTTGTGCGTCTGAGCTTCTTTCTTACAGGTTTATCATGTTGGCAACCCATGGAGTGCTCCTTTTTTAGGGTTGTCCTGAGATGTCCTCCCCTATAGGTCTGGATCCCTCAAACATAGTGGCATGAATTCCAAACAATGTGTGCAAATAGAGCCATTAACATAACATACAGTACAATGTCAGGTTTAATAGCAGGGCTTATAGTGAGTGTGTTTATGTGCTCCTAACCTCATACTGAGCCATTCTGTAAATGAACCATGAACACATGATCTCATCATCTTTTATTTATTGGAAAGTTAAGAGGACATTTGGGCTAACAGAGAACAGAAGAATGGTGTAAGCTGCACTGTATGAAAATTGAAAGTGATATATTATGTTTTTCAATGGGATTGGCACATTGCTCGAAAAAATGTAAAGCCATGTTTCATTTTAGCTGAAGCAGTTTATTGTTTGCATGTCTTCAAGCCAAATATGGGATCAGCTGTGTCCAACTTTAATTGCCCATGTCGAAATGTATAGCTAATGAGTTTAGAAAGTCATTTCAGTTCACAAGTTCCCATAATAACCACTGATTTACTGTCTTAGAAATGTGAAATAATAGGTTTTCTGTCGTTGGCCCAATCACTGAGAGCTTTTTATTGGATTTTTCCACTTCTATAATAACTGTGCATTATTTGGGTTTCACATAACAGTATATACTCCGTCCAAAGTTGTTCTCGTGGGCTTCATTTCTGTCATTCATAAGACAAACAAAAAAATATTTTCCATTGCTGCTAGTCACATTATTTACTGACAGATCCCTGGACCAGTGCAGGCCAGGGCCAGTGTTAACCACTGTGGCTTGGACCGTTTGAGTGTTAGATGCAGTTTATCACCTGCCCCTCAATCAATGAATTATCAGTTTGTATTTTTCCCTTCTCTGGGGTTTGCAAGAGGCACACAGGGAGAGTTCTAAAATTAAAAGCTGAACTTCAACCAGGTTATTCTTACTCTTTATTGTTTTCCTTTCTCCAAACCCCCCCCCCCCCCCCCCCCCCCCAACCCCCTCTTCTTACTTCACCACTGAGTCAAACCACCCACAACGTCTGAGGTCACTATAGCTAGCCAAGGCGAAGGCTGTTCGGCAGGGCTGCATGCAGCAGACTTGGCAAACTCCTGGCAAAGACTCCCTGCTGCTCCATGGGACATACCAGCTCCTTTTGCCAAGTCAAATAACACATTTAGTGAATAGAAAGTAAGATTTTAAGTGGGGCAGCACAATGTGGCCAACCCTCTCATCTCTGAGCCGGTCCTTCTTTTTGTGTGCTAGAGTGTATAAAAACTACACTCTTGTTCTCAGGGACTTAATCTTTCTTTTTTTTTCTCGTGGATTATTTGGAAACAGGTCAATTGGGTGTGGAGGCTATAACTCCACCCACTCTGTTTTTTTTTCTTTCTTATAACTTCACATTTATTTCTCCTCACCTCTCATCTTTACCTCCTCCTCCCTCTTCATTTTTTTCTCGCCAACTCTTTTTCTCCTCCCTGTGTGTATAAGAAAATGTTTCAAACAAATCAGTGGCCAAGTTCAGGCGCTTGAAGTGATTGGCCTTGATTCAAGACCCTGTTTTCCTCTCTTTCTTCTTCCCTTGTCTCCTTCTTCTCATAGTAGTGTTCTACTTATTTTACTTAGAGTGACGCTTTTCACCTCTCTGTTTTATTACTTCTTTACTATCGCTATTTTTCTCTTATTGACCAACTGGTGGGAAATACAATGACGAGACACATCTTGCTACAGGTCTATTTGAATTCTATGTTGGGCTGATATATCATCATACAATTACAAAGTTGAAATATGTATCCCTCAATGACTTATTTTGAAAAGACTCTGTTATAAATGTGTCAATATGGTTGTATTGAATTTAAACATTGGTTGAATAATGTTTCATTTTTTGAGTGTCTTCTCTACAGATACAGTCCCCGTTCACAAGTGTTTCCCCCTGTGTCACTGTGTTCCTTCGCTCTGCACCTGCTGTTTAGAGCTGTCCTTGTTTTTGTGTAGGTTTTCTCCAAACAAGTCCATAGACAAGCCATCAAGGCCATTCAACTGTTCCCTTCTCAAGGAAACATGCCTGTTTACCCACTCAACCTTCGTTATTGTCCAACATGGAATGGAAAACCCTGCATGCACAGTGGTTTAGGTTGTTTAGAAAAGTAAACAAAATTGGGGCGGATGCACGACCATGTGCGATTTAACACATTTTGCACATGCACCCTAGCCCCCAGGGACTCTGCCCAGAGTATTACAGTAACAAGGCTTTGCAGTACTGTCATCAGCTTTCGTCTTCCTTTTCTTAATATGAAATTTAAGATTAACAGTGTTCATTTAACTATAATCAGACATTGTACTCCACATTGCAGTTAACATTTGTATCACATCCTGCTTACTTTGGGTGGACAAGACTAGCTTGTAAACATGCCATTTATCTGTCATAATTCATTATGCAATTGTGTTAATCACATCTGCTGTATATGTATATCAAAGTCACTTAGCTGCAAAGGATTCTTTTTTTCATTATATAAAGCCTGCAGCCAAGCAACATCTTACTGTGAATGTATCATTGTGTTGCTGTTGTAGAGTGTTGTATGAACAACACCACTGTATGTTGATTGTACACTACTAGACAGTATGTTCAGGCATAGCAAATTGGGGCCATGGGCCAGATGACTGTTGTAACACATTAGCTGCTGCCACAAAGAGGTCAAACTGAGCTGTGTTAGCTAGATGTGTTTGTGACATTGGGTGCTGTGTGTGTGTGTGTGTGTGTGTGTGTGTGTGTGTGTGTGTGTGTGTGTGTGTGTGTGTGTGTGTGTGTGTGTGTGTGTGTGTGTGTGTGTGTGTGTGTGTGTGTGTGTGTGTGTGTGTGTGTGTGTGTGTGTGTGTGTGTGTGTGTGCGTGTGTGTGTGTGGTTGCATCACGTTGCGTGAGTCAGTGCAGGCTAAAAACTGAATGGGACAGAGACCGGTGACAGTTATTGACCTCTCCAGGGTGTACAGCCAGTGCAGTAATGGTTCAGAGTTCACCTGTTAATCTTTGCTAGACCTGGAGGAGAAAGAATGTGTGGGAATGTTGAGGGAGAGGTGAGGATGTAATGATGGATGTTACAAACAAATTCGACTGTATACACAATGGTTGACATATCCGCGACAGCAACACATATAAAGATACCCTGTCAAAGTAAATACTATCATTTGTTGTGTTATTTACTTATTATTGTGCATTATTCTTATACAACATATTTCTTTCATAACAGCTCAGCTTTCAAGTTTACATATTTGTGAACAACTTGATTGGGCCCTTTTAAATTGAGGGTAGTGTGTATTGTGTTTTTAGTTTATCATAATGTGGCAGGGCTAATTGTTTGTCCGATGCAGCCATGGGGTTCTCCAACAAAATATAATCTTTTGCAAACATGTTTATTTAGGAACTGATCTCTTTGCTTGTCAAGTTTGAGGCAATGCACACTATGGCAGCAATGGAAATATCATGTCATCTGAACGGCATTTCTACTGGAATTGTTCTATGTAAGTGGCTGTATATGGGTAGAAGGGATAGAGAGAAAGAGCAAAAGAGAGTGCCAGGATGCGCAGGAAAGAAAATAAAGTTTTATGGAAAAGAGGTAAAGGATTGAGGGATAGGGAGGGAAGGCAAACCCAGCAGGCAGTAGTCAAAGTCCAGCTGGTCCCCGGCTCCCAGGGTCTACTTCAAGGACCACTCTGTGTGTGTGTGTGTGTGTGTGTGTGTGTGTGTGTGTGTGTGTGTGTGTGTGTGTGTGTGTGTGTGTGTGTGTGTGTGTGTGTGTGTACCGTACACACACACACACACACACACACACACACACACACACACACACACACACACACACACACACACACACACACACACACAGACTAAAACTCTCAACCATTGCTCATTGTCTGCCTCCAATCTCTCGGTATCCTCTCTCCCCACATCATCTCCACCCACCTTCTTCTTCTTCTTCTTTACTTCTGCTGTATCTGTCATTTTCACCCCCTCTCCATTTCTGATCCACTGGCTGACAATGATGAATTTCCCTCAGCTGTACAGGAGTTGGCAGGAAAAGTTTGCTCAGCAAAGTTTGTAAAGTAAAGCCAAGAGAGTATCGGCTTTTGATATCAATGCAAGTTCAACATGATACTCAGTGAGACAAAGTAATTTCCGCTGATTTAACATTTACAAAATAGCCCTTTAAAGGAAAACTATCTGGTCATTCTTCATCACTCTATTTTAAGTCATTCATGATGAGTCATGTTACATTGCCTGGCTTTGTGGTAAGCAGAACCTAAAACGACATACTAGAGGCTTACACTCATGTTCAGTTCAGTTTAATTAATTTAAGATCCATAAATCAGAGTAATGCTGATTATTGATGGCTTCATTCCAATTGTTTAGATCCTGTTATGCTCAGTGAAAAACACATTTAAATAACAGTTGTTCCATTTTAACGCAACAAAACATGTTTAAAAATGGTAAATGCACATTTTTACTAAGCATTACTTTGCATACTGTCTAGTATTACTAATGCTTAAAGGCCTACTTCACCGGTTTGAATATGAAGGTGTATTGAATTCTGAGATCCTATGTAGTATAAATGTGCGAAAAAAATTGAAATCGGTTCATCCTAGCCTGAGAAAAGGCCTTCTCGTGACATCTGTGATGTCACGAGAAGGCCTTCTCGTGACATCACAGAAAGAGAAATATAGGGTTAAAAAAAAAAACTTACTTTGTAAATATTACTGTGATGTCTTTTACTGTGACATCACAGTAATATTTACAAGTACGTTTTTTTTAACCCTATATTTCTCTTTCTGTGATGTCACGAGAAGGAGAAATATAGGGTTAAAAAAAACACTCTTTCTGCCTTTTCTCAGGCTAGGATGAACCGATTTTAATTTTTTTTGCACATTTATACTACATAGGATCTCAGAATTCAATTCACCTTCATATTCAAACCGGTGAAGTAGGCCTTTAATTGATATAGGTCCAACTCACTACTTTGCACCTCTGATGAATGAAATCATTTAGTCAAATGAGATGATGTGCTGGTCCTCTAGCCCATTCACCTGTTCACATACTGTAAGGCCAGATGAGTCAATATTGACCTAGCAACAGAAATAAACAATTATCAAGAGAAATGATCAGATTTGTAAGAGCACAATGCTGAGTGGGTCACATACTTCATGTTGTTACCAAAGGCAAACACGGTTGGTTTTATATATTCCATATTCTTTCTATGAAGAAGGCATTGTATAGTAATACATTTAAGGGAGTAATATGTATGTATTAACCATATTTGCGTACAACAGAGGGTAAACTCACTATCACTATTATTTAAATGTAAGCTACAAGAGGGTGGGGATTTGAAACACCTGGTTAATTGGCCTAAAGCCTGTATGTACAGCAATTCAAAGCCTCTATTGGTCCTCCTCTCCCCTTTTTTCTCCTCTGTCTCTCTCTCTCTTCCTCTCAAACTCGTTCCTTCTCTCCGGGATTATGTGCAGGTTAAGATAGCACAGTGTGGATTAGCAGGGTCGTTCCTCCATGCTTGGTGCCTCTCCTAATGTGATTATGCATCATCAGGCTTGTTTACTGTTAGCTAGTTCATTGTTGAGACCTGACAAAAGTTCAGCCCCCTTACTGGTGCCCACGCCCACACACTCATACAGTGCTTAAGCTGTCAACCCCCCCCCCCCTGCTTATACATATGACACACAAACAAACAAAAAACTACACAACATTTGAACATCAACGCAAGTATAGCATAGGCCCAAAATCATCAGCGCTGCAGTACAATTTTTCTCTCTTCTGATAATGCAATGAAATGTACCAGTAAAAGTAATGATCGGAACTGTTACTGTTATAAAAGGCCCTACTTTTCATCTGAAGCATACCATTAGACAGTGAACTAGAGATCAGGTGTCTACAGTATATGGGTTCCCTTCAGCTAGAGTCCACTAAAAACCATCTTTAAGCGTCAAGCATGGCCTTTCATTAGCCTAATGAAGCCATCAAGACACCCTGTTTGTACAGAGCATGGCCCAGCTCTGTCAGAGATCCCGGCTATGCACTCCATCAGTGCAGAATGAGCCTCTGTGTGGCCTGAGGGGGGTGTGACTTAGACTCGGTGTCATTAGCCATTGATGTTATTGGCTCATTATCTCCCAATTAGGCTGCTATCAGAGCTAGCCAGCGTTTTTCATTACGACGTAGACCTCCACAATCTAACGGAGAGCAATGTCGCTGATTAAAGATGGTTTCCGCAATAACATGTAGTGTGAGGTCTTTGAACTCTCCGTGATATAGTTAGAGCGGAGGTGATAGAACACAATGAAGATGATTAGAGAGGGCATGTCTCTTATTGTGCCACTTACCAAGGTTAAGGCGGGGAGTAATACTGATTAATGCGCTCCTGGTAGCACGTTTTTGTTAATAATGTACAGTCAATTATGAATCGGAATAAATGTGGATGGTTACAATTAAGCTTTCAAAAATACTATTGGTAATTTAGATTATACTTTAAGACCAGTCTGTCTATAAGTGTTAGCAGCCACTGGCCCATTCATCTGCACTATTATACAGCATATGCACTGTATGTGTGCACACATTGTCCCCATACAGTTTGACTGCTGAAGGACAAGTAAAAGTGGGTTTGTGTGTGTGTGTGTGTGTGTGTGTGTGTGTGTGTGTCTGTTTAAGGACTAATCAGCTTTGTTAATCACCCAGGTCAGCCTGTAGGGCAGTGACAAAAATCGCCTCTCCTCAGGTAAATCAGAACAGGGAAATAAAGTCGTGCAAATTAGAGGCCCAGAAAAAGATTATCGTCCATGTGTTTGTCCTTCACTTTGACCATGGAATGGGTTCCAGTCGGGCAATACGTCTCCCTCACTTTGTATTACTTTTTTAATTAATCTACCCGGGACTCCTTAGAGTGATGAGATACATTAGAGTTGTCTGTTACATGCAATCAATTATCAAGCTGTGTTGCTGCATAGAATATGGGAGAAAATTGACATGTATTTCTCATGTTTTGATTGAAAAATTGTGAACTTATCAAAACATCGTTCTGTAGGTCCTAGTCCTTCAGCTTATGGGGATGTTCATTTTTAGATTAAGATTCAGTAAGGAAAGTAACAGTATATTATAGTAACTGGTGGCATGGATGTTGGTATGTATATGAGTGAGTGTTCTTGGTTTGCTTTTGCAGTCGTGCTGCTGTTTCTGCCTGTTTACCCGTTAGAGAGGTTAGTTCCCTGATCCGTGAGGAACTCTGTAAGTGTCTGCCTGGTGATTAACTCCACATCGCAGCACAACGTCTTCCCCCTCACTTCATAAATGGGCTTTAATTGAGGGAGCCGGCTCCTTAGCGGGGAACCTCTTTCACTCTTGTGTCGATTAAAACGTCATTTTACAACCAAAAAAAAAGCACGTTCCCAATCACTGCCCTTGAATTATTGTTCTGTAGCTCCAGGCTTGTATTTTAAAGTCACTGAATAATTGCAATCAGATTATTCTAATCAAGTGCTGGAACAGTAATTACAGGTTGCAGTCATTTAAGCTGCCCTGGAAGTCCCGTACACATGGCTGGTGTGCATATTAAAAGTTTATGTCGCAAGAGATAAATTTAATGAAGAGGACTGTAATCTTTCGGCTACTTTTTGATAGCTAGCCTTAGCCGTCAGAGTAGCTATGCCAAATGCATTTGTGGCAATTATTTTTTTTCGAACCCCCTCAAACCCATCAGTGGACCAAACCCCAGGCATTAGTACCAAACAGTTCTCCCAATAGGACTAGACGCGTTTCCTCCCACTCATCTCCCCCCACTGATAACCTCATCTGTGCCCAGGTCTGGATTTCATGTCAAGGCAAACATTAGGTGACTTAGTGCTGTGCCAAGCTGTCAGAAAGGCATGAGAATTACAATCTGGAGGTCTGTGTGACAGTGGAACCGTCTCCCCTAATCCTGTTTACGCACATCCGCATCACCCTGTTCCAAAACAGAAACCTAACTGTGTTTTTTTTTGTCTGTGTGCTTTTGTGTGTGTGTGTGTGCTAGCGTGTGCATTCACATATGAATGCTTATTTTCATCACTGTGTGAGTTTGTGTACGTCTTTCTGACTGCTGTATGTCTGTAGCTTCCTGTGTGTGTGTGTGTGTGTGTGTGTGTGTGTGTGTGTGTGTGTGTGTGTGTGTGTGTGTGTGTGTGTGTGTGTGTGTGCGTGTGCTTTTGTGAGTCTCTCTATTTATTGTGTTGGTGTGGAAGGTGTCGCACATGCTCTGAATGTATAATTCAATATGACTAATCATGGTGGTGGCTGCCAAGCCAGCAGCAACTGGCTGACAGACTGGGCCCAAAGCTAATTTGATAAGGTTACAATGCTCTTGAGCTGAGATTCAGATTCAGCTGCAGCAGTAGCAGCACAGCAGAGGTGGTACAGCATCTCACACAGCTACCTGAGATACACTCCCAATTGACTACTTTGGGCTTCCGTCCACACCTAGCTACTCCACACACCTAATCCCTATTCAGTTTGCCTGCATGCATACGTACATAGGAAACACATGTTCTCTGTCTTAGTCGCTCATCGTTATAAGCTTAAGAAAAAAAGGTGGGGGCTTGAAATGAGGAATGACATTTAAAATGATTATAATCATCTAAAGAGTGAGATACCTGTGTCTTGTGAAATTCACTTGAGTTTACAGAAACAGATCCCAATTTAATTGATCCTCAACACACCGCTTTGTGAAGCATTGCTTTCATGTATTGTGGTAAAACAGGTCACATTGCAATCTATTTACAGCCAATATTTAAGTAACAATAAGAAACAAATAATACTAAGTAAATCTCTGGTATGAAATTAAAGTAAAATTAATAATAATTCCGATATCGGAAAGTATCTGTATTGGCCGATATCCAATCCACAGATGTTGGAATCTGTTCGAAAAGAAAAGAAAAGTGGATTGTTGCCTCTCTAAAAACTACAAGGGAGTGCAGCAAGAGAGGACTACACATACTGTAGGTCCTTTCAAAAATGGAGGCTCTTATTTTCCTTTTACAAAGAAGGCTGGACCTTACTTTAGGAGCATTTGTACAAGGCTTTATGGACTCTTTAGTAGACTCTTTTTTTTTGGTGTATATAGTATATACTAGATCTGGGTGTTAGTGATATCACATCTTAAGGGAAACATTGGAGCAGGAAAGCCGTGGTCATAAGATTTGAACATACAAATCAGTCAGCTGCTTTAGTCAAACAAAAGGCAGAAGAAACGGCGAGAGAGAGCAAGAGGCAAGGGGTGTCAGCAAATGGTTAAGATAAAACTGGCAGGTTATTACACTTTTTTTTCCATTTCAAAGTCCAATATAAAATTTCTATTATAAGGACAATTAATTACCCCTGCAAAATGGCAAATGTGCATCCTTGTCAGGTGGAGTGTACTCTGATGGCCTTTCCTCAAACAGAGAATGTGAAGATTTGATCTCTTCTAATGGTTCTGCAGGAAAGGGTAATTACGGCATGGTCAAAGCTAATTTGCTTTCTGCCAGATGAACTGTTGTATTTTATTGCAGGCTGACATTTTAAAGTAATTATGGCACCGTTGACCCCAGACAATTTCAGTTGTAGCGTGCTCTTGGGTGATCCTCTCTCTCTCTCTCTCTCTCTCTCTCTCTCTCTCTCTCTCTCTCTCTCTCTCGCTCTCTCTCTCTCTCACACACTCTCTCCCTCTCCCTCTCTCTGAATGGAAGTCAGAGGCGTAACAAGGTAATGACACGGACGGAGAGAGCCATATGGGGCTCCTCCACCTAGCTCGCAGCCTTTAAACCTTCACATCATCATTACCCACCATGCATTTCACATTGACTTTGCATCCAGATAGAAATGAATGCCACTGCCGTGTGTGTGTGTGTGTGTGTGTGTGTGTGTGTGTGTGTGGGCATGTGTTATGTGTTTTCTTCCCATTGTGTATCTTGGTAAGATTGCATGTGTGTGTGTATGTGTGTGTGTGCGTGCGGGTGGGGAGGGAAGGGGTAAATGTATATTGTCCTTTCATCCCTGGGTTGCATTCATTGCCCATCCCGTAGATCCATGTATCGATGAGGGTGCAATTATGTGCCTCAGTGATCATCTCTCTGTTTCTTTACTGCACAGGAATTAAGTAGGCAAAGGTCAGTGTGTGCTCCCTCAAAATTGCCCGCAGAAAATCATATGGCGATGAGAGCAATTATGGATTTCTCTTCCCCTCCCAGGACCACTCTCTCTCTCTCCATACTCTTTTTCTTAGTGTTTTCTCCCTTTGTCGATGAACATTTGAGCAGATGTCAATCGATGAGTGCTTCTAGCAACCTCCATATTTATACTACAAATACCCCCTAAATTATCACTCCTGTATTCTCTAGTCATTTTGGAAATGTATGCCGACACAAGCATGTAGACACACACACACACACACACACACACACACACACACACACACACACACACACACACACACACACACACACACACACTGAAGATGTATGCCAATCAGTGGAAAAGTATATGCTAATGAAAACAATAGTAAGGAAATGCTTCATTACCCCAGACGATTATGTGATGAATGCCGGCAGCAGCATACAGAATATTCTATAATGCACCCTATGATCCATTTTTCATGTTTACTGGTAGTATTTTGTATTGACAAAGTAAAGAACAGTTTTTGTCTAACCAATCAAATAATTTTGATATGTTACTACATCTAGTTAGCACGGAATGATCTCACCTTACTTACCATCGACAGTATGTTATATAATATTTAAGGGTAAATAGGTCTCTTTTCAGTTGGTGGTGGACAATTGACACATACCTTAGTGTGACAGTCCCCAAACATCAGAACCCCATACAGCAGAATACCAGGCAGCCCTGCCAATTTTTTGGGGCACATGCCTTGGTATTACATTTTCCGAGAACATGGTACAAGAGAGATGCAATCTTCCTTGACTATACTCCTCCATCCCCTAATATAATTCTGAATGTAATAAAGACTGACACTTGTGACACTTCAAACATGTCGCCACCAACAGCTCCTGCCTAACAAAAGAGCCCCCAGCGCTACACGTTTTAATGGCGGAGCAGAGCAGGCCGGTGCAGCCCGGCCCAGCAGGTGTCTCCCACACATCCCGGTACTGAGAAACACTCCCTCCCATTCAGCCTGTCACCGAACACAATGGCACAAAAAGCCCTCGCCCCTGACGTGTGCACAATAGCCACTGTGCACAGACGGCCTATAGCTTTGTGACGTCCAGTGCATGTGTAAAATATGTATGTGTAAACATAGGAACACAGGCTACTTTAGAATCGGCAGTATCGATGACGAGACGATATGGATTAAGAGACGTCTCTCCATAGGACTGCTTAAGTTTAGATTATGAATAATTAAAAATATGCATGATTATTATGCACAAGTGAACTTTTGAAACTGCTTGATATTATAAAATCAATCAATTATATTTTTAAGTTTTAAACATGTTGCTACTGCATATCTAGCGTGCACACCAGTAGTAAGAGATACACTTACTCGAATCTAACCAAGACAGTTTGAGGGGAATTTACAACTTAATGACCAACGTTCATGTAATATGTACACTTATAAGATGTAAAGTCAAAAAGTTATATAAGACAAAATTAGATCTAGAAAAGTGAAATTAAGTTAAAGTGAGTTAAATGATATGCTGCTAAAGGCTTCAAGTCCCTGTGACCCTGAAGTGGGGATAGAAATTGTAGCATGGGTGGAGGGATGCATAAGAGGGAAAAAATATACACATACAACAAGTCAGTTTTGGCAGTTTTTGCCTTCTTAAAATCAATAACTGTAGTCCACACTTAACTCAAGACAAACTGTGTAATGTACACCTACTGTACTGTTTGCAATAAGTACAATCTGCACCAAATACATTGTTTTATATGGAGCCAAGCATTCTGGGTATTTTGCTACCGCTTCCACTTAACAGCATCTCAGCTCAGCAATTGAAGTTATCCCTAATAAGGGTTTGGGGACCTCTACAACCTCTATAAACAATTGGTTGGAAGGATCAAAGGCAGCGAGACTGCTCTCTGCTGCCTGTAGGGGTTGTAAGTGAATATATGGCCTGCTGTGCATTGTGTAGCAGAGATTTCTTCCTTCGTCTCTCAAAGAACAGCATGCCTAATTATAAAAGCCTTGTCAATTGCCTGATACAACTTTGATAATGTGAGCCTCTAGCTTAATGCGCAGTACAATTATGTTTTCCAGAAGCAAAGCTATAGTTCTTGCTAATCACATTCACCTTAGTCATCTAATAATAACGCCACCCCTCTCATTAGTATGTATTGAAGTCTTTGCCAGGTGATGGCCTTTCTTACAATAAAAAAAAAGTACTGTCAGTGTAAAATTGTCATGTAGTCTGGATGTATTCGGGAGATTAATTCCTGTTGAGCTCAGCAATGTTTTAATCACATTATGAATGGCCTCTTCAGCTGGGGACTTTAATATTCTGGATAACGAGACCAACTGATGGTCTTGCGTTCAAATCCTCATGTGAGTTTGATTGCCTGGAACATTTATTTATTTTCTTTGACATGCGCTTTGGAATCCAGACTGCGTTGTGTGGATGTTTCTTTTTGAGTCCATGCATGACAAAGGGTGTCAGTGTTCTCTTTACAAACTGAATTACTAAATCAAACTATCACAGTTTAGTCCGTAGATTACTAATCTCCTGATTTACTGTCTGCGAGTATATACGCAGTACCTACAGTATGTAGTTAGCCACCAACTGACGATCGTATTTAGTTCCATAGTGACTGTTTGTCATCCTTGCATAGTTTGTAACACCATGGGCCGGTTTCACAGACATGGATTAAGCCTAGTCTTGGACTAAATGGAATTTTGAATGGAGATTGTCCATTGAAAGTACAATTTAGTCCAGAACTAGGCTTAATCCATGTCTGTGAAACCGGCCCCATATGTTCTAATCTCATGTGTTTGACGTGCTGTCTGTCTTTTTTTGAGCAAGTGAGACAGAGAGACAAAAGAAAAGAGTTAGTCTATACTAAAGGTGTGGAAACTTAGTTGTAAGTTCTCAAACTGAATCTTCTAACTGAATGATTGACGATGCATATAGTGTACACACATTTTGCACCGCGCTTGATCAATTAACCTTTCTTTTATAAATATCACAGTAATTTTGACTTCATGGCAGTACAAGCAAGCCTAAACACACTCAGATGTGCTGGTTCAAGACTATGTGTTTCTGTGGTTTCTATATCTTCTCTTTTGTGTACATCTTATCATTTAAACCACATCTAGCGAAACATATCATGGAAATCTCTTTGTAACATTTTCCCTGAGGCTTAAAAAGACAATGATAGCTATTGTTAGAATATTCATCTATGTGATTCAGAAAGGCAAATTGACGGCCAACTGTAAGCTGGACTTGTCACATTTTAGCACACTTGATTAAAACAGTTGCTTCTCAGAAATTGTCGCATTATTATGCTTTTTTATGAAATTATATGTTCCTTAAGCACTTGTGAATTAGGCTGAGGTTACAGGTTGGATTAAGTCCCTGGAGACGATGATATGACTTATATTATAGGTTAGTCTTGTTCCGGCCTGTCTGGTCTCAAATATGCCTTAGAGCTCCCAGCCTGATCACTGTTGGATGAATTTCTTAGCAGGAAAAAAATGGCTCTTTAATTCATCATGCAATCAACCAACCATATAATTTAAATACTTCTATGGGAATTAGTGTAATGTCATGATAATTGCTGTACAATTCAGAATAATAATGTTTCCCCTGGTTGAAATTACTCAATTGTTCACCCTAAAGGTGGGTAATACGAGGATTTTAATTGGTTTATAAATTATTTGAAAAATAATATTAATAGTCTGAGGGAGGTTTGTTGGTGTATCATATTGGAAATGATAAAGTCTATCTGTTCCACATTAACTGGAGTAAATCTAAAATGTGGAGAAAATCTATTTCCTGGATATTCTCTTTCAAAGATGGAGAAAAACAGAATAATGAGCATTTTGCGCATGCCTCAAAGAGCCGTATTGCAGGTTATTAAATCGTGCTATGGTTTAAATTGATGGGGCTGTAGAAAAACACATTTTTGGTGTCAAAGTTGGAGTTGAAGGAAGTCAAGATTTCCATTTACTTTTCCATTTATTTTCTTTGTGTGTTTTTGCATCCAGGTCATCACCCTGTTTTGCAACAAAACCTCTTGCTTTGTCTCAGGGCAGGGCTGAAGTGGCTGAAGGTGTGTGTGTGTGTGATATGTGCCATGTATTTGTGTGTGTGGCTGCCCATACATGTCCACATAGTGTGTGTAGTGGGGGGGCAGGGGCATTGCTTTCACAGCCCATCACCTTCACTTCCGCACCCAATTTGTCATGAGTGTCACGCGTCAGGGTGAAAGCTGAGGAAGTCACCACAAGAAAATGGCTGCTTCCACATCACACACAGAAGGGAGAGAAGCGGCAATGGCTCGGTGGAAGGTGTCATTGGTGTTGCACTTCTGTGGCCAAAGCAAAAAAAAATGGTGCGAATGGGGGGGGAGGGGGACTAATAAATAAATAAACACACCACTGCCCTCTCCTCTGATTGTGTGAAAGCACATGGCGAACCCGCTCGACATCCCATCCCCATCAGTAACCTGGAAGGAACTGCTGCCCTGGAGTTTTCCCCCAGTGCTGTGTGGTGGCAATGCTAAGTGAGTGGGTGTGGTAGGTGACATGGCTGCCAAGGCACTGACTCTGACTGATGAGCTGTGCGGTTGGTACTGGGCATCTATAAACATCTGCCCCGCTCTGTGAGTGACAGGTCATTAGCAGTTTAATCAGATTCTAGCGTCAGTGCTGGTTGTGATTATTGGTTCATACTACTAGCCCCCCCCTCCCTGACTCCTGCTTGCAATTACTGCTTTTGATGGCTTCTCCTGTGTTTTGGTGTGTTCCTTTTTAGTTCAGCCAGATGACACGCTCCATTTACATCCAGTTTAACCTTAGGAAACATACCGCGCACACCGTGTGTATTTTCAACATTTTCTATTGATGTGTGGCGGTAACAGAAAGCTAAACTACAAACACAGCGATAGTGCTGCTTATTTGGAGGTGTCTTTGTCCCTCCATGTACACATTTCCATGACTTTTGTGTTGGCCCTTAAGCCGAGTGGTCAGAAAAGCCATTACAGAGGGGTAAGGCTTGTAGCTGGAGGATTATGGACTATTGAAGTCTATGTTCGCCTCATGCTGGAAACTATCAGTGACATCTTCACCCGGTCAAATCCCACTGCATTAGTCCCTCAACTGACTGACCTGCCTGTACAATAAGGGCACAGACTCAGACACAGATGCTGCAAAGAGATTACAAGATGCTACACAACCAACAAAAGCTATCTGTTGGCTAACATTACCACTAGATGAGTATTAACCTGTTTGATTTTACGTATATTGCACTGTAAATTTAATTTGTATTATGTCTCTATTTACACAAATCAATGTATATTATTCATGTCTATGACATTACGTTAGGCTTTTGATCGTATTCGATTCTGGGGACTACTGGAATCAGCACAAAATACTCATAGAACCGTGTGTACGCATTTAACATTTGTTAGTAAATGCACCCTCTGTGAGAGATGGCACCACAAAGGCAGGCACAGACAATCTTTAACGGCTAGAGGCAGAGAGGCAAAAAGAACGAGACTTCAAAACAGAAACATCCAAAACAATCTTTGTTAAAATAGAGATTATGAGGACAAACACAACACAGTATCAATCTCCTAAGGTGCTGAGTTCCAGGCATCCACTGTATGTGAAGCACTAGCAAGTAGCAAGGAGTGGAACAGGTTGGAATCTGGAAATTGTCTGCTATGTATAAATCAAACGGTTTGAATAACACATGAAGTATGATGGGATGAAAGCTGTGAGTGTTTCTTCTGCCTTTTTCAGCAGATGACTTAATTTGCACAGTAAAAGCTGGGCTCCCTCTGAAGGAGTGCCTCCCTACCTCCCTCCCTCCCTCTTTCTTTCTTTCTTTCTTTCTTTCTTTCTTTCTTTCTTTCTTTCTTTCTTTCTTTCTTTCTTTCTTTCTTTCTTTCTTTCTTTCTTTCTTTCCTTCTCTTGCTCCTTCTTCTCTCCCTCTCTCCTCTTTGGACTGTACCGTGACCTTCAGTGGCGTTCCACCTGCATGAAGCCATGTTTGATTCTCTGTCCGCCGAGATGCCTGCTTGACAGCAGAATGGTGTCATAGGACAGAGTGGAGGAATTTCTCTTTCTCTGTCATCATTAAGGGGCTTCCCCCTATGGTGAGGGGGATGAAAAGTACGATTTAATGTTCTCTGGAGAGTGGCAGCAGAAGAAAAGCTCAAAGCCCTGCATGCTGCTTTCTGAGTGGGTCACTCCAGCCCTTGCAGCGAATGGGATGTCCCTTAGGAATTTGCCATAGACCGGCGTGAAAGGCTGGGGATTAAGACCCTTTTAAGGATGGAAATGTAACAAAAGGAGCACTTTTATGATGTAGCAGCATAAAATGAGGGGGTCCATTGTGTAACTGATTGCAAAAGATCTTTGAAACAGGCGGCTCTGTACTGCATGCATGCTCGCCCGGCCCAGTGGGCTTTAACGGCTTGTTCAAAATGACTTGTCTACATTAGGGACAGAGTGGCTCTCGTTTAGGAGGCAATGTAGAAGATTATTGGTTTGTTTCTATTTTCACCCCTTTTGCTCCTCCCTCCCTTTCCCCTCTCTCTCTCTCTCTCTCTCTCTATCTCTCTCTCCCTCTCTTTCACTCCCCTCCTCTCCGTCTGCTATCAATGCTGGGTTGAAAGTGGCGACAGGGTCCCAGTGAAAGTTGGTTAATTTAGAGCGAGAGCGAGAGAAGGTAATTAGCATGCCCTCAGGCGTGGCTAGGCTAGAATAGGAGGCACTAGTATAGCTTAGACGTGAATGGGAAACACTATGCTTTGGTTTTGAGGCAATGGTGACCAGATGCTGGGACTGTGCTCACTGTAAAAAGCCAACTCTGGGAGAGAAAGAAGCTGCCAAGGCAACGTCACCACAAAGGCAACTATAACTGTTAATGTATGCTAATTGTATGCTAAGAGTGTGTTGTCAAATGTCAGAAATTAATTTATCAGTGGGGTCTTTATAACTTCTGTGTTACATAATACTAAATAATATCTAAACACATGTATCCTTTCGTTGTTTAAGTTTTGCATTGTATACAATTGTAATGACAATTACATTATTGTTGTTTGCTAAAAATAGACAAATAATATCTTATTTTGATTAGAAAACACTCATGCTGTATTTAAATATTGTGTGTTTTTACATCTGTATTAAACTTGAGCTGTACACTAGTGCTGTACCCCAGTGATGCACAATGCAACATCTTAAAGGCACCTGTAGCACATGCCATTTGAATGAGACCAGATCTTGTGTACATATATCCTCTTTTTGAATTTTGAATGGGTACACCTAAATCGACAACACATTTGGACAATGAATAAAAACTTAGATTAGGGAGTGTATAGGAAACACACGAGAGAGGCCAGTGAACACTAGAGGGGGAGCTTACCCATGATGCAGCCTGAGCCGGTTTGACAGAGGGAGCTGTTCTCAGGGCCCCAGCACATCCAGCACATCCAGGCCTTTTATCACCTCACTACCCCCCCCCCCCCCCCCCCCCCCCCTTCAACCTCCAGCACAGGCAGTGGGAGACCTCCAGGGATCAGAGGTCAAGGGTCGAGAAGAGCGGCGGGCCTTTTTATTGTCATTCTCCCAGGAACGTAAGGGGACGTGTTTGTGTGTGCGCGACAATGTGCACGAGGGAGCATGCGTGTGTGTGTGTTCTTTGTGTGAAAAAAGACTGAGGGCTAAAGAAAAAAAAAAGTCCAAATGTGAATTTATGTATTTTTATTTATGTTTGCGTCTATAGACTTAACTTGTTCAATCGTTTTAAATATTGTGTTAAACCCAGAAAAATATTCGGAATGCATATTTTGCATTTGTTATGTTATCATTGCTATGCATATAGATTTGCTAATATATGTGTTGTACAGAGTGTGTAAGGCGGAATAAGTTGTGAACAGAGGTGTTTGGGGGGGGGGGGGACTGGCTGCTGAGTTTGTAAGTAGGGGGAGAGAAGTTTAGGAGGCCTCACACTGTGATATAGAGCCCTTAAAAGGCCTCTGGAGGGAGTGTAATATCAAGAGCAGGATTATTCCCCAATCCCTTTTCTCCTCCCCCTCTTTCACTCCCCCTCTTCTTCTTCTCCTTCTCGTCTCTCTTCAGCTGACCCTCATCACCTCCCCTCTCACTCCCCACATCATTTAAATGTCTAAAGAGTAATTGAATGAATTATCATAAAATTTTGACAAATTCATTGACTCGGCAGGGCGAGCGAGCCAAACGTTTCCTTCCATTTGCGTCTAATAAGACATGACATTTGAGATTAGTTTATGTGCTGGTTAGACCTTTTGCCTTTTCCCTTGGTTCCAGAAACAAAAGGCCAATAAGTGTACGAGGGGGGGAAACCTTAGATGCAACACAGACTGCATACTTTTAAAGGGGGAATGAATGTGGCCTGAAACTACACAGCCTGAAACATGGCATCTATCCATTGTGTACTCCTACATATTCAGACCGTGCTAAATTCATTTTTTTCTTTCGTAAACTTGTTTTGAAGACGGGGCTTCGCAAACTGAAGCCAGTAGCAGAGTGTAAAAAGGAACTGTTGTGGGGGATGGAATTTAGCGCTGCACAGACTGTTCTCTCTGACCTCGGTGTTCCCACATCAAAGGGTCTCCCCAGCCCACTTCCCTCGACGCCAGCTGAACAGAGCTCTTTAGTGCGGAGGCTTGAGCTTGTGTGTGTGTATGTGTGTGGCGTGTGAATGTATTTCAACCTTCAGGCTGCCTTGTGCGCTGCCAATATGTGGTACTAGATGGCCAAACCAGGTTATTGGGCTTCAACTGAAACCCTCTGTGCTGAGAAAGGGAGCGGAGTGGGGTCATAATGTACTGTGCATTTTCTTCAAGAATTAT